>NC_058091.1:129475862-129779827 GCF_020171115.1 Neogale vison | reverse complement strand
GAGAGGCTAATGCATCCTGAACAATGTATTAATTAAGATTATGTTTAACCATGAAAAACAAAATCCTAAACTCACAGAAGATTAATGGGACAGAAATTTCTTTTCCTTTACATCATGGAAATAAGAGAGAAACAGACCAGGGCTGACTTGGTATAACATGGTACCCAAGACTAGACACGTTCTGTGTTGCTCTGGTGTTGCAACATACAGTTTCACTCATGGCCAGGATGGTTGCTTAGTCTCCAGTCATTGTATCTACCTTCTAGCTAACTGGAAGGAGGAACTGATATAGAACAACACATTCCCTCTCTTAAGAAACCATTCTGCTTACCCTGTGTTGTCCAAAGTGTACCACACAACCACACTTAGCCATAAAGAACACAGAATATAGAATCTTTTTTTTTTTAAAGCTGGACAACTGGTTTTTATTTCTGGGCAATCTTGATATTTCTTATTACATCTTAAAATTTGCACAGGAAGGGGAAGAATAGTAGAGAATGTGGTCATTCTATGTCCCACTGCACAGGCATGGAAAGTGGTAAGCATATCCTGCTGTGATGAACACAAGTGGGAAGGCAACAAGAAGCTTTATGTCTGGGGTAGGATTATGGCCAACAACATTTTTGGCCCGAGTTCACCTCCTCAAGGGAGGTCTCCATGGAATGGACATGACTTCCCACAGGGTCAGAAAACCCATCGATCCCACTCATGGGGCAGAGGATGAGACGGGTATTACTTTTACCTCCTGGGTAACTCAGACTGAAGCAGGGCTAAACAGGTCCACAGAAGGTAGTGTGATTAAAAGCAAAAGTGTGACACCTCTCTGACACATTGTAGAAGAAGACCTGGGTTTAGAGTCCTTTATCCAAGCAGATGATATCCAGCTAAAAAATGGGTATTAATAATTGGGCATTCATAATGAAAAGTTTGCTGTCAAGTAAAATCAGGTGAGCATTTGTATTTGTCATAGATTATTAATATCTTTATTATTATATGACTCACACAACAAAAAATTCATCCATTTAAAAGCATATCATTTAATGGATTTTAGTATACTCGCAGAGTTGCACAACTTTCACCACGATATAATATGGAACAATTTAATCATACTCAAATGAAATCCATACATGTTAGTTAATAGTCACTCCCCATCCCCTACTAATTTATTCTGTTCCTGTAGATTTGCCCATTCTGTGCATTTCCTATAAATAACTGACTTCTTTCACTTAGCATGACATTTTCAAAGTTTACTCATTCTGCAGCACGCATCACTACTTCATTCTTTTTTATTGCAAATAACATTCCATTGTTTGGAAATACCACATTTTGTTTACCCATTCATCAACTGACGGACATTTGGGTTATTTTCACTTTTTGGTAGTTGCTAAAAATGCTGCAGGAACATTTGTATACAAGTTCTTGTGTGGATGCATGCTTTTAGTTCTCTTGGGTTTTGTATTAGTTTCCTGTCGTTGACTACACAGTGGCTTATTATCTTTAGTTCTGGAGGTCTGAAGTTCAAGAGCGGTCTCGCTGAGCTAAAATCTGGTGTCTGCGGGATTGTTATCCTGCTAGAGGCTCCAGGAGAGCCATTTCCAAGTTCCAGCCCACATTCCCTGGCTCCTTCCAGCAATGGCATCACTCCCACTTCTGTTTCCAGCATCTCGTTTCCTTCTCTCTCTCTTGAAATTACTTCTTTAACTCTTCCTGCTTCCATCATCATATGGCCTTCTCTGACTCTGGCCATCCTGTCTCCTTATAAGGACCCTTATGATTACATTGGGCACTCACAGATAGTCCAGGACAATCTCCCCATCTCCAGACACTTGACTTAATCACAGGCACAAAGTTCTGTAGGTGTTGGAAATTAAGATGTGGGCATCTTTGAGGGACCAAAATTCTCTTCATCTAGATATATCCCTAAGGAGGGACCAAAATTCTCTTCATCTAGATATATCCCTAAGGAAAGGAATCACTGGATCTCATGGTAATTCTATGTTTAACATTTTGAAGAATTGTCAAACTGTTTTTGAAAAGTGGGTGATCCATTTCACATTCCCGCCAGCAAAGTATGGGGGTTCCAATTTCTCCACATCCTTATTAATCCGTGTCACTGTCTGTCATTTTAATTGTAGTCATTCTAGTAAGGGTGAAATGGTAACTCTTTAGTTTAATTTGCATTTCTCCAAAGACTAATGATATTGAGGATTACTTAATGTGCTTATTAGCCATTCTTACATCATTTTTTGGAAAAATCCCTATTGAAATCTTTTAGCCATTTTTAATTGTATTATTCATCTTCTTATTATTGAGTTGGTAGGCTTCTTTACATATTTTGAATGAAGTCCCTTAACAAATGTATGACTTGCTATTATTTCCTCCCATTCCATGGGTTGTCTGTTCATTTTTCATTTTCTAACAGCAGAATGTTTTAAATTTTGATGAGGACTTTTTTTGTTGTTGTTGTTGATCTTGCTTTTTGATGTTATACACCTCGGAAATGATTACTTAACCTGAGGTCATAAGGATTTCCTCCTATGTTTTCTTCTAAGAGTTTTATAGTTTTAGCTCTTACATTTAGGTCCATGGTCCATTTTAAGTGTGTGTATGTGTGTGTGTGTGTGTGTGTGTGTGTGTGTGTGTTATAATATAGGGATACTTCATTCTTTGACATATGATTATCTAGTCATCCCAGCATCATTTGTTGAAAAGACTATTTTTCCCCATTAAATTGTGTTGTCATTCTTGTAAAAAATCCATTAACCATCAAAGTAAGGGTTTATTTCTGGACCTTTAATTCTATTCTATTCATTTATATGTGTATCCTTACATCAGTTCTACACTATCTTGATCACTGTGGCTTTGTGGTGAGTTTTGAAATTGGGAGGTGTGAGTCTTCCAGTTATGGGTTTCTTTGGTTTGGCTACTGCGCCTTTATAAATTTTAGGACCATCTTGTCAATTTCTGCCCAAAAGCCAGCTGGGTTTTGAGAAACATTACAATCTGTAGATTGATTTATAGAATATTACTATTTTTAGTAGTATTAAATCTTCTGATCCATGAACCTAGGATGTGCTCCACACATTTAGATCTTTTATTTCTTTCAATAATGTTTTGTGATTTTTGGTGTACAAATCTCATTTCTTTTGTTAAATTTATCCTAAATATCTTTTTGATGTTATTAAATTGGTTTCTTATTTTATTTTTGAATTTGTCCTTTGTGTGTAGAAATGCAACTGATTTTTAAAAAATATATTTTATTTATTTATTTGACAGAGAGAGAGAGAGACAGAGCATAAGCATGGGGAGCAGCAGGCAGAGGTAAAAGGAGAAGCACTAATCTTGATTATTTCCCTTCTTATGTGTGGAGTTGGTTTGATTTGTTGTTGATTCTCCAGTTCAAGCTGTAGAGACAGCTACTGTGTTCTGGATTTTTCAATTTTTTTGAGGGAGGCTTGGATGGCTATGTATTTCCCCCTTAGGACCGCCTTTGCTGTATCCCATAGGTTTTGGATCGAAGTGTCTTCATTGTCATTGGTTTCCATGAATTGTTTCAGTTCTTCCTTGATCTCCTGGTTGATCCAAGAATTCTTAAGCAAGGTGGCCTTTAGCTTCCAGGTGTTTGAGTTCCTTTGGAACTTTTCCTTGTGATTGAGCTCCAGTTTCAAAGCATCAATGAAACTAGAAGCTGGTTTTTTGAAAGAATCAATAAGATCGATAAACCATTGGTGACACTAATCCAAAAGAAAAGAGAGAAAGCTCAAATACATACAATTATGAATGAAAAGGGAGAGATCACAATGAACACTAAGGAAGTAGAAACAATCATCAGAAGTTATTATCAACAGTTATATGCCAATAAGCTAAGCAACCTAGATGAAATGGATGCATTCCTGGAAAAGTATAAACTCCCAAAATTGAATCAGGAAGAAAATGACAACCTGAATAGACCAATATCTAGTAACGAGATTGAAGCAGTGATCAAAAACCTTCCAAAAAACAAGAGCCCAGGACCTGATGGATTCCCTGGAGAATTCTACCAAACTTTCAAAGAAGAAATAACACCTATTCTCCTGAAGCTGTTTCAAAAAATTGAAGCAGAAGGAAAACTTCCTGACTCTTTCTATGAAGCCAGCATTACCCTGATCCCCAAACCAGGCAAAGACCCTACCAAAAAGGAGAATTTCAGACCAATATCCCTGATGAATATGGATGCTAAGATTCTCAACAAGATCCTAGCTAACAAGATCCAACAGCACATTAAAAAGATTACCCACCATGACCTGTGGGATTCATCCCTGGGCTACAAGGATGGTTCAACATTCACAAATCAATCAATGTGATAGAACAAATTAATAAGAGAAGAGAGAAGAACCACATGGTCCTCTCAATTGATGCAGAAAAAGCATTTGACAAAATCCAACATCCATTCCTGATTAAAACGCTTCAAAGCATAGGGTTAGAGGGAACATTCCTGAACTTCATCAAATCTATCTATGAAAGACCCACAGCAAATATCATCCTCAATGGGAAAAAGCTTGCAGCCTTCCCGTTGAGATCAGGAACAAGACAAGGATGCCCACTCTCACCACTCTTGTTCAACATAGTATTAGAAGTCCTAGCAACAGCAATCAGACAATAAAGGGAAATAAAAGGTATCCAAATTGGTAATGAAGAAGTCAAACTCTCTCTCTTTGCAGATGACATGATTCTTTATATGGAAAACCCAAAAGACTCTACCCCCAAACTACTAGAACTCATACAGCAATTCAGCAATGTGGCAGGATACAAAGTCAATGTACAGAAATCAGTGGCTTTCTTATAAACTAACAATGAAAATACAGAAAGGGAATTTAGAGAATCGATTCCATTTACTATAGCACCAAGAACCATAAGATACCTGGGAATAAACCTAACCAAAGAGGTAAAGGATCTGTACTCAAGGAACTACAGAACACTCTTGAAAGAAACTGAAGAAGACACATAAGATGGAAGACCATTCCATGCTCTTGGATTGGAAGAATAAACATTGTTAAAATGTCTATACTGCCTAGAGAAATCTATACTTTTAATGCTCTTCCTATCAAAAGTCCACTGGTATTCTTCAAAGAGCTGAAGCAAATAATCCTAAAATTTGTATGGAATCAGAAGAGACCCTGAATCGCTAAGGAAATGATGAAAAACAAAAATAAACCTGGAGGGCGCCTGGATGGCTCAGTGGGTTAAGCCTCTGCCTTCGGCTCAGGTCATGATCTCGGGGTACTGGGATTGAGCCCCGCATCAGGCTCTCTGCTCTCTCTCTCTCTCTGCCTGGCTCTCTGCCTGCTTGTGATCTCTGTCTGTCAAATGAATAAATAAAATATTTAATAAATAAATAAATAAATAAACCTGGGAACATCATGTTACATGATTTCAAGCTTTACTACAAAGCTGTGATCACCAAGACAGCATAGTACTGTCATAAAAACAGACACATAGACCAGTGGAACAGAGTAGAGAGCCCAGATATGGACCCTCAACTCTATGGTCAAATAATCTTCGACAAAACAGGAAAAAATATACAGTGGAAAAAAGACAGTCTCTTCAATAAATGGTACTGGGAAAACTGGGCAGCTATATGTAGAAGAATGAAACTCGACCATTCTCTTACACCGTACACAAAGATAAACTCAAAATGGATAAAAGACCTCAACTTGAGACAGGAATCCTTCAGAATCCTAGAGGAGAACATAGGCAGTAATCTCTTCGATATCAGCCACAGCAACTTCTTTCAAGATATGTCTTTAAAGGCAAAGGAAACAAAAGCGAAAATGAACTTTTGGGACTTCATCAAAATCAAAAGCTTCTGCACAGCAAAGGAAACAGTCAAGAAAACAAAGAGGCAACACACGGAATGGGGGAAGATATTTGCAAATGACAGTACAGACCAAAGGTTGATATCCAGGATCTATAATGAACTCCTCAAACTCAACACACACAAAACAGACAATCATATCAAAAAATGGGCAGAAGATATGGACAGACACTTATGTCCAATAAAGACATACAAATGGCTATCAGACACATGAAAAAATGTTCATCATCACTAGCCCTCAGGGAGATTCAAATTAAAACTACATTGGGATATCACCTTACACCAGTTAGAATGGCCAAAATTAGCAAGACAGGAAACAACATGTGTTGGAGAGGATGTGGAGAAGGGGGAACCCCCTTACACTGTTGGTGGGAATGCAAGTTGGTGCAGCCTCTTTGGAGAACAGTGTGGAGATTCCTCAAGAAATTAAAAATAGAACTTCCCTATGACCCTGCCATTGCACCCCTAGGTATTTACCCCAAAGATACAGATGTCGTGAAAAGAAGGGCCATCTGTACCCCAATGTTTATAGCAGCAATGGCCACGGTCACCAAACTGTGGAAAGAACCAAGATGCCCTTCAACGGACGAATGGATAAGGAAGGTGTGGTCCATATACACTACGGAGTATTACACCTCCATCAGAAAGGATGAATTTGCAGCAACATGGACAGGACTGGAAGAGATTATGCTGAGTGAAATAAGTCAAGCAGAGAGAGCCAATTATTATATGGTTTCACTTATTTGTGGAGCATTACAAAAAGCATGGAGGACATGGGGAGTTAGAGAGAAGGGGGTTGGGGTAAATTGGAAGGGGAGGTGAATCATGAGAGACTATGGACTCTGACAAACAACCTGAGGGGTTTGAAGTGGCGGGGGGGTGGGAGGTCGGGGTACCAGGTGGTGTGTATTATAGAGGGCACGGATTGCATGGAGAACTGGGCGTGGTGAAAAAATAATGATACTGTTATGCTGAAATAAATAAATAAATAAAAGGAGAAGCAGACTCCCTGCTCAGCAGGGAGTCCAATGCAGGGCTTGATCCCAGCACCCTGGGATCATGGCCTGAGCGGAAGGCAGACTCTTAATTTACTGAACCATGCAGGCACCCCCAACTGTTTTTTTAATATCAATCTTTAATCCTATAACTTTGCTGAACTCATTTACTAGTTCTAATTTTTTTTTATTCATTAGGATTTTCTATATACAATATCATTTCAGCTGCAAAGAGAGATTGCATTTGCCTCTTTTTCCACTATGGATCTTGCCTAATTTTTTCAGCTAAAATGTTCAGTACAATACTGAATAGATGTGGCAAGAGTGGACATTGTTGTTCCAATTCTTAGGGGGAAAACCTTCTGTCTTTCACTGTTAAGTATGATGTCAGCTGCAGATTTTGTTGTCAATGCCCTTTGACAGGTTGAGGAAGTTTCCTTTTTTTTTTTCTCATCTTAATTTTTTTATTTTTTATTTTTTTATAAACATATAATGTATTTTTATCTCCAGGGGTACAGGTCTGTGAATCACCAGGTTTACATACTTAAGAGTCACTTATGGTTTGTCTCCCTCCTGATGCCATCTTGTTTCATTTATTCTTCTCCTACTCTCCAACCCCCCATGTTGCATCTCCACTTACTCATATCAGGAAGATCATATGATAGTTGTCTTTCTCCAATTGACTTATTTCACTAATCATGATACCCTCTAGTTCCATCCATGTCGTCGCAAATGGCAAGATTTCATTTCTTTTGATGGCTGCATAGTATTCCATTGTATATACATATACCACATCTTCTTTATCCATTCATCTGTTGATGGACATCTAGGTTCTTTCCATAGTTTGGCTATTATAGACATTGCTGGTATAAACAATCAGGTGCACGTGCCCCTTCAGATCACTATGTTTGTATCTTTAGAGTAAATACCCAGTAGTTCAATAGCTAGGTCATAGGGTAGTTCTATTTTCAACTTTTTGAGGAACCTCCATGCTGTTTTCCAGAGTGGTTGCACCAGCTTGCATTCCCACCAACAGTGTAGGAGGGTTCCCCTTTCTCCGCATCCTTGCCAGCATCTGTCATTTCCTGACTTGTTAATTTTAGCCATTCTGACTGGTGTGAGGTGATATCTCATTGTGGTTTTGATTTGTATTCCCTGACACCGAGTGATGTGGAGCAATTTTTCATGTGTCTGTTGGCCATCTGGATGTCTTCTTTGCAGAAATGTCTGTTCATGTCTTCTGCCCATTTCTTGATTGGATTATTTGTTCTTTGGGTGTTGAGTTTGCTAAGTTCTTTATAGATTTTGGACACTAGCCCTGTATCTGATATGTAGTTGGCAAATATCTCCTCCCAGTTGTCTTTTGATTTTGTTAACTGTTTCCTTTGCTGTGCAAAAGCTTTTGATCTTGATAAAATCCCAATAGTTCATTTTTGCCCTTGCTTCCCTTGCCTTTGGCGATGTTCCTAGGAAGACGTTGCTGCAGCTGAGGTCAAAGAGGTTGCTGCCTGTGTTCTCCTCAAGGATTATGATGGATTCCTTTCTCACATTGAGGTTCTTCATCCATTTTGAGTCTATTTTCATGTGTGGTTTAAGGAAATGGTCCAATTTCATTTTTCTGCATGTGGCCATCCAATTTTCCCAACACCATTTATTGAAGAGGTTGTCTTTTTTCCATTGGACATTTTTTCCTGCTTTGTTGAAGATTAGTTGACCATAGAGTTGAGGGTCTATTTCTGGGCTATCTATTCTGTTCCATTGATCTATGTGTCTGTTTTTGTGCCAGTACCATGCTGTCTTGATGATGACAGCTTTGTAATAGAGCTTGAAGTCCGGAATTGTGATGCCACCAACTTTGGCTTTCTTTTTCAATATTCCTTTGACAATTCGAGGTTTTTCTGGTTCCATATAAATTTTAGGATTATTTGTTCCATTTCTTTGAAAAAATGGGTGGGATTTTGATAGGGATTAAATGCATTAAATGTGTAGATTGCTTTAGGTAGCATAGATATTTTCACAATATTTGTTCTTCCAATCCAGGAGCATGGAACATTTTTCCATTTCTTTGTGTCTTCCTCAATTTCTCTCATGAGTACTTTATAGTTTTCTGAGTACAGTTTCTTAGTCTCTTTGGTTAGGTTTATTCCTAGGTATCTTAGAGTTTTGGGTGCAATTGGAAATGGGATTGACTCCTTAATTTCTATTTCTTCTGTCTTGTTGTTAGTGTAGAGAAATGCAACTGATTTCTGTGCATTGATTTTATATCCTGACACTTTACTAAATTTCTGTACAAGTTCTAGCAGTTTTGGAGTGGAGTCTTTTGGGTTTTCCACATATAGTATCATATCATCTGCGAAGAGTGATAGTTTGATTTCTTCTTTGCTGATTTGGATGCCTTTAATTTCCTTTTGTTGTCTGATTGCTGAGGCTAGGACTTCTAGTACTATGTTGAATAGCAGTGGTGATAATGGACATCCCTGCCGTGTTCCTGACCTTAGAGGAAAAGCTTTCAGTTTTTCTCCATTGAGAATGATATTTGCAGTGGGTTTTTCATAGATGGCTTTGATAATATTGAGGTATGTGCCTTCTATCCCTACACTTTGAAGAGTTTTGATCAGGAAGGGATGCTGTACTTTGTCAAATGCTTTTTCAGCATCTATTGAGAGTATCATATTGTTAGAGTATCATATCATATATGAGAGTATCATATGTGATTGATATCAAATCAATCACATTGATTGATTTGCGGATGTTGAACCAACCTTGCAGCCCTGGAATAATCCCTCTTGGTCATAGTGAATAATCCTTTTAGTGTACTGTTGAGTCCTATTGGCTAGTATTTTGGTGAGAATTTTCGCATCTGTGTTCATCAAGGATATTGGTCTATAGCTCTCTTTTTTGATGGGATCCTTATCTGGTTTTGGAATCAAGGTGATGCTGGCCTCATAAAATGAGTTTGGAAGTTTTTCTTCCATTTCTATATTTTTTATTTTTTCAAAAGATTTTATTTATTCATTTGAGAGAGACAGAGACAGAGAGGGTATAAGGGAAGGGGGCAGAGGGCCAGAGGGAAAGGGAGAAGCAGACTCTCCACTGAGTGGGGAGTCTTACATGGGGCTTGGTACCAAGACTTTGGAACAGTTTCAGGAGAATAGGAACTAGTTCTTCTTTAAATGTTTGGTAGAACTCCCCTGGGAAGCTGTCTGGCCCTGGGCTTTTGTTTGTTTGGAGGTTTTTGATGACTGTTTCAATCTCCTTACTGGTTATGGGTCTGTTCATGTTTTCTGTTTCTTCCTGGTTCAGTTGTGGAGTTTCTATATCTCTACGTATGCATTCATTTCTTCCAGATTGTCAAATTTGTTTGCGTAGAGTTGCTCATAGTATGTTCTTACAATTGTTTGTATTTCTTTGATGTTAGTTGTGCTCTCTCCTCTTTCATTCATGATTTTATTTATTTGAGTTCTTTCTCTTTTCTTTTTGATAAGTCTGGTCAAGAGTTTTTCAATCTTATTAATTCTTTCAAAGAACCCACTCCTAGTTTCATTGATTTTACTTTTCTTTTCTTTTCTTTTTTTTTTTTTTTTGGTTTCTATTTCATTGATTTCTGCTCTGATCTTTATTATTTCTCTTCTCCTGTTGGGTTTAGGCTTTCTTTCTTGTTCTTTTTCCAGCTCCTTTAGGTGTAGGCTTAGGTTGTGTATTTGAGACCTTTCTTGTTTCTGGAGAAAGGCTTGTACCGCTATATATTTTCCTCTCAGGACTGCCTTTGCTGTGTCCCACAGATTTTGAACCGTTGTGTTTTCATTATCATTTGTTTCCATGATTTTTTTGATACTTCTTTAATTTCATGGTTGACCCATTCATTCTTCAGAAGGATGCTGTTTAGTCTCCAGGTATTGGGGTTCTTTCCAAATTTCCTCTTGTGATTGAGTTCTAGCTTCAGAGCATTGTGGTCTGAAAATATGCAGAGAATGATGCCAATCTTTTGATACCAGTTGAGACCTGATTTAACACCCAGGATGTGATCTATTCTGGAGAATGTTCCATGTGCACTAGAGAAGAATGTGTATTCTGTTGCTTTGGGATGAAATGTTCTGAATATATCTGTGATGTCCATCTGGTCCAGTGTGTCATTTAAGGCCTTTATTTCCTTGCTAATCTTTTGCTTGGATGATCTGTCCATTTCAGTGAGGGGAGTGTTAAAGTCCCCTACTATTATTGTATTATTGTCAATGTGTTTCTTTGATTTTGTTATGAATTGGCTTACATAGTTGGCTGCTCCTACATTAGGGACATAGATATTTAAAATTGTTAGATCTTCTTATTTGAGTATGATATAGTGTCCTTCCTCATCTCTTATTATAGTCTTTGGCTTAAAATCTAATTGATCTGATATAAGGATTGCCACCCCAGCTTTCTTCTGATGTCCATTAGCATGGTACATTGTTTTCCATCCCTCACTTTAAATCTGGTGGTGTCTTCAGGTCTAAAATGAGTTTCTTGTAGACAACATATTGATGGGTTTTGTTTTTTTATCCATTCTGATACCCTGTGTCTTTTGATTGGGGCATTTAGCCCATTAACATTCAGAGTAACTATTGAGAGATATGAATTTAGTGCTATTGTATTGCCTGTATGGTGACTGTTACTGTATATTGTCTCTGTTCCTTTCTGATCTACTACTTTTAGGCTCTCTCTTTGCTTAGAGGACCCCTTTTAATATTTCCTGTAGAGCTGGTTTGGTGTTTGCAAATTCTTTCAGTTTTTGTTTGTCCTGGAAACTTTTTATCTCTCCTTCTATTTTCTTTTTTTTAATTTTTTTTTTAAGATTTTATTTATTTATTTGAGAGAGAGAGACAGTGAGAGAGAGCACGAGCGAGGAGAAGGTCAGAGAGCGAAGCAGACTCCCCATGGAGCTGGGAGCCTGATGCGGGACTCGATCCCGGGACTCCAGGATCACGCCCTGAGCCGAAGGCAGTCGTCCAACCAACTGAGCCACCCTGGCGTCCCTCTCCTTCTATTTTCAATGATTGCCTAGCTGGATATACTATTCTTGGCTGCATGTTTTTCTCGTTTAGTGCTCTGAATATATCATGCCAGTTCTTTCTGGCCTGCCAGGTCTCTGTGGATAAGTCCACTGCCAATCTAATATTTTTACCATTGTAGGTTACAGACTTCTTTTCCTGGGATGCTTTCAGGATTTTCTCTTTGTCCCTAAGACTTGTAAATTTTACTATTAGGTGACAGGGTGTGGACCTATTCTTGTCGATTTTGAGGGGGTTCTTGCATCTCCTGGATTTTGATGTTTGTTCCCTTTGCCGTATTAGGGGAAATTCTCTCCAATAATTCTTTCCAATATACCTTCTGCTCCCCTCTCTCTTTTTTTTTTCTTCTGGAATCCCAATTATTCTAATGTTGTTTCGTCTTATGGTGTCGCTTATCTCTCGAATTCTCCCCTCATGGCCCTGTAGCTGTTTGTCCCTCTTTTGCTCAGCTTCTTTATTCTCTGTCATTTGGTCTTCCATATCACTAATTCTTTCTTCTGCCTCATTTATCCTAGCAGTAAGAGCCTCCATTTTTTATTGCAGCTCATTAATAGCTTTTTAGATTTCAACTTGGTTAGATTTTAGTTCTTTTATTTCTCCAGAAAGGGCTTTTATCTCTCCAGAGAGGGTATCTATAATATCTTCCGTGCCTTTTTTTGAACCTGGCTAGAACCTTGAGAATCGTCATTCAGAACTCTATATCTGACATATTACCAATGTCTGTATTGATTAGGTCTCTAGCCTTCGGTACTACCTCTTGTTGTTTTTTTGTGTGTGTGTGTGTGTGTGTGTGTGTGTGTGTGTGGTGAGTTTTTCCGCCTTGTCATTTTGTCCATATAAGAGTATATGAAGGAGCAAATCAGAAGAAACCCCAAATTGTGGCAAGGAGAAAGGGGATAAAAAGTTCAGAAAAAAAAAATTAAAAAAAGAAATCAAAGTAAAAATATAAAAAGAAAAAAATATATATTAGATAAACTAGTTAAAAAATGTTAACAAAGAGAAGGGTAAAAGTTAAAAAAGAATTTAGCAGAAGAAAAAAAAATTTAAAAAATTATATTAACCGCAAGACTAAAGAATCATGGGGAGAAAGCCATGAGTACCGTGCTTTGCTTTCTCCTCCACTGGAATTCTGCTGCTCTCCTTGGTAGGTGAACTTTGTCTTGGCTGGATTTCTTGTTGATCTTCTGGGGGAGGGGCCTGTTGTAGTGATTCTCAAGTGTCTTTGCCCGAGGTGGAATTGTACCACCCTTACCAGGGGGCTGGGCTAAGTAATCTGCTTGGGTTTGCTTTGGGGCTTTTGTTCCCTGAATACTTTCCATAGAGTTCCAGAGGATGGGAATGAAAATAGAGCCTTCTCAGTCTTCAGCCTGGAGGAGCTGAGAGCTCGGGGCCCCACTCCTCAGGGTGCCCTCAAAGAAAAGAGCCCAATTACTCCTGTCTCCCTGGCCTCTGGCCGTGCTCCAAGTTCACCCAACCTGCGACCAGTTCAAGGTAACCTTGAGCTGGGAGCTCACTCCTTGGCTCTGTCTCTGTAGCCAGCTTCCCTGGTCTAATACCTGTAAGCTCTGTGACACTCAGACACCCCCGATCCTTCTATGACCCTGCGGGACCTAGGGCCACGCTTGTCCTGCGTGGGCTTCACCCTGGTTTGGTCTTTGGAGCTATGTCCCTCAGTGGAGCAGACTTTTAAAAGTCCTGATTTTGTGCTCTGTTGCTCTGCTGCTTGTCGGGCGCCGTCCCCTCCCCCCTGCAGTCTATCTTCCCCTCGTTTTGGATTCACTTCTCCGCCGGTCCTACCTTTCAGAAAGGGGTCGATTTTCTGTTTCTAGAATTGCTGTTCTTCTTCTCTTCGATCTCCCATTGGATTTGTAGGTGTTTGCAATGGTTTGATAAGCTATCTAGCTGATCTCCTGCTACCTGATGTGGTCTCAGCCTGCTACTTTTCTGCCATCTTGACTCTTCTTCTCAGGAAGTTTCCTTTTATTCTTAGTTTGTTGATTGTGTTTGTCATAAAGGATGTAAGAGTCTGTCAAATGCCTTTTTGTATCTATTGAGATAATCATGTGGTTTTTGGTCTTTTTTCTATTAATGTAGTGTATTATATTGATTGACTTTCAGATGTGAAATCAACTTTAGTATTTTAGACAGGAAATTTAAGTTCTTATGATGTTTATAATAACAGATTTAAAATATTTGTTTGGTAAATTCAACATCCGAAGCTCCTTAAGAAGATTTTCTTTTGATTGCCTTTTTTTTTTTTCCCTTTTATGGGTCTTTACTTTTTCTTTATTTTTTTCCTTTGGTACTAAATTAAGCATTTTTTTTTTCCATGAAGGAGGTGCTGCTCCATTTATTTTAGGTCTTTTTTTTTCCAATTTATTTATTTTCAGAAAAACAGTATTCATTATTTTTTCACCACACCCAGTGCTCCATGCAAGCCATGCCCTCTATAATACCCACCACCTGGTACCCCAACCAGCATTTTATTTAAAAAATTTTTTTTATTGAACACTGTTATGCTGAAAATAAATTAAAAAAAATTTTAAAGTTATTTTTTTATTTTTTAATTTTTAATTTTAATTTTTTATTTTTTTTCAATTTATTTATTTTCAGAAAAACATTATTCATTATTTTTTCACCACACCCAGTGCTCCATGCAAGCCGTGCCCTTTATAATACCCACCACTTGGTACCCCAACCTCCCACCCCCGCCCCGCCACTTCAAACCCCTCAGATTGTTTTTCAGAGTCCATAGTCTCTTTTAAATATTTATTTAAAATTGTGTAAAGTTGACACACAATGTTACATTAGTCAGGTGTACAACTTAGTGATTTGACAATTTTATACATTATGCTGTGTTCACTACAAGTGTAGCTACCATCTGTCCCCTTCCATTGCATTTACAGTACCATTGACTGTATTCTTTAAGCTCTGCTTTTTATTCCAGTGACTTACGCATTCCATAACTGGAGGCTTGTATTTCCCTCTTCCCTTTACCCACTTTGCTCCCTTCTGTCTGGCAATCATCAGTTTTATCTGTGTATTTTTAGTTCTAGTTCTTTTCATTTGTCTATTCATTATTTTTTAGATTCCATTTATGAATGAAATCATATGGTATTTGTCTTTCTCAGTCTGACTTATTTCACTTAGCATAATATCTTCTAGGTCCATCCCTGTTTTCTCAAATGGTACATTCTTATCCTTTTTTGTGGCTCTGTAGTATTCCACTGTTACATAAAATTAGAACAAATAATACTAAAATTTGCATGGAACTGCAGAAGACCTCAAATAGCCAAATACAATCCTGAGAAAGAAAAACAAATATGGATATATTTATCATAAGTCCAGATGTCAAGATGTACCACAAACCTGTAGTGATCAAAACAATATGGTACTAGCACAAAAATAGACACATAGGTCAATAGAACATAATAGAGACCCCAGAAGTATGTACACCTGCACTTTTATGGTCAATTAATCTATGACCTAGGAGATAGGAATATACAATGCGGACTGTAAATTAGGCATAATATAATGTTTAATATGTATATTATATATATATATAAATATAAAATGCCATATATATGTGTGTGTATATATATAATGACATATACGTATATGATGCCTAATACACACATATATATTATATATAATACATATAATGTGGCAACTCTGAATGTCAGACTCCGTTCTCCTCCCCAGACTTGTTTTTTGTTGCTATTTTGTTATTGTTGTTTGTTTGTTTTTTCTGTTTGTTTAGTGACATTCCTTAATTAAGCTCTTAGAGTCTGTATTCCCTGGAGAGTTACATCACTGAAATCTTTGCTCAGTAAGCTTAGTCATCTATGGAGAGGTCATCTACTAAGTTCACAAAACCCCAGTTCTTTTTTTTTTTTTTTAAAGCACATTTTTATTAATTTTTATTTTTTAATTATTATTTATTTATTTATTTTCAGAAAAACAGTATTCATTATTTTTTCACCACACCCAGTGCTCCATGCAAGCCGTGCCCTCTATAATACCCACCACCTGGTACCCCAACCTCCCACCCCCCGCCACTTCAAACCCCTCAGATTGTTTTTCAGAGTCCATAGTCTCTCATGGTTCACCTCCCCTTCCTATTTACCCAAATTCCCTACTCCTCTCTAACACTCCTTGTCCTCCATGCTATTTGACAAAACCCCTGTTCTTATTGAGGTTCAACACTTGTTGTTTTTAAATAAATGTTCCTCAAATCATTATAAGCCTTTCTTTAATGTCTCGAGTTCTGAAAAAGTTGATCGTCATCATTTTGTTCCTTTTATGGAGTAGCAGACTTACATCAGTCTTCATGCTGCCATTCCAGAACTCCTTCCCTTCACTGAAATCTTACTAATTTATTTGTATTTGCATCTTGTCACTAATTAGAAATAGAAATTATAAAGCAAAACAAAGAAACAAACTGTATTCAACCTTGGATAAAATTAAAATAGATTTTAAGTCACAATGATATATTGCAAGCCTTAAGAAAGAATCAGGTTGGGGCACCTGGGTGGCTCAGTGGGTTAAGTCTCTGCCTTTGGCTCAGGTCATGATCTCATGGTCATAGGATCAAGCCCTGCATTGGGCTCTTTGCTCAGTGGGGAGCCAGCTTCCCTCTTTCTCTGCCTGCCTGTCTGCCTACTTGTGATCAATCTCTCTCTGTTAGATAAATAAATAAAATCTTTCAAAAAAAAAAAAAAAGAATCAGGTTGACTATTGAGTATTCTCAGTTTTAAAGTACTATTTCTGTAAAATAAGAATATTTACAATATGGAGCTCAGATAGGACCTCAGAGAACAGAGTAGATAGACAAAAGGTGAAAAAAAACTTAGTTATATTTATACCAGTCCTGATAATTATCCAGGCTCTTCAATAGGACTAGAAAAACTTTCCCATTTGTTAGCTCAATATTAAATACAAAATTCTTATTTAAGTTTTCTTATTTATAACCTCTGAGAAGCAGGTAATACATTCTATTGTTTATTTTTTCAATATATTTGTTATAAGATATGGAATTTGTTCATTTAATCTTGTAATTGAATTTACCAATATTGTATTAATCACTACATAACTTATATAAACTTTTCTAGTAATCAGGAAAACCACAGACCCTGGGATCAAATTTTCTCCTCCCATACTGCATAAAATAATATATGAACTAACAGATTCAAATTCAAGAAGAATCCTGGATTTGCTTTTGGAAAATAGTAACTTGCTATTGAATGTTATATACATTGAGTGTATGTGATAAATGCAGTTAAGTGTATTGACAGAGACATGTTTGAATTCATATAGGTAACTACCAGCAAAGGAATAAAAGGTGACAATGTTTTAGACAATGCTACTGGGCACAGAAGAGCAATTTATAGAAAACTATAAACTCTTTTTTTGAAAGATTTTATTTTATTTATTTGAGAGAGAGAGCACAGGGGGAGAGTGAGAGGGAGAATCATAACCCGCACTGAGCTTAGAGCCTGATGTGGGGCTCAGTCCCAGGACTCTGAGATCACAACCTGAGCCAAAGACAGACACTCAACCAACAGACCCACCTGGATGCCCCAAAACTAAACACTTTAAAAATTTTGAGGATATATTTATGTTTTCCCTTCTTATAGTATATATTTTGGATTGGCCCTGAAGCCATCTTTTAAAAAACTTACATTGATTCCTCATGAAAAACAAAGTACATGGTGATTTGATATTTTTTTTAAAAGATTTTATTTATTCATTTGACAAAGAGAGAGCACAAGCAGGGGAGCAGCAGGCAGAGGGAGAGGGAGAAGCAGGTTCCCCACTGAGCAGGGAGCCTGACGTGGGGCTCAATCCCAGGATAAAGCTGACCCAAGCTGAAGGCAGACGCCCAACCACCTGAGCCACCCAGACGTCCCTGATATTTTTTATATTATGCCTTCTACCTCCAACACTTGTTTTGGTTCAAACCCTTTGAGATAGTATGAAGTGAGTGAAGAAGGTACGTCTAGTTGTCATGCTCTGTGCAGTTCAAAATACGCTGGATCTGTGGGGGCTGTGTGGTGTTCCGTTCTGACCACAAGCACCCCCTTCTTGAGTTGGATCAAGTGGAATCTAAGGGGACTCTGTGACTGTTTTTGGGCAAGGGGCAGTTTATTGATGAGTCAGCTATTAGCAACATGTCTTTCTTGCAGAGAGCTGAGTCAGAGCAAACTTAAGGCAAATATTCTGTCAGCTTTTGAAGAAGAATTTGCAAGTTGTTCCCTCCAGTCTGGCACAAACCCAGATAACTGAACAGAATTTAAGCTTTTTTTTTTCTTTTTTTTTTTTTTTCAGTTGTGTCTGGGTGTTTTTCTTTCTTTTTAAAAAAATTGACTCAAAAGTTTCCACTGAGTTCCAATCAATATGTTATAGATGGGCCAAGTCATCCTGGCAGAGGGAAGAACTGAGATTGTATTCCTGGGGAATGTGCCAAGCGGTAGAGTTCTCTAAGGAAGGGCAGGAGTAAATTCAGAAGCTCCAGAGACCTAGTGGCAGCAGAGATAGATGGCTGCACATGGCCATACTTAAGGCTGTACGGTGCTCACTGGTGGATACTGGCAGGATTCTGTGGCTTTTTCCTTCTTTCACTACTGTGTGACTTGAATAAGCCATTTGGCTATGTTTACACCTCCTTTCTCCAGTTCCTGAAAGTGAGAGATATTGTAGTGAGGGATGGGGTAACTTTAACTTTTCTATGAAAATATACTCTTGGATAGCTGAATACACATTTAGTAAATTAAAACACATGATTTCACTGACATTGTACGTTTGAGATTTGTTCTTCCCCTTTGTGATTAATCTTCAATTGGCAATATCGCTGACATTAGCATCAAATGTCTCTGTCCTCAGCTTGTTTGACAAGAAGTTAATAATTTTTAATGGAGAACTTAAGAAAAGGTTCTTTTGGGGGAATATTTATATTCTCTCTCTCTCTCTCTCTCTCTCTCTATATATATATATATATATATATATACATACATACATGTATACATATACAAGACTTGGAAACACTCATAGGTAAGTGGAGTTCAGAATGAGAAGGGCTATGAGTTCCAAATGCTTCATTTTATTACAACAAAAGCAAAATTTGAGGTATTTCTGTTTTTAATATGGCTGATATTAATATTTTGATTAATGACAAGTTGTCAACTATAACTACTTTTGATGGGAACAGAAGATTTCCTTGGGATTCTCAGAATAGCCTACATCAAAAGTGTAGTCACATATGTAGTTGTATGCATATGTTTGCCTGAGCACACACAGTGGGAAGACAGTTTCAGTTGTCCTAAGGAAAAGAAATCTGAATCTACTTAGGAGACGGAGTACTCATGGGGGAGAAAATGGGGCCATTGGCTCTGGATCCATGGGATGGTGAATTGAAAGCTTATCCCAGTCTTTCAAGGACCACTTTGCACCCTAGGAAGTAACTTCATATTCAGACAAAAAGAACTGACTGAATACCGTGACAATGAGGTGTGAAGCGTGCTTGGTTGAGTTTAGTGCTAAAGGTATTGACTTATCCTCTCTTAAATAACTACTGTGTCTGTATGGAAATCTGGACTTATACTGCTACAAAATACACAAAATGCAGCATTAAGCTTTAAGACCAACACTAGGTGATAAAGGTGAACTGATGAAATTCTACATCCCTTTATGCCCGATATTAGGAAAGGATCAATTCCTTTGTTTGGAAGGAGTACATCTGTAGGATTAGTGGGCAGCATATACCATAAAGAGGGGATAATCCTCAAGGGAAAACTACTAGACTTTCTGACTGGAAGATGGTTGGGGGAGGTGTAGTGATTATCTGGAAACATGAAATACATGTAACCACAGTATTACTTAGATTTTAAATCAGTAGGTAAAAGACATTCACAGAAAAGGAACACATTATATATGGGAAAATAGCAATAAGAATTATTGTCTTCTCATTGGAAGCAAGAAAATGGGTGACAATAGAATAACATCATTTAAGGGGCACCTGGGTGGCTCAGTAGGTTAAACCTCTGCCTTTGGCCCGGGTCATGATCTCAGGGTCCTGGGATTGAGCCCCGCCTCTGGCTCCCTTCTCAGCAGGGAGCCTGCTGAGAACCTCTCTCTCTGCCTGCCTCTCTGCCTGCTTGTCATCTCTTTCTCTCTGTGTGCGTCAAATAAATAAATAAAATCTTTTAAAAAAAAGCACAAGATCTTTAAAAAGTTTAAATAAAAATAAAGATGTTATTCTAGAACTCTGTATCCAATCATACATTTCTTCAAAAATGAAACCAATTTTAATGACATTTTTAGGTATATAAAAGTTGAGAGAATTAGTCGCTAGCTGACCTACACTACAAAAAATTTTAACAAAAATTTTTCAGACTGAAAAATTGGAAACTCAAATCTTAAAAAAAGGAACAAAATACAACAGATACAATAAATATATAAATAAATATAAAGAGTTTTTATTGTTTTTTAATTTCCCTAAAAAAATGCCTATTAAGGCAAAAATAACCAATAGTGAAGATGAAATGGATTACTTAAGGTAAAAAAAAAAAAAAACAAAACAACTCAATAAAAAGAAGACAGAAAAGGAGAAAAAGAGAAACACAGAAGAGCCGGAGTAACTAAAAAAAAAAAATTCAAGATGATAGACTTAAATCCAGTCATGAGTCATCAATTAGAACCCAGACTAGATTAAAAAGCAACACTTAACTGGATGCTATTTATGAGGGATATACTGTAAATATGAAGACACAAGTTAAAAATAAAAGGATAAAAATATTTATCATAAGAAAACTAAAGTGGTTACGTTAGTATCAGAGTAAATGGGCTACAGTTCAAGAAGTATTATCAGAAATAAAGAGGGATATTTCGTAATCATAAAAAGGGTAATTCTTCAAGAAGGCATAACAATCTTAAATGCACATACAAAGAAAAACAAAATACATGAAGGAGGAATTGACAGGACAGAGGGATGAAAAAGAGGAATCTGCCATTATAATTGGAAACCTTAACATTCCTTTCCTGATACTCGATAGAAAAGATAGTTTTGAGCAACTTTATCTAGACACTTAACCTAAACTGTTTTTATACAGCACCAGATGCAACAAGCTCAGAAAACATCCTTTTCCAGTGTACATGCAATATTCATGAAGATAGGTATGTACATAAGGTAGGCTATAAAACAAGTCCTCATACATTTCTTGGTAGGTTTGAAAGCAGAGTATATTCTCTAGTCACAATAAGATTATGCTATAAATCAATAACAAAAAATTCTAGAAAAATCTTCAAATAATTGGGAATTAACCATGCGTTTTTAACAATCCTTGAGTAAAAGAAAATATCACACTTGAGCCAAATAATAACCAAAAAAGCAGCCTATTAAAGCATATAACATGAAGAAAAGCAGTATTTAGGAATCCATTTATAGCCTTAAATGTTTATATTGGAGACATCTGCGTAGCTCAGTTGGTTAAGCATCCCTCTCTTGATTTTGGCTCAGGTCATGATCTCAGGGTCATGGGATTGAGCCCTGCTTGGGATTCTTTGTCTCCTTCTCCCTTTGTCCCTCCCCACTTGCTTGCATTCTTGTGTGCTCTCTCTTCCTCAAAAAAAAAAAAAAAAGTTAATATTAGAAAAGAAGGTACTTTTAGAAAATGATCTATACTTCCATTAAAGAATTTAGGAGGGAAAAGGAACAAGTTAAACTGAAATAAATAAAAGGAAGAAAATGACAGAGAAAAACACAATCAAATAGAAAATAGATGATAAGAAGACACCAAGGAAACCTAAACTTGGTTCATTGCAAAGCTAAGTAAAATTGATAACCTCTAAATCAAAAAAAAAAAAAAAGCGAGAGAGAGAGAGAGAAAACATAAATTATCAGCATTAGGAATTAAGAGGGCAAATCACTACTGATGTTACAGGCATTAAAAAGATTATAAGATGACATTATGAACAACTTTATGTTAATAAATTATACAATTTAATCAAATGTACAAAATTTTTTGAGATAAAAGTTACTAGAAAATGAAGACATAAAGAAATAGAAAATCTGAATAACACTGTATCTCTTAAGGAAATGAACTTGTAATTAAAAACATTTCTACATGTTTTTACATTCTAGCATGTAAAGTGCCTGGATAGGTCAGTCAGTTGCATGGCCAACCCTTGGTTTCATCTTAGGTCATGATCTCAGGGCTGTAGGATTGAGCTCTGTGTCTGGTCATGTGCTCAGGATGGAGTGAGTCTGCTTAAAACTCTCTCTTCCTTTGCCTGCGCTTTTGCTTTCTCTCTCTCTCTCTTTAAAATAAATAAATAAATTGTAAACAAACAAACAAAAAACTTTTCTACAAATGAAACTTCAGGCTTAGATTATTTTATTTGTACATTTTCTCAAATATTTAAGGAAAAATATCAAACTTATAAAAAAATCCTTTAGCCTAGAAAACAATAGAACAGTTCCCAACTAATTTTTTTCAGACCATGATAACCTTGATACCAAAATCAGACAAGAATATTATAATAAAATAAAACTATACCAATATGTCTCTTGAGCAGAATGCAAAAATTATTTATATGGTATTAGCAAATTAAATCCAGCATCATGCCAAATGAATATCTATGAACATCTTTGAATTTCAAATATCAATACTTAAATATTTGAAAACAAAACAATTCAATTCACCATATTAATAGAGTAAAGGAAAAATGATCATCTTGATCTTGATAAAAAAGATGCAGAAAAAGCATTTGACAAAATGCAAATGTAATTAATGATGAAAATTCTCAGACAGAATGAAACTTACTCAGTTTGTTAAAGGATGTCTATGAAAAACTGCAAATAACATCATACTTAATAGCGAAAGAATTAACATGCAATTCTGCCTCCAAGATTGAGAATAATGGAAGCATGTCTCTTCTTGTCACTATATGAAGGTGTGCTAGGGATCTTAGCCAGTATAACAAGGCAAGAAAAAGGTATAGAAGGCATAGATTGGAAAAGAGGTGGTGAACTGTATTTATTTATAGACACATAAATATTTTCTATGTAAAAAGCCCTAAGGAGTCTGTATAAAGAAATTTCAAGTAAAAAAATTAATAATTTGACAGTTACAGGATACAAAATAAATACATAAAACATAATGTTTCCATATGCTATCCATAAACAAAAAACAAAAAAAAAACTTCTGCTCTTTATAAAACATTGGCACAGTAAAAAAAATATATATATGTGTGTGTGTGTGTGTATGATCCACACACTGGAAAAAAAAATTCTCAAATATACATATCTGACAAAGGACTTTATCTAGAGTAAGCACATATATTCTTATATATATTACATATATACATATATAAACTCTTAAAACAGATCAATAAGAAAACAAATAATCCAATAAAAATGAGTAAAGACTTGAAGAGACATTTAGCAAAAAAGATATATCAACAACCAATAAGCACATTTTAAAATGCTCTTAATTTTAGTCATCAAAGGACTATAAACTTAAATACCACATGGGAAAATAGTTTAAAATTTTCTTGTGAAGTTAAAAGCAAAACAAAACAAGCACCCTAGCACCCAGATATTATACTTTTAGATATTTACTCAAAAGAAATGTAAGAATGTCTCCAAAAGATTTGTACAATAACATTCATGCAACTTTATATATAATAGTCAGAAACTGGAAAAAACCTAAATATCAATAAAAACAGATAAACTGTGGTGTATTTATACAATGGAGTATTATTCACAAATAAAAAGAATGAATTAGTAACTCACACACAACATTCATGAACCTCAAAAACATTGAGCCAAAAATGAAGAATTTTCTGTGATTCCATTTATAAGAAATTAAAGTACAGGTAAAACTAAACTCAGATGAAAAGGATACTATTGCTTGGAATGCAGGGCTTGATGTTATTTTAGGAGGGCACAGGAGTATTTTCTGGAGTGAATGGAAAGTTTCACTCCTGACAATGGTTTGGGTTACAGATGCATGCATTTGTTAAAATTAGATGAAATACTTAGTATTTTTACATTTCACTGTGTATAAGTTACATATTGTTTAAATATATTTAAATACAATATTTTAGCATGTAAAAATACTAGAAGGAAACATAATTTAAAAATAAATCAAAGAGGGAGCTGGGTGGCTCAGTGGGTTAAGCTTCTGCCTTCAGCTTGGGTCATGATCTCAGGGTCCTGGGATCAAGTCCCGCATTGGGCTCTCTGCTCAGCAGGGAGCCTGCTACCCCCACTTCTCTCTCTCTCTCTGCCTGCTTTTCTGCCTACTTGTGATCTCTCTCTGTCAAATAAATAAATAAAATCTTTATTTAAAAAAAATAAATAAAAATAAATAAATCAAAGAGTAGAAAAACCCAGAAATTGCAAAGGAACAATTGGTAAGTTTACATATTTGAGTATACAAAAATTGTAATTTATGTATGGCAAAAAAAGGAGCATAGGTAATGTTAAAATATGGATTAACAAACAGCAAAAAATGTACCTAATAGGGCAAAGAGCTAATTAAAATCTAAAGAGCTCCTCAATCATTATAATGAACAATTATCCACTGGAAAATAAAAAATATGAAAAGGTAGTTCAAAGAAACAAATACATATTTTATACATATATGTGCTATCTACATATGTTGTGTATATAATATACATACATCATACATAAAAAGATGTTTTACCCCACCCATAATGAAAGAAAGGCAAATTAGAGAAACATTTAGAAATCAGAGAAAATTAGAGAAATATTTAACCAATCAGATTTGTAGAACACGCAACATTTGATAATACATAGTACTGAATACATAAGTGCTTTCTTACATTTTTGGTGAAGTATAAGTAAGTGCAAACTCTCTGAGAGGCAATTTGCCAGTTCCCACGTATTGATGCATATCTTTGAATGTACATATCTTTGAACTCAGAAATTAGACTTCTAGAACACACATATACAAAGTTCAGTGTTGTTTCTAATGACAAATGACTGGAAACAATATGGAACTGGTTTAATAAATTAGGGTTACATTCAGACATTGTTTACACAAAGTCGTGACAAAGAATAAGGAAATTTTACTTGATGAAATGGATCTATCTAAAAGAGAATTCATTAATTGAGGACCATGAGGGCCTTTCTGTGTATCTGTGTAAATAAAAACAGATAAATGTAAATACAAATGTAACTTATGTTCAGAATATGTGTGGGAGGATTCATAAGAAACTCTAACAGAAATTATCTAAAGGGAAGGGGACAAGGGTACAGAGAGAAGAATGGGAAATGTGCTTACTTGTCATAGACAACAACAAAAAAACCCACCCACTTTTGGGGCAACATTTCTATTTTTATAGTATTTATGTATATCTGGCATAGAGAGGATGGTAAGAAATGTTGAATAAATGAAAGAAGTCCATTTGTATAATTTCAATGTTTTTAAACTCATTAAGACCCAATTTGTGTTTAACATATGACCTACCATGGAGAATGCATGGACTCTTGAGAAGAAGGTATATTTTGAAGTTGTTGAGAGGAGTGTTCTGGATGAGTCCTCTATTTCATTTTGATTTTCTGTCTGTTGGATCCACTTCTTCAAAGTGTATCGCTGCACATATCAGATCAGCATGTTGCCCACCTTAAACTTAATGTTATATGTCAATTATGTCTCAGTAAAAAAATAAAGAAAAAAAAAGAACTTCAAATTTCCAAATTTTATTGTAGAACCACTTATTTCTCCATTCGATTCTGTCAATTTTTGCTTCATAGTTTAAGTCTCTGTTGTTAACATGAGTATATCTTTATAAATGTTATAACTTCATGTGGTTTGAATATTTTGTCAATATATGATGTTGTAACTTTGTCTTGTAAACTTTTTTTGACCTGAAGTCTAATTTGTCTGACAAAAGACACCATCCCAGCTCTCTTTTGGTTGTTATTTGCATGGAATACCTTTTTCCAACATTTTACTTTCAACCTCTTCATGTCTTTATATCTAAATTGAGATCATGTTCTTTATCCAACATACCCATTCTTGTTTTTTTTAAAATTTTTATTGTGTTATGTTCGTCACCATACAATACATCATTAGTTTTTGGTGTAGAGTTCCAAGATTCATTGTTTATGTACAATACCCAGTGCTCCCTGCAATCTATGCCCTCCTTAATACCCACCACCAAGCTCACCCATCTCCTATCCCCCTCCCCTCTAAAACCCTCAGTTTGTTTTTCAGAGTCCATAGTATCTCACAGTTCATCTCCCCCTCCATTTCCCCCAATTCACTTTTCCTTTCCTTCTCCTAATGTCCTCCAAGTTATTCCTTATGTTCCACAAGTAAGTGAAACCATATGATAATTGACTTCCTCTGCTTGACTTATTTTAATCAGCATAATCTCCTCCAGTCCTATCCATGTTGATGCAAAAGTTGGGTATTTGTCCTTTCTGATGGCTGCTTAATATTCCATTGTATATATGGACCATATCTTCTTTATCCATTCTTCTGTTGAAGGGCATCTTGGCTCCTTCCACAGTTTGGCTATTGTGGACATTGCTACTATGAATATTGGGGTACATATGGCCCTTCTTTTCACTATATCTGTATCTTTGGGGTAAATACCAAGGAGTGCAATTGCTGGGTCATAGGGTAGCTCTATTTTTAATTTTCTGAGGAACTTTCCCACTGTTTTCCAAAGTGACTGCGTGAATTCCCACCAACAGTGTAAGAGGGTTCCCCTTTTTCCACATCCTCTCTAACATTTGTTGTTTTGTGCCTTGTTAATTTTTGCCATTCTGACTAGTGTAAGGTAGAATCTCAATGTGGTTTTGATTTGAATTTTCCTGAAGACTGATGATGATGAACATTTTTTCATGTGTCTGCTAACCATTTGTATGTCTTTACTGGAGAAGTGTCTGTTCCATTCTTGTTTTTAATGGGAGAATTTAATGCATTTCCATTTAAAGTGATTACTGATAAGAAAGGAATTATATTTGACATTTAGTTATTTGTTCTGTGTATCTTACATATTTTTTTATTCCTTTCATTACTGCCTTCTTATGCGTTTCTTTTTCTTTTTTTTTTCTTTAGTATTTAGTTGATTTTTTGTAATGTGCCATTTTGATTCACTTCTACCATCCTGTACATTTTAAAAATTATTTTCCTTGTGATAACCTTGGAAATTCAGTTAATATCTTTAACAATTAAGTAATAATAACAATTCAAGAAAAATATCAACTTAGTTTTTAGGAGTATAGAAGCCCTCTATTCAAATATATCTCCACTCTTCCACCCTTTATTTTGTTATTATAACAGATATACTTTTATCCATTGTCTGCCTTTTAATGCAGATTCACAGTGACTATATTATGCATTTGAATTAGGGAAAAAAGAAGAGTTATAAACCAAAAGTACAATAATACTGAATTTATATTTACCTGTATAGTTTCCTTTGCCAGTGTTCTTTATTTCTTCCTATAACTTTGAGTTATTGTCCAGTGTCCTTTCCTATCAGCCTGAAGATCTCCTTTAGCATTTCTTACGGGGAGGAATACTGGTAATATACTATCACAGCTTTTATTTTTCAGGAAATGTCTGAGGTTTTCTTTCATTCTTGAAGGAGAGTTTTGTCATATATAGCAGTTCTGTTTAGAGTGGATTTTTCTTTTCTTTTTTTTCCTTTTCTTTTTTTTGACTTTAAATATGTCAGTCATCCTACTGCCTCTGACCTCTATGGTTTCTAATGAGAAATCTGTTGCTAAATTTATTGAGGATATAAGACAAATTGCTTCCCTATTGCTACTTTAAAAATTCTTTGTCTTTAGGTTTAAACAATGTGACTATATACCCCAGTGTGGAGATCTTTGAGTTTCCTATTTGCAGTTCATTGAGACTCTTAGATATATATTTTCATGACTCTCATCACATTTAGAAAACTTTTGGCCATTATTCTTCAAATGTTTTTTCTGCTCTCCTCTCTCTCTCTCTCTCTCTCTCTCTCTCTCTGTTCTCCTCTTGGCATTCCTAAAATGCAGATGTTGATATCCTTGATAGTGCCAAACAGGTCCTTCAGGTTCTGTTAATTTTCCCTTCTTTTTTATTTTTGCTCCTCATTCTCAATCATTTCATTGCCTATATTCAAGTTTTCAGAGGTTTTCTTCTACCTGCTCAAATCTGCTGTTGAGCTCCTTTAGTGGATTTTTCATTTCAGGTAACTTTCAACTCCAGAGTTTGTGTTTGGTTTCTTTTTAAAATTTCAAACTCTTTACTGATATTCTCATTTTTTTTGTACAAAACTTTTAAAATTTCCTGTAGTTCTTAGTCCTCAAGAGAGTATATTTTAGACAGTCGGTTTATCATCTTTGAATAATAATTTTAATACCTGCGCTTTCTCAGGGATTATTTTTGTCATTTTTTCTGCTATGAATGAGCTATACTTTTCTTTGTATCATTTGAAATATTTGTTATTGTTGTTGAGAACTGGACATTCTGAGTTTTATAATATGGTAACTGGAAATTTGATTCTCTGACATCCTTTGCAAAATGTATATTCTTTATTGTGTGTGGTCCCTGATATTTCTGTTCCATTATATCTCTTGTCATCTAGTGGCCTAGTGAAAATTTCTTTAAATATTTGGTTCCAAAAAGACAAAAGAAAGTTAAAGGGCACTGGATCTTCAAATCTGGTAGAGGTCACTGAACATTGCCACTGACTGAAACCAAGGTAAGCATCTCTGCCAAGTTCCTCAGGACACTCCCCTGGGAACACAGGCAGCCATTCCCAAGGCCATGGTGGGGCTGAGGAATGAAGAAAGGTGCCACTTTCATGCATCCCTCTCTCTTACCTAAGAATTGTGCATGAAGTTATTGTATGAGAGTATTTTGAAATTGGTGTAAATGGTGTATGTCTATTACGTAAAATCTCATTTCTTACTTTTTCACCAACTATCAAGTTTTTTGAAAACTGTGGTAAAATATACATAACACAAAATTTAACATCTTAGCTATGTTTAAGTGTACAGCTCAATGGCGTTAAATATATTCATATTGTTGTGAGTGTAGACTATCACTACCATCCGTTTACAGAACTCTTTTTACCTTTCCAAACTGAAACTCTATACCTATTTCACTCTAACTCCCCATTCCACCCCTAAGCCCCTGGCAACCTCCATTCTACTTTCTGTCTCTGTACATTTAACTATTCTAGGTACCTCAGCTAACAGAAGTCATAACAGAACTTGTCGGTTTTTTAAGTGGCCTATTTCATGTAGTATAATATTCTTCACATTCATTCATGTGTCAGAATTTCCTTTTTAAAGCTGACTGATATTCCATTATATGGATAGATCACACTTTGTTTATCCATGCATTAGTTGATGGACATTTGGGTTGCTTCCACCTTTTGGCTATTGTGAATAATGCTGCTGTGAACATGGGTGCACAAATACCCAGTTGAGCCCCAGCTTTCAATTCTTTTGGGTATATACCTGGAAGTGGACTTGCTGGATCATCTGGTAATTCTACGTTTAATATTTTTTTGAGGAGCTAGTATATGATTTTTCCACAGCAGCTGCATAATTTTACCTTCCCACCAAGAGTGCAGAAGGATTCCAATTTCTCCACATCCTCACCAACACTTGTTTTTTTTTTTTTAATAGTAGCCACCCTAATAGGTGTGGCATCATTTTTTCAGAGCCAGACATATTTCTTCCAACTGCCACATTATACTCCAGGAATGTGACTGCACATTATTTTATCCATATTCTCTCACAGGGTGGACACCCACATTACATCCACCTCCTCACTGTCATGCATAAAGCTGTGGTAACGTCTTCACTCATGTCCTCTTTTGAATCTGTGTGAAACTTGTCTTGGCATATATGCCCAGGAATGGAATCACTAGATCTCAGTGTTCTAGAATATGTGTACTCTTAATTTGACTAAGTCATCAAAGTAAAATCAGTTTGCTCTCTGGAATGGCTACAATGCCAAAAACATATGAGGATTCTCCATCTCTACAATATTTTACCAAATCTTAGCAGTAGCAGCTTTCTATCTTATGCAGTCTTACATGCAAGAATTTAGTTTGTGTTTTTTTCTGTTATCTAATTATGCTGAGCATTTCTTCCTATGATTATTAATTGTGAATTTTTTTATATTGAAAATACCCTGTTCATATCTTTTGCTCATTTTAATTTTGAGTTGCTGCACGTTTTTTGTTTTGTTTTGTTTTTGACATTGGCAGGATAAGCTCTGATGTTCTGGATATTAATATCTTTTTTTAGACATTACATAATCTTGTAACATGTCATGTGTTTCTTAAGTTTATCCAAAGTTTTTTCTGCTAAAGTTTTTAATTTAATATAACCAAATCAAAAAAATTTTAAATCTATTATATTTTATTTTATTTTAATTAGCCTGTCTCTGTCCATAATTCACAAAAATGTTTCTTCTAAATTTTATTCTATGAACTCAAAAATTTTACCTTTCCTGTTTTTCAATCTACCTTGCATCCACATTTATATGTAGTATTTTTAGGAAGAGATTTGTTTTATTTTTCTTCACATAATGGGAGATATATTTTTTCCATATATCTTCTCCACTTAATTTTCTCTCCATGATCTACTAATCAAATTGTCTTTCTCCATTAATTCATAATGATATCTGCATCAAATATTTTGTTACCATATACACACAGTTCTCTTTTTGTACTCTGTTCAGCTCTATTGCATTTCTCTATTTACCTGTTCGTTTGTTTCACTGATGACACAGGTTTTTTAAAAATCGTAATGACAAAATCAAAAGCTTCTGCACAGCAAAGGAAACAGTCAAAAAAACAAAGAGGCAACCCACGGAATGGGAGAAGATATTTGCAAATGACAGTACAGACAAAAGGTTGATATCCAGGATCTATAATGAACTCCTCAAACTCAACCCACATGAAACAGACAAACACATCAAAAAATGGGCAGAAGATATGAACAGACACTTCTCCAATCAAGACATACAAATGGCTATCAGATACATGAAAAAATGCTCATCATCATTAGCCCTCAGGGAGATTAAAATTAAAACCACATTGAGATATCACCTCACACCAGTTAGAATGGCCAAAATTAACAAAACAAGAAACAACATGTGTTGGAGAGGATGTGGAGAAAGGGGAACCCTCTTACACTGTTGGTGGGAATGCAAGTTGGTGCAGCCTCTTTGGAGAACAGTGTGGAGATTCCTCAAGAAATTAAAAATAGATCTTCCCTATGACCCTGCAATTGCACTCCTGGGTATTTACCCCAAAGACACAGATGTCGTGAAAAGAAGGGCCATCTGTACCCCAATGTTTATAGCAGCAATGGCCACAGTTGCCAAACTATGGAAAGAACCAAGATGCCCTTCAACGGATGAATGGATAAGGAAGATGTGGTCCATATACACTATGGAGTATTATGCCTCCATCAGAAAGGATGAATACCCAACTTTTGTAGCAATATGGATGGGACTGGAAGAGATTATGCTGAGTGAAATAAGTTAAGCAGAGAGAGTCAATTATCATATGGTTTCACTTATTTGTGGAGCATAACAAATAGCATGGAGGACAAGGGGCATTAGAGAGGAGTAGGGAATTTGGGTAAATTGGAAGGGGAGGTGAACCATGAGAGACTATGGACTCTGAAAAACAGTCTGGGGGGTTTGAAGTGGCGGGGGGGTGGGAGGTTGGGGTACCAGGTGGTGGGTATTATAGAGGGCACGGCTTGCATGGAGCACTGGGTGTGGTGAAAAAATAATGAATACTGTTTTTCTGAAAATAAATAAATTGAAAAAAAAATCGTAATGACATTTTATTGCTAATATTGGATATTGCTGATATTGGATATTGCTAATATCCAATCATTTCTAATATATAAAAATGATAATTTCATGTCAATCCACCTAATAGTATATCTTAAATCTGATGAAGCAAAAGTCCCTCTCTTTGCTTTTTATCAATTTTTATTTATTTACTTTTTTAAAATTTTATTTATTTATTTGACATAGACACAGTGAGAGAGGGAACATAGCAGTGGGAGCAGGAGAGGGAGAAGCAGGGAGCCCAATGTGGGGCTTGATCCCAGGACCCTAGGATCATGACTTGAGGTGAAGGCAGATGCTTAATGACTCAGCCACCCAGGTGCCCCCTCTTTGCTTTTGAAAAAAAGCTGTTTTATTGCTATATAAATTCCATATTAATTTTAATGAATTTCTTTTAAAATAAAACCAGTATTTTAACTGAGTTTCATTGAATTTTAGAATAATGTAAGAAAATATACTTTCATGATATTGAGACATGATTTCAGAACATAGGAGTGTTCCTTTATTAAAATAATTTTTAATGTTCTTTATTAAAGCTTTAAATTCTACACAAATATATATATTCTGATTTAATTCATAAATCCTTTTGTTATTTTGAAAAGTATTATTTTACATTTTATTTTGAGTCAGTCTCTAGTGAAATGGAGAAATATTAAATTTTCTAGATTGAGCTTCTATAGAGATACATTATTGAACTCTTATTACTTCTAATTATTTTTCTATTAGACGGTTGTTGATTCTATTTGTTTTTCTATATAGATGAAAATATAATCTATAAATAATGAGAATTTTATCTCTTTCTTTCCAGTCTTTAAAACTGCATCCTTTTCTTTCTCTATAACATTAGCCACTACTATGTTGAAATGCATTGTAATAAAGAACTCTTTAGTCTTAGGAGGAAAATATAGTTTCTTCATGCTTGCAACTTTTGACATTTGGCCATTCTCTTTGTACATATTAAGCCTGAGATGACATCAGAACATTAAACCAAATGCCTGGTCCTAATCCCCTGTCTTCATGGCTTAAAAGTCACATGCATTATTAATTCAACTAGAGGTAGGGTATGGTGTAACTGGTTTTTTAATATTATGTATCTTCCTAGTCCCTGTGCCAGTCAAAGATGCATCCTTTTTTGTATTTCTATATAAAATAACCAAAACCCTTCTTTCTCTAAATTTTGACACCTCATGAAAAACTGAATGGCAAAAAATGTGGCTTAATGAATGGCCCTCTTCATTTCCTAGAAGAGGGAACTCCTTGTTTTTCCCTAACCTGTCAAGGGAGGCATCTTAATTTTCTCAGAGTCATGTTTCAAATTTCTGCACCAGTACCAACCTCTAAAATATGTATAATGTTTCCTAGGTAATTAGTAACATTCTTGGCTCTTTCTCTAGCAACCTCAATACCTACCTTTCACACAAAGCATCCTATTACTGACAATGATGGCATTCCATTTACTGTTTTAAAACTGAACTTGACTCTTCTGTTTATAATTGTGTTTTAAAGGCTTATCAAACAAAAGGTTTGGCTAATTTGAAAAGCAGTTTGACTTGAAATATCTTTCTATTCACTATCTAAAAGACAAAATGAAACCTGCCTTTCAGTATTATGCCACTCAGTCATTACTACTCACAATTATGTAGCTCTTCCCCCTTCTTGTTTGAGAAGGCAAAATATTTGTAACCAGAAATACTGTCCTTAAAAGTCAAGGTTTGGTTCCTAGATCTCCCACTCCATCCTATCGTTTTAATATTTTGGTATAAATAGTTGCTATAAAACTCCATGCCCTAATGGAGAAGTTATTTGTATAGGAGAAAGGGGGCCTATTGCTATTATCCTGTTTAGAACTCAGAGGATCCTATGAGATTAATCTCATTTCTCCTTCTCTAGAGGAGTAAAATGTAGATTTCTAAGATCACAGTTAGTAAGTAAGGTCACAAGGTGTTTATGTGGGAGATCCGGATTTAAAACCTAAGTAAGTTTGACTCCAAATTCCTCACTTTTTTTTAAGTTAAGCACAGAACCCACAGATATTTCTTTGCTAAAATTAGCAGGGCAGCTCTCTTTCAGAGGGGTAATTTCTGCTTAATTACTAGATCATGAAATCTGGACCTGAAACTAGCAATTTGGCTTACTGACTCCCAGTGTGGAAGTTGGAAACGCTCTGTAGTTTAAGCAAGCAACAATAGCAACTAAGGTAGAGGTCTTAAAAACTAGGTAGAATGAGAATCAAAGGCAACTTGAAAAGTGGTGGACCCCAATGGGAACATATCCAAGTTATTTATTTATTTACTTACTTACTTATTACTTACTTACATCAACAAACTAAAGAAGAAAAGTCACATAATTATATCCACAGATACAGAAAAGGCATTTGTCAAAAACCAACATGGATTCAGTGGGTTAAGCCGCTGCCTTCGGCTCAGGTCATGATCTCAGAGTCCTGGGATCGAGTCCCACATTGGGCTCTCTGCTCAGCAGGGAGCCTGCTTCCCTCTCTCTCTCTCTGCCTGCCTCTCTGCCTACTTGTGATCTCTCTCTGTCAAATAAATAAATAAAATCTTTTAAAAAAAAAACTGTCAGCAAACTAGACATAGAGGGAAATTTCCTTAACTCAATAAAGAATGTCTATAAAAAAAACCTTCCACTAACATCATACTTAATGTGAGAAGCTCAACTTTTCCATTAGAATCAGAAAAAAGATAAGGACATCTCTTCTCTCTACTCCTTTTCAGCATAGAACTAGAGGTCAGGGCCAGAGCAACTAGATAAGAAATGAAAATGAATAGTATTAATGTTGTGAAGAAAGAGCTAAAACTGACTTTGCTTACTGATGATAAAATTATCTGTGTAGAAAATCTGAAATGATTAATAAGAATCTTGGACTGATAAATGATTATGGCAAGGTTACAGATTAAAGTTAATATGTGAAAATTAACTTCTTTTCTATATATTAGCAATGAACAAGGAGAATTTGAAATTAAAAATAAATTTTATTTATACTAGCTTCAAAAAAGTAAAATACTTAGGTATAACTCTAACAAACTTGTATAAAATTTATATAAGGAAAACTACAAAACTCTGAGGAAAGAAACTGAAGAACTAAATAATTCTAAAATTCTAAAATTCTAAAAATTCTATGTTTGTGGATAAAAAGACTCAATATAGTTAGGGTGTCAGTTCTTCCTAATGGGATATACAGATTTGAGGCAAACCCAGTTAGCATTCCGCAAGCTGTCTTGTAGATACTGACAAACTAACTCTCAAATTTATACAGAAATGCAAATGACCCAGAATACCTCAGTCAATATCAAAAGTCCTTTCAATAAATTGTATTGAACATTGGACATCCATATGCAAAAAATAAATCTACACACAGACTTTATAACCTTGACAAAAAATAATAAATAATGGATCATTAACCTAATTGAAAACACAAAAGTATAGAACTCCTAGAAGAGAACATAGGAGAAAATCTTCATGACACTGCATATGACAAGGACTTCTTAGGTATAATTCATGAAATAAATAATTAATAAACTGGGTTTCACTAAGATTAAAAAAAAGCTTCTGAAAAAGATCTTGTCAAGTGAAAAAAACAAGCTACTGATTGGGAGAAAATATTTGCAAATACACATCTAATAGAGGGCTGTTATCCAAAATGTGTGGAGTGCACTTAAGACTCTACAATAAAGAAAGTAAAATATATGACTAGAAAACGGGCAAAAAACTTGAATAGGCATCTCACCAAAAGAGATATACAGATGGCAAATAATCATATAACAATATCTTCAATATCATATTATTAGGGAATCGCCAATTAAAACAATGAGATACTATTACAAATTTATTAGACTAGCCAAATTCCAAAACATTCACAATACCAAATTCTGGTGAGGGTATGGAGAAACAGGAAAGCTCTTCCATTGCTGATGGGAATGAAAAGTGGTATAGCCACTTTGGAAGACAGTTTGGAAATTTCTTACAATACTAAATGTAGCTGATATCGAAGAGATTACTGCCTATGTTCTCCTCTAGGATTCTGATGGATTCCTGTCTCACGTTGAGGTCTTTTATCCATTTTGAGTTTATCTTTGTGTACGGTGTAAGAGAATGGTCGAGTTTCATTCTTCTACATATAGCTGTCCAGTTTTCCCAGCACCATTTATTGAAGAGACTGTCTTTTTTCCACTGTACATTTTTTCCTGTTTTGTCAAAGATTAATTGACCATGGAGTTGAGGGTCCATATCTGGGCTCTCTACTCTGTTCCACTGGTCTATGCGTCTGTTTTTATGCCAGTACCATGCTGTCTTGGTGATCACAGCTTTGTAATAAAGCTTGAAATCAGGTAACGTGATGCCGCCAGCTTTATTTTTGTTTTTCAACACTTCCTTAGCGATTCGGGGTCTCTTCTGATTCCATACAAATTTTAGGATTATTTGCTCCAGCTCTTTGAAGAATGCCGGTGGAATTTTGATCGGAATGGCATTAAAAGTATAGATTGCTCTAGGCAGTATAGACATTTTAACAATGTTTATTCTTCCGATCCAAGAGCATGGAATGGTCTTCCATCTATTTGTGTCTTCTTCAATTTCTTTCATGAGTGTTCTGTAGCTCCTCGAGCAACATGGACGGGACTGGAAGAGATTATGCTGAGTGAAATAAGTCAAGCAGAGAGAGTCAATTATCATATGGTTTCACTTATTTGTGGAGCATAACAAATAGCATGGAGGACAAGGGGTGTTAGAGAGGAGAAGGGAGTTGGGGTAAATTGGAAGGGGAGGTGAACCCTGAGAGACTATGGACTGTGAAAAACAATCTGAGGGGTTTGAAGTGGCGGGGGGGGGTGGGAGGTTGGGGTACCAGGTGGTGGGTATTATATAGAGGGCACCGATTGCATGGAGCACTGGGTGTGGTGAAAAAATAATGAATACTGTTTTTCTGAAAATAAATAAATTGAGAAAAAACAAAAAAACCAAACTAAATGTACTCTTACCATACAATTTGCTATCACACTTCTTGGTGTTTTTTTTGTTTGTTTGTTTTGTTTTGTTTTTTCCCAAGGAACTGAAAATTTATGCTGCACAAAAAGCTACAAAGAGATGTGTATGGCAGTTTAATTTATTATTGCCAAAACCTGCACATAACCAAAATGTCCTTCAGTAGGTGACTTGATAAATCAACTGTGGCACAGGCAGACAATGGAATATTATTCAGCAGCAAAGAACTGAGCTATCAAGCCATGAAAAGATGTGGAGGAAGCTTGAATGAATACTACTCAGTGAAAGAAGCCAGTATGAAAAGACTACATACATATTGTGTGATTGTATGATTCCAACTATATTCTGGAAAAGACAAAACTATGGAGACAGTAAAAAAGATAAGTGATTTCTAGGCATTGGGAGGAGTGAGGGATCAATAGGCAAGCATAGAGGATTTGGGGGGTAGTGAAACTATTTTGTATGATACTATAATGGTTAAGTGGCCAATGATACATGTCATTATGCATTTGTTGAAACCCATAGAATATACAACATCAAGAGTGAATCCCAAGGTGAACTATGTATTTTGGGTGATAATGGTATATCCATAGACCTTCATTCATTGTAACAAATGTACCGCCATTGTGCAGAATTGATAGTGGGGAGGTTGTATGTGTGCAGGTGGAGGTAGAAAAGAGGCATATGGGAAATCTCTGTACTTTCTGTTCAATTTTTTTAAGGATTTATTTAATTATTTTAGAAAGCGAGAGATAGCATGAGCAGGAGGCACAGAGGGAAAGGGAAAGAGAATCTCAAGCAGATGAGCGGCTCAATCTCATGATCCATGAGATCATGACCTGAGTTGAAACCAAGAGTTGGACACTTAACCACCTATGACACCCAGGGACCCCTATCTATTTAATTTTTTTTATTACTATGTTATGTTAGTCACCATACAGTATGTCATTAGTTTTTGATGTAGTGTTCCAAGATTTAGTGTGTATGTATAACACCCAGTGCTCCATGCAATACGTACCCTTCTTAATACCCATCACTGGGCCAACACATTCCACCACCCCAAAACCCTCAGTTTATTTTTTGGACCTCATAGTCTTTCATGGTTTATCTCCCCCTCTAATTTCTCTCCCTTCATTTTCCCTTCCTTCTCCTAATGTCCTCCATGCTATTCCTTATGTTCCACAAGTAAGTGAAACCATTGGATAATTGACTTTTTCTTATTTCACTCAGCATAATCTCCTCAGTCCTATCTATGTTGATACAAAAGTTCAGTATCCTTTCTGATGGCTAAGTAATATTCCATTGTATATATGGATGACATCTTCTTTATCCATTAGTCTGTTGAAGGGTACCTTGGTTCTTTCCATAGTTTGGCAACTGTGGCCATTGCTGCTATGAACATTGGGATACATATGGCCCTTCTTTTCACACATCTGTATCTTTGGGGTAAAAACATAGGAGTGCAATTGCTGGATTATAGGGTAGCTCTATTTTTAATTTTTTGAAGAACTTCCCCACTGTTTTCCAAAGTAGCTGCACCAGCTTGCATTCCCACCAACAGTATAAGAGGGATCCTCTTTTTCCACATCCTGTCCAACATTTGTTGTTTTGTGCTTTGCTAATTTTTGCCATTCTAACTAGTGTAAGGTGGTATCTCAATATAGCTTTGATTTGAATTTCCCTGATAGCTAATGATGATGAACATTTTTTCACGTGTTTGCTAACCATGTGTATGTCTTCATTGGAAAAGTGTCTGTTCATGTCTTCTGCCCATTTTTTACTTGATTATCTGTTTTTGGGTGTTGAGTTTTAAAAGTTCTTTATAGATCTTGGATATCAGCCCTTAATCTGTAGTGTCATTTGCAAATATCTTCTCCCATTTTGTGGGTTGCCTCTTTGTTTTATTGGCTGTTTCCTTTGCTGTGCAGAAGCTTTTTATCTTCATGAAATTGTTTTAAAAATGGTCCATATACACAATGGAGTATTATGCCTCCATCAGAAAGGATGAATACCCAACTTTTGTAGCAACATGGACGGGACTGGAAGAGATTATGCTGAGTGAAATCAGTCAAGCAGAGAGAGTCAATTATCATATGGTTTCACTTATTTGTGGAGCATAACAAAGAGCATGGAGGACATGGGGAGTTAGAGAGGAGAAGGGAGTTGAGGGAAATTGGAAGGGGAGGTGAACCCTGAGAGACTATGGACTCTGAAAAACAATCTGAGGGTTTTGAAGGGGCGGAGGGTGGGAGGTTGGGGTACCAGGTGGTGGGTATTATAGAGGGTACGGCTTGCATGGAGCACTGGGTGTGGTGAAAAAATAATGAATACTGTTATGCTGAAAATAAATAAAAAATAAATTTAAAAAATTGTCTTTAAAAAAATAAAGCTAAATAAAATTTTTTGAAGAAAATTTCTAAAGTGGTAAAAATTTAGTGAAAGTAAATTTTAACAATGAACTCCTTTTTTGTTTTTTAATCACTTAATAATGTGTTTGTTGGATATTTCAGACCTCGAGATGCTCTCTGCCAGCATCTTAATTAGTTTTAAACCTTCTTTGTGCAGAAGCCTGTGATCCATTTTCTTTCATCAAATAGGCTGCTGGAGTGCTGTTTCTAAGAAATAAATTTAATTTCTAAGCAATGAAGTTCCACACTTTAAAATCCTTCAGAGGGGACATCAAGAACTCCTATTAAGCTTAATATAGGTATAGATTATAACATAAAGATATATTTACAGATACGTGTATATACAAAAATTAGTATGCACACATATATTCTATTGCTCTATCAACTGAGAGAAATTGAAAAGATGACATCCAGATAGCAATCAGCATATGCAAGTGTCCTGATCCTGATTTCTTTTTAAAAAAATATTTATTTATTTATTTTAGACAGAGAGGGGGAAAGAGAGAGAGCACAGCTATGAGATGGGCAGAAGAAGAGGAAGAGAACCTCAAGCAGACACCCCAGTGATCATGACCTGAGCTGAAACCAAGAGCTGACCACTTAACCAAATGAGACACTCAGGCACCCCCCACCCCCAATCTTGATTTCTAATACCATTCTCCAATAAAAAAAAATGAGGGCTCCTGAGAGAAATAGTTGATTCTAAGATTGGGACAGGAAATATACAAGATGAATTTAAAGCATCCGATTATTCAAAAAGTAAGGATGTTTTGTTTTGTTTTTTTAAATCCATATTATTACAGGGGAGCATATCAAAGGAACACAGGAGCCAAAGGAAAGCACTCCGAATGGCCAAAGCTCAAAGTATTTAAACAATAAAGTGAAATAATATTGGATTATAACCAGAATTATTTAAAAAATGGTACCAGGTGGTGGGTATTATAGAGGGCACGGATTGCATGGAGCACTGGGTGTGGTGAAAAAATAATGAATACTGTTTTTCTGAAAAGAAATAAATTGGAAAAAAAATCCATGAGTTCATACTGGTATAAATAAATGATTAAATAACTAAATGAATGGAGGCGAATAGACATATCTCCCATGCAGAATAATTCCAGGTAATTTAAGCAGATTTCCTGCTCTCAAGGAGGTGGAGCAGAACTCCCCACTCTTTGGGTATGGGCTGCCCATAGCCAGTTCATTCCAAAGAGAACAGTATGGGTAGGAGAAACAGTCACTTTACTAAGGAGAAACCTGACAGACATTACTCCATCTTGGTTAACAAGGTCAACATCAACAGTGGTAAGTCCTATTTATAATTTGTCTCCTTAATAAGATGTGTTTACAAAGGCAACAGCCTCTGTGATCTTCCTCCCCAAACCTGTAACTGCTGTCTAATCATGAGACAAATATCAGATGAACCTCAGTTGAGGGACATTATATTAAAAAAACCAAGCAGTACTCCTCAAAACTGTCAACATCATTAAAAGCAAGGACAATCTGAGAAACAGCCACAGCCAAGAGAGGTCAAAAAAGACATAATGACTGAATTCCAGGTGATATCCTAGATGGCCCCCTGACAAAATATTGGGTAAAAACTGAGCAAATATGAATAAAATATGGATGTTAATTAATAACATTCTATCAGTATTGGTTCAGTAATTGTGGTAAATATACCATATTAATGTAAGATGTTAATAATAGGGAAAACTCTGGGAGGAGATATGGGAACTCTTCATACTGTCTTTGCAAATTTTTTGTAAATCTAACACTATTCTAAACAAAAATACTTTATTAAAAATGTACCCCTAAGTCTTCCTAAAAAGTTCCAAGTAAAGTCCCGTGTCCTGTGGCAGGTAGAGGTGATGGGGAGGAGCTCCTCTAGGCATTTCTATATACTTTAAGTGGCCGTGAATGAAAGGGGTTGAGAATGAATATTGTCTTTGCAATGGGAGGCCAGGGCCTCTACACATGTGTGTATTCAGGTGTGCTAGAGTCTGTAGGTAGTAATAGCTACTATGCAGAAAAATGAGCGGTTGTATTCAAGCCAGAATTTTTGCCCTGCCTAACAAAGTAAATGAGAATCTGTGTAATGTATGCACATGTGTGCACACACACAAGCACATGCACGCACACACACACACACACACTCTCTTTCTTTATTAGAAATGACTTAGAGGGCGCCTGGGTGGCTCAGTGGGTTAAAGCCGCTGCCTTCGGCTCGGGTCATGGTCTCAGAGTCCTGGGATCGAGCCCCACGTCGGGATCTCTGCTCAGCAGGGAGCCTGCTTCTCTCTCTCTCTCTCTTTCTCTGCCTGCCTCTCCATCTACTTCTGATCTCTCTCTGTCAAATAAATAAATAAAATCTTAAAAAAAAAAAAAAAAGAAATGACTTAGAGGCAGCCCCACCACTCCTGCTCTTCTGGAGCAGAGACTTCCTGCTCTTCTGGAGGCAGTTTTTAACAGATGAGTCCAGAAGTCCTGGAAAGAGGTGCTAGAAGGGCCAAGACACACACACCCCTGCCTCCCTAGAGCTCTACCTTTAAACTGCTTCTCCAGAGGGCTCCTCACCCTGCGCGTGCTCACCACCGCACGTGGAGGGTTGCCCTAGTCTTTTTTTGTTTGTTTCGGCTTTTTTCTCTATCAGAAAGTGACTTTCTCTCCACCCCTGCCCTATTCTGCTTTGTTCTTATTTTCATGGCCTCCTGGCATTACCTCAGAATAAAAACTAAAATCTCTTCAAATTGGATCCTTGAATAATTCCAGAGGGGAGAGTTTCTTTGTAAATTCTGTTTGCTTATGGATTCCATACAGTGTTTGCAAATTCTGCAGTGCTGGAAAGCCTCCAGACCTATTTAAATCCCTTTTCCAATTACCCAGCCCCATCAAAGATGTCACCGGCTTGAAGCAAAAATCCAAAAGGATTCTTTTCTTCAGAGTGTGTGTGTGTAAAAGTCCAGAATCTTTAAAAAGTATGTTGCTTGCAGGATAGCAGCAACTGGACGCCAGAATGTGGAGACTCTGGCATCAGTCTTACCTCATCGACTATAGAAGATAGAGGTGGCCAGGCCCTGCCTCTGGCAAGTGATCAGGTTTCCCAACATGTGGAAGATTTAGAACAATTTGGAAAAGAACATTTGAAAGCAGTGACACTCACATTCCGTTTGGGGGCCCTCAAGAGCCACAGGTGAGAGATCGTTGCCAGTTGTGGGGGGGGGGGGGCGGGTGTCAGAGTTGTGCCTCTCACCTCCTGAGAGTCTCCTGAATGTTGGAAATCTACAGGTGTGATTATACTGTGACCAGGTTTTTTCCCCTTTTTCATGAAAAACAAGGTGACAAATTGTTAAATATTAGGCCGATGAGGCTTTGTTACCTCATTTCATAGCCCTCAGACTTTGGGAATTCCAGATTTGGAGTGAAAAGCTTGTGTTGTAGCTATTCACAGATGCAAGGGGGCTTTTGCTGCTTTTTAGGGATGTCTCACTTTGAAGGGATAAAGTCCCAGAATATCTCCTCTTAGGATGTTCCACTTCCCTACTGACAGAAATGATGATCCTAAATGCTAAAATGAAGCCTTATGAAGAAGATAATCCAGGTGCACCTGAGTAGCTCAATTGGTTAAGCCTTTGCCTTCAGCTCAGGTCACGATCTCAGCATCCTGGGATCAAGCTCCACATCAGGATCTTGGCTCAGTGGGGAGTCCGCCTTTCCCTCTTCCTCTGCCCCTCCCCCTGCTCATGGGGTCATGACTTCAATCAAAGGCAGATGCTGAACTGACTGAGCTACCCAGGTGCCCTTCTTGAAGTTTCTTCGTGTGTTGACCAATGGGTCACACTCCGTTCTTCCAGATGTAAGGCTTCAAAGGAGGCTGCTCCGAACACCTGGATCAGGTCCCGTGGCGATAGAGCCAAGAGACTGCCAAAATGTAGCTAGCCTATACAGCCTTGTTCACTGGTCTCTGGAAAACAAAACTACATCAAGTGCTCACTGAACAGTAGCTCGGTCTTATTGTCACTGCTCTATTACAGTCAAATGAGCCCTCAGAAATCTGAGAAGGAAGTGTATGAGGTTTGAGAGACCCAGGGTTGCATCTGGAAAGCATGAAAGTGAGCTGTGTTTTGAAGAATGAAATTTGAGGAAGACTAGAAAAGGACTCCTGGGGGTCATGTCCTAAAGCACAGAGCCACACCATCAGTCCATGAATACAAATAGACTCACATGCCTGGCTTATTTTCTCTACAACTTACAACCATTCTGGTTTTGGAGATATAACAGTGCCTCCAGCGATCTATGACCCTGACACTTCTCCCAATAATTATATCTGTGTTTAGACCACCCAAGTGTTTAGTTGACTATACTATTTAAGCCTTCCGAGGAAAGGAATGACAGCCGGGACTTTAGTAAACGATATCAGCAATAGAACATTTTTTGTAGTCAGTATTTTTTTCTCTCTTATTATTTTTCCCTGGGATGTTATTGGTTTTCTTCATAGCTATTATCATATTTGCTACTTTTATTTTATTAGACTGTAGAAGGACCCATGCTAGGGACAGACTTTCCCTTGTGTCTGAATCGTATCCTGGGGGTATGGTGGTAAAATGTCTTTTCTTTTATCTGTGTATGTGAGTGTGAGTGTGCAAAGTGAGGGGATGCTTGTGGAAGAGGTATGAAAAACCGATGAAGCAGATGGAGAATAATGAGTGAAATGATCGTGTGTGACTGTGCACTGATTTACTCCTAGTCAATACAATAGGCTCTGTCAAAAGTGTGCAGTACCTTTCCTATGAACCTGCCTCCTTTCTGCATCGACGTCCTCCTCTTTCCTCCATCCCATCTCATGTTACTTTATTGTTCTGCTTGCCTGTCTAATCAAAACGTGTGGTCAAAATATTTATTCACACTAAGATGTAAACAATAGATGGCAGGTCAAAAGAGAACCACTTGTAAATTCTCTTCTATTTTAATTAGATTGTTCTCAGACTATAAACATGGTGGCTAGGTTAACTTGTGGAATACCAATCAAAGATGATTCGTTAGGAAGGATTTTTAAGGTTCTGGGGATCCTGGAGAAAACTCCACCTAAAGATTAGTCTAACTTTGATAGAGAGGGATTTAATCAAAAATAAAAATAAAGGCCCCAAATTTATAATTGAGTACAAAAGCTCAGACAGCTAGAAAACTACTGTTCCTGAATTAGGTTAATATTCTTTTCCTTTTGTGTTTGCTGCTCAAGTGCAGTTCTGTGAAATTCTGAATCACTTCCTAAAAGTTTAATGGATTTGGATGCAGCCAACATATATATTATCTCTTCCAATAAGTCAATCCGCTAATGTTCCTTGAGGCTCTAGATATGAAATGCACTTTGCTGCTTCCTCTGAAGGATGTAAAACGAATGCATGAATACCTTCCTTACAGGATTCTTTTAATAATTAGAGGTAATCTATATAAAGTACTCAGTATTTAGTACAAAATAAGCACTCATTGAGTGATTGTTGTTGTTGCTTTACCATTATTCCTGCTATAATACTCTGTGCCTGCATGACTTTGAACAAGTTAATTCAGTTCTTTGAGCCTCAGTTTCCTCTTTGGATATAATGGAGATGTGAATAATTCCTGTTTTAGAAGTAAGTCTGTTGTAGTTCTTAGATAAGATAACATATAAAATTGCTTTCAAAACTATGAAACACTAAGCAAACTTAAGGAATTATTATTCATCTGTTCGAAGGCTCAGAGTCCCAAATGCATGGGAGAAATCAAGTGCTCATCTTATGTCTCCCACTACCTGGAACAGGCTTGGGAAGAAATCTGGGAATATCTCAGCTCTACTGTCCATTGCCCAGGTATAAATCCAGTTCTTGTTTGATTGGGTATAAAGGATGTTAGAAGGTAAGTTTGAAATTAGTCTAAATTTTCACCTCCTAGTTGCATCATCCCTTTGTTCATTTACTCAACATTTATTTTCTAGTGGACTCATGTGAGAGAGAGAGAGACATAGAGAGAGAGAGAGAGGGAGATTGATTTTTCTGACCTTCTGATTATTCTGTAAATAGAACTGAGAGAATATCTTTTTCAATTCCTGCTTGAAAGCAAGGTAGGATGACACATGTGCCTAAGAAATGACTGGGGTCGGGGCACCTGGGTGGCTCAATGGGTTAAGCCACTGCCTTTGGCTCAGGTCATGATCTCAGGGTCCTGGCATCGAGTCCCGCATCAGACTCTCTGCTCAGTGGGGAGTCTGCTTCCCTTTCTCTCTCTCTCTCTCTGCCTGCCTCTCTGCCTAGTTGTGATCTTTCTCTGTCAAATAAATAAATAAAAATATTTTTTAAAAAATGAAATGACTGGGGTCATTCAATTTCTGAAGTGCCCACTGTAGTCACTGCCTTTGAGGGACAATGGGACTGAGCTGCTGGAAATGTCAGAGAAAGCCTCCACAAGGTTGCTTGGAAGAGTTAATGGTTTGTTAAGTTCCTAAATATGTGATGGTGGCTGTGGAACACTGTGTGGAATGTTGTGTAATGAGTCTTTGGTTCACTATTATGCATATGTTTTTATAATCTGTCTAAGGGAATTGAATTCCCTTATTAAAACAAAATGCAGACTCTCCAAAGTTTTAGTCTTCATAGGAGACTCCCAAAGTAAGACAAGGTATTTGGGCCAAGTGAATCTACCTCTGTTCTTAAATTTCATCTATCCCATGGGTTTTCTATCTTCAATTACTGTGGCCATCATTGCATTGGCTTTTTTTCTAAAACTCTGTCCCAGGAGAAAATGAAGATCACGTTTCTGAATTCTTGAATTTTAAGAACTAGAATTTTCTAGAAGACCTTCTTAATATTTTAGAGGGTCAAGAGGGAGTTAGATAAGGAATATGTAAAATATTGAGCACTAGTTTCTGATGGACAAAGTCATCATCATTCCTACCCATTCTCCTCCAATGTGAGAAGAGAGGTATACACTCTTAATCCCAAGGATGGATCCACATTTTGTCCAAGCTCTGGGCTTCTCATCTCCTCAAATGTCCTCAGTTTCCTGTTCTTGTAGATTGTGTCTTAGATACTTTGTAAATTATGAGCCCAAGCCAAAATCGACAAAGAGATAGTCTTGGAAGAACATCTAGCCAGTTCTTACTTCTAGTCTGAGGTGAAGACCTTTCCTTGGGTGAGTGGCAGGTCTGGGATGATATTCATGATGACTGAATGACCTCATATTTCTCATACTTCTATACACAAGAGCCTCATCTCTATCACAGATCCTTCTATTAAAAAAATAAGTTAATTCATGGATAAGCCATCCCTATAAGGATGGCACAGACCCCTGCAGTGACCATAACGATGCACCACTGAGACCTGCTGCAGGAACATAAGTGGCCAGCAGCACAGCCAATGACTTCCAAATCCACCATCATTCTCTCTTGAGATCATGTTTATTTGAGGCCATGCTCACTGAGGGCTGCTCTCAGCAAGATTGAACAGGACAGTGGCCTTAAGGCAGGTCTGTTCTGGTGAGATACAGGACTCGTGTAGGTGATTCTTATGGATGGAGGCTTCACCATCAGTGGGGCTGAACCTGACATGGGATTGTGCTATAGTGCAAATTTTCCTTTGCCCAATTGTCTTCTCTTCTCTTTCTCCTCCCACATTTGCCAGACCTGCACTGTGGGCTGAAGATGGTGCCTAATTTCCCTGGATGCCTCCCCCAATAAATTTCTTGGACTTCTAATCCTGTCCTGGTATCTGCTTCCTATCAAACACAAACTAACATCGCCAATAATTGAGGAGATGTTTGATTACAAATCTGAGATGTGTTTGTCAGTGTAACCCGGGTGAATTTGGAGATTCATATATTTCAGTCCTCCAGACGTCTGCTAGCCTCTGGGCTGCCCTGGTGGCTCAACGCACTGGGTGGACTGGTGAAGTCAGAGTAGAGTGAAATTTGGTTTATTCTCCCTGGGTTTTTCCCTGCATTTTCTAGGATAACTGTAATCACAGGAGGAGACATTAGCACATAGCTGTCTCCAGACTCGGGAGACCGACTCCAGGAATTCAGCCAAGGTGCCTCATTTATACCCATCCAGGTTATATTAGCCAAGCCATTTTGTTACTGTTTGGCAACCTAACCAGTCAGGAGCTTCCGACAGTAGCAAAAAACCAAAACCAAACAAAAACACACACAAAAAACACCACCTTGTTTGGGAAACCTTGAAAAATGCAGGCCTGTGGTCATTGGCGCAGTAAAAAATATGCTTCTTGTTTGAGAAAGCAAAATAAAATTCCATCTGCATTCACAGCTGTGCTGGATATTTAACACACAGATGAAGCATGAGCTAAGAGAACCATCAACATAGGGATACTAGATAATGGTGCAGACTTCCATTTTCATAAACATATTCATAATTTTACATTCAAAATGTTTAAAAAGACTTTAAATTTGGTATATGTGTATTTTTTGATCACTTAGTATAGCTTTTGTTTTATAATTATTTATGGAAAGGAACCTTATATTTTCTGTACTCAAGGTCTCCCAAGGCCTCCATGGAGTGTACAGGTGTGGCCCCAAGACAACCAGTCCCCACCCACTTACACAAATGGGAACAGTCAGTGGTGTGTTGGTAGATGTTTAATGATGATCTCTGAGAACAAAGGCCCTGATTTGTAATGTTTGCTGTTTTCCACAGTGTAGATACTCCCACCATGGGCGGTGTCAAGTTGCCAAGGTGATGTCTTGAAGCACGTTGCTGAGAAGAGGTGTGTGACTCGTGACCCCCTTGAGCTTGTGGGAGCAGGGTCCAACCTCTCTCTGGTTCCAATTTGCCCTGATTTCCTTGCCTTCTAACGGAGAGGGCATCCTGGGAAGGGCACCACTTTGGCAAAATGTATCTCAGAGACTTCTTGTCCAATTAATGTCACTGTCTGCATTGATTCTAAGGTCCAGGTTTCTTTGGCATTTCTGTAAATAATATGCTGTATTCCTTAGTGTAAAACATCTATGGCCATCTCGGGAAACCTGTTACAGCAACGATGGAGAATATAATAAACCCTCTGTCATGAGACAGCTGCTTCACTGTCAGCATGTGGCAATATCTAAGGCGATTTGGCCAATCAAGTTTAGGGATTAGCTTAGCAGTTAAGTCATCAGCCCAATCATAAGGTTCCTTTTGAAGCTATGAACTTCTTTAAGGGTCTAATAAAGGCTATCATTCTTGCTATAGAAAAAAAATGTACTAGCCACTATACTACTAGTGTACTTAAAAATACACCTACTGTTTCATGGAGGTCTGCTTCTCCCTCCCCCATCCCCCATCCCAGTTCATTCATAAACCTGAAATTTAGAACACCTACTTTAACACTACAGAAACTTCTCTCTCTACACCTGCAAGGCCCCAAATCTAAGCCAATGGAACCCAAGAGAATTTTATATAAGAAATGCATCGCCCTCTACATGGAAACATTCTTTACAGGATTTGTACAGGCAAAGCATGCTGGATCTCAAAAGGAGGTATTTTAAAATCCTAATATTAGCCTCTGCAGAGGCACTTTCATGGACAGAGAACACTGACTTCTCTCAGGATTCTGTGGGACCATCCCAGTAATTAACATGAAAGGGGATAACAATATTTTGGAGCTGCTTCTTTCAGAAGGGTTAGTGCTGATTAATGAGCAAACTTATGTAGACACGACAGGGGCAGGGAGAGAAAGTTGTGAGAAGACTGGAGTTGAGGTCCTTGGGTGAGAAGGGCTAGAAAGTACAAAGGAGTCTCATTAAAAATGCATGCTGTTGAGCAAGAATCCTTTACATGGCCTCATTTTTGCTACCCCCTAAAAGATTTCCTAATCCTGCAGGCCTCTGATGAGTGTACTAGGTCACTTTCCTTTTCTCTACCAGGCACCCCTTCCATTTCTTTTAAGTTCTGCTGAAATCATCATCACCCCTGGGTCATGCGGGGGTGTCTGTGCCGTCGTTTTACAGAAAAAAGCTTCTTAATCTATAAATTAGGCTTAAGAAGAAAGAAAATTAGCTGCTTGAATTTTAGAAACTGCTTGAATTTTTCCAGTTTTCTTTAGTGCTGTGGAATAAATTTCATTACCTCAGGGATCTGTGTGCAGGTTTTCCATTGGTCATTACTCGTATATGGTTTTACAAATTTTTTGGGGGGGTGGGGGAGGGTGAGGGTCTGCAATTTGTGGCCAGAGGGATTTGATCTTTCAAATACTTATAAGAGATTCCCAAAATGACTAACATTAAGGAAAGTCTTACCCACCTTTATTTAATCAGGATTGAGTGTCTTCTATGTACTGGCCACTGAACTCAGTTCCAGAGATAGAGTGCTGGGTGAACACAGACATGATTCTTACCATCAGGATCATAGTAGAGACATCTATTAATAGAAAAACCACACAACTAAAAGTGAAATCACACTTGAGATACCAGCATAGAGGGGAGATGTGGGGTGCCCTGAGAACTTGCAATGCAGGACCTGGCCTAGTGAGACGATAAATGATGCTTCCCAGAGAAAGTGATGAGTAGTTGAGACCTAAATAAAAGGAAGGTGGTAACTGGGGTAGGGAACACCTAAGCAAGGAAAAGAATATGTGTTAAAAAATTTTGTATTAAAGTAGTGGGAAGCAGAAAAGTTTCAAGAATCAAGGAAATGATTGACTGCTAAAGAATAAGAATAACAAAATTAATGGAAACAATGAACATAGAGTGAGATCATGGTTTTGGTTTGTGTGCCAGGAATGAAGAAGGAGATGAAGTCTAGGAGGGGAAAGCTAAAGGCTTCAACTATATTTTTTTTCAATTTATTTATTTTCAGAAAAAACAGTATTCATTATTTTTTTCACCACACCCAGTGCTCCATGCAAGCCGTGCCCTCTATAATACCCACCACCTGGTACCCCCAACCCCCCAACCCCCCGCTACTTCAAACCCCTCAGATTGTTTTTCAGAGTCCATAGTCTCTCATGGTTCACCTCCCCTTCCAATTTACCCAAATTCCCTTCTCCTCTCTAATGCCCCCTTGTCCTCCATGCTATTTGTTATGCTCCACAAATAAGTGAAACCATATGATAATTGACTCTCTCTGCTTGACTTATTTCACTCAGCATAATCTCTTCCAGTCCCGTCCATGTTGCTACAAAAGTTGGGTATTCATCCTTTCTGATGGAGGCATAATACTCCATAGTGTATATGGACCACATCTTCCTTATCCATTCATCCATTGAAGGGCATCTTGGTTCTTTCCACAGTTTGGCGACCGTGGCCACTGCTGCTATAAACATTGGGGTACAGATGGCCCTTCTTTTCACGACATCTGTGTCTTTGGGGTAAATACCCAGGAGTGCAATTGCAGGGTCATAGGGAAGATCTATTTTTAATTTCTTGAGGAATCTCCACACTGTTCTCCAAAGAAGCTGCACCAACCTGCATTCCCACCAACAGTGTAAGAGGGTTCCTCTTTCTCCACATCACCTCCAACACATGTTGTTTCCTGTCTTGCTAATTTTGGCCATTCTAACTGGTGTAAGGTGATATCTCAATGTAGTTTTAATTTGAATCTCCCTGAGGGCTAGTGATGATGAACATTTTTTCATGTGTCTGATAGCCATTTGTATGTCTTCATTGGAGAAGTGTCTGTTCATATCTTCTGCCCCTTTTTAAAAAAGATTTTATTTATTTATTTGACAGAGAGAGATCACAAGTAGGCAGAGAGGCACGCAGAGAGAGAGGAGGAAGCAGGCTCCCTGCTGAGCAGAGAGCCTGATGTGGGACTCGATCCCAGGACCCTGAGATCATGACCTGAGCCAAAGGCAGCGGCTTAATCCACTGAGCCACCCAGGCGCCCCTTCTGCCCATTTTTTGATATGATTGTCTGTTTTGTGTGTGTTGAGTTTGAGGAGTTCATTATAGATCCTGGATATCAACCTTTTGTCTGTACTGTCATTTGCAAATATCTTCCCCCATTCCGTGTGTTGCCTCTTTGTTTTTTTGACTGTTTCCTTTGCTGTGCAGAAGTTTTTGATTTTGATGAAGTCCCAAAAGTTCATCTTCGCTTTTGTTTCCTTTGTCTTTGGAGACATATCTTGAAAGAAGTTGCTGTGGCTGATATCAAAGAGATTACTGCCTGTGTTCTCCTCTAGGATTCTGATGGATTCCTGTCTCACATTGAGGTCTTTTATCCATTTTGAGTTCATCTTTGTGTACGGTGTAAGAGAATGGTCGAGTTTCATTCTTCTACATATAGCTGTCCAGTTTTCCCAGCACCACTTATTGAAGAGACTATCTTTTTTCCACTGTAGATTTTTTCGTGTTTTGTCGAAGATTAATTGACCATAGAGTTGAGGGTTCATATCTCGGCTCTCTACTCTGTTCCACTGGTCTATGTGTCTGTTTTTATGCCAGTACCATGCTGTCTTGGTGATCACAGCTTTGTAATAAAGCTTGAATTTCAAGAAAGGGAGTTCTTAATATTTGGGTAAGTGAACATCTTATCCCTTCTATGATGGAATAGTCAGTTGTATGTTAAAAGCCCATAGTTAGGCAATGCTTGGGTGGGAAGATGTGCTTAGATAAGGAAGATGTGGTCCATATACACTATGGAGTATTATGCCTCCATCAGAAAGGATGAATACCCAGCTTTTGTAGCAACATGGACGGGACTGGAAGAGATTATGCTGAGTGAAATAAGTCAAGCAGAGAGAGTCAATTATCATATGGTTTCACTTATTTGTGGAGCATAACAAATAGCATGGAGGACAAGGGGAGTTAGAGAAGAGAAGAGAGTTGGGGGAAATTGGAAGGGGAGGTGAACCATGAGAGACTATGGACTCTAAAAAACGGTCTAAGGGGTTTGAAGTGGCAAGGGGGTGGGAGGTTGGGGTACCAGGTGGTGGGTATTAGAGAGGGCACAGATTGCATGGAGCACTGGGTGTGGTGCAAAAATAATGAATACTGTTATGCTGAAAATAAAATAAAATTAAAAAAACACTGTAACATTGTACACCAAAAAAAAAAAAGAACTCCCTTTCTATTGGTTATAAATATGCAAGAAAATGGAAAACAAAAGAAAGCAAAACTAGTATCTATTTAGTACACTGTAACTGAACATATTAGACAAGATTGGGCCATAGAAAACTGGGTGTTATACGCAACTAATGAATTGTTGAACAAAAACTAATGATGTACTATATGTTAAGTGAACATAATAATAAAAATAAATAAATAAAACATTAGAAACATTGAAATTAAAGAATTTGATTTTTTGGTAAAATGTTTATTAAGAGGGCTCTGAACAGTATCTGTCTTCCTCTTCTTGCCACTTGACTTACTCCATAGAGCCAGTATCTTTGCTGTGCCTTGGCTGGTTGCCATATTCCTTCCTAAGTTTGTATTAACCTCCAACATTCTATCTTTTAAATCTTCAATGTCATGAAAAATCTGAGAGTTCTATAAATACAAATCTCTGTTGGTGGTGGTGGTGGTGTCAATTCGCCAGAACATCTTTATCCTTTCCATTATAGCTACTTCCCTAATTTTTGTGTCTTAAGTTCATCTTCCTGAAGCTCATCTGACTGCATGTCTAGAGTCTCTCCAGTAGGGGCAGCGTCTACATTTCCCACAATCAACTATTTCTTCTATAACTCCACTTACTTACAATTTGAGTTTCACTCCCAATGTCTCCACTTTTTTATTATTATTATTATTATTATTTATTACGATGATGATTTTTTTATTTTTAGTTTTTTATTTCTTCTATAACTCCACTTACTTACAATTTGAGTTTCACTCCCAATGTCTCCATTTTTTTAATTATTATTATTTTTTTATTATTATTATGATTTTTTTATTTTTATTTTTTTATTTCTTCTATAACTCCACTTACTTACAATTTGAGTTTCACTCCCAATGTCTCCACTATTTTTTTTTATTATTATTCATCTTTGTTGGCTTAGTCTCTCTTTTGATTGTTCATTTCTGTAAAACGTCATGTGGGTTTATCCCGGGGAGACAAGGAGGCCACACAACCATACACTTTGCTGCCTGTGCATGACCTGATAACAGATGCAGGGACCAGTCACTGGCAGACTCTAAAGGGGGTGACATGGTGGTCACTGATCATGACTCACATTTTTATGTGGTGATCTTTGGACTGAGGAGCAAGTAGCAAAGTTTCAGCTTGATGCAATTAGTCACATTTAACACAGTGATAACTGAAATTCATACATATTAGAACTGTGCAAAGTGAGGACTCCTTGTATTTACATTATAAGTCAGAAAGAGTCTTTCAGTTAAGAGGAAGCAGAAAGTGCTTTCTTTGAAGTGAAATGTAACATTGGAAATAATACCAGATATCTGGTTAGGGAACGTAGGAAGTAGAAACAGCACTGACTATGGGAAGACTCCCAAGGCAAAATCAGAAGATGACCAAAACTACTGCTTTGAAGATTTCCTAGACTGACCAAATGACCACCACCAAAGATTAAATTGGGGGGGTTGATATCTGATTGATTTTGTGTCCCTTTCCTAGCCTGTACATAATGAGTGTTTTACCTTATTTTTCAAAAGAAAAAGTATTATAAAAAGATTAGTATCATTAGGCAAGCCTGCTTGAGTGTCCACTATTATTTGTTGTATATATATATTCACCTAAAGTTTACATGTGAAACCTTCACATTGCAATACAAGCTTGCTAGACATGGTCTTTCCTGTAACACTGTCAAGAGCTTGGGATTTGCTGCAGGAGAGAAGTGGAAAATACCTGGCTGAGAGTCTGTGAACAGGTTTGGAAAGTGGTAAAGAGAGTTGGGAATACAGATGAAACACTTTATCCTGCCAATAAAATTATCTTTAACATAATTCTTCACTTCAAAGTGATAGAGAACTTTGGTTTTGTTGTTCTGTTTTTGATATTGTAGATGAATTAAGATTTTTTAGAGCCAATCTAGGTTTAGAAAGAGAGTTTTGTATGATGTCTCTTGGTCTCTGTTCACAAGAAATGATGACACCACATTTTAGCAACAGACTAAAAAATGTGTCATGAACAATCAGAATGAATCCAAAGTCAGCAACCTAAGTGCATTCAAGGCATATAAAAATAAGGGCTTTGATAAAATTGAAAGTGGCTGGGCTTGGGACCACGTAATATATTTCTTAGAAGTCACAGTTGCTTAGACACAAAATCACTGTAATAGTCTGGTATGAAGAAAGTCTTAGTGAGTCTAAGAGTAGCATTTTTTTATGGAATAACTGATAAATTTTAAGAAATTTCATCTGCTTTGGTTTAGGTGCAAAGCACGATTTGTAATTTTGTTATTTTGGCTCCCTAATGTGCAGCCTAATGGTGTAATAAGCTCAATAAAATGGGTTATGTTTTTAGACTTGAAATTAAACAGATCCACTTCTCACTTCTTTCCCAGGAAGGTTTTGGGAATAAACTGAACCATTTTCAGAGTTTTTTTGAGTTAAACTTATTTTCATGGACCCACTAGTTTTTGGAGTAATTTAAAGATTTTTAACTTTGAATATTTCTGCTACTTTGGGATTCCACTGGACTTGTTTTTATTTTTAAGAAAGGTAAAATTAAATCATGCAGTTTAAGCCACTCTCATAAACAGAATGAAAAATTACTCCCTTCATGTAGGAAGTGTATATTTCAGTTATCACTTAGATAACTTTGTTCATTTATTTATGGCAATAAAATTGAGTTCTTTTGTTAAGAAAACATTTCTCACTCTTTGAGAATTCTAAAACAGAACAAATCCTTAAAGTAAACAGAAAAAGAGAGCTTGAGCATATTATTTGTGGTTTTTGTTAAGAGAATTTATAGTGATTTCAATTTAGACTCTGTTTCTGAAAGAGCTTAAATGCCAGTAGAGTGAAAAAAATGACAATATATTTTTACCATCTTCATCGTGCTTAATATTTATAAGAAAAGAGTGGGTTGATATTATTATTATTATCATTGTTATTGTTATTGTTATTATTACTATTTTACTGATGTGATAAATACTGAAATTTGGGACATAAAACATTTTTTCAATTGGTATCTTCTGCTTCCAGTAATGGTAAGATAATGTGAATAAACCTTCCTGCTGAGAACAATTGAAAAAGCCATATCAAAATAGGAAAAAAAAAATACTTAAAACTTTGCTGTGAGGGCATTTGTTGATCCAGAGAGAGCAACTGAAAAGCAGAATCCCAGGGCAAGGGGAACCCAAGTCAAAGTCCAGAGCCTACTAGAAGAGGGAAGTCTGATACATCCCTACCCATGTTTAAAGTTAGGATACTAAAGATCTTCAGCTGTAGGGTCAAAGCAGATCAGAAGCAAGCCAGCATTCACACTGACTAACAGCCCATGTTCTCTTCCTTTAAATAGTCTGGGGAACCTCAAGATCTAAACTTTCATTCAGGTGGTCTCACACTAGGGGCCCCACACACAGCTGTAGAGAAGAATAACACTTCAGTCTAAAGGAAGGCACAACCATTCCAGGCCTCAAATTATATGCATAACTTTTCTTTATTTTCAAATACGATCAAAGAGAGGCAAGTACAGAAGGAGATAAGACACCATGATCGATTGTCAGCAGAAAAGAAAACAGAGTCCACAATGATTTCAGATACCACAACTATCAGACACAGATCATAAAACAATGATCCTTAATAAGTTCAAAAAAGCAAAAAGAGGAATTTAAAATACATACATATCCAAAGGAAAGTTTTAAAAGTAGTGTAGCTAATATAAAAAAGTAGAATACACATTTTTTGAAGCACACATAGAACAGTTACAAAATTTGTTCATGTATATTTGACCATAAAGCAAGGTATTGACGTACTTTACAAGCATAGGGAGTATATTCTAGCAATGATGTAGAAAGCAGCTTTAAAGAAAGGAAGACTAGAAAAATCTCTATTATGAAGTTAAAACATATATTTCCATATCACTAATGAATCAAAGAGGAAATCATTATGGAGGCTTGAAAATATTTTAAAATGAATTATAATGAAAACACTGCTTACATTCATGCGATGCAGTTAGAGACATGATTAGAAGAAAACTTATATTCTTAAGATGAATGTGTAAGATAAGAGAAAGGCACAAAAACAATTATTTAAGCATCAATCTAGGAAACTAGAAAAAGAATGGCAAAATAAACCCAAACAAAGTGAAAAAAAAAGATATTTGATGTAGGTTTTTTCCACTTAGCAAGTAAAGGGAATTCTATTTGCAGTCTGTTGTAGTATTTTATTACGAATGAATATTGAAACTAACCACGCACTTTTCTGCATCTATCAATATCCTTTATATGGACTTTTTGTTTAATCTATGAATATGATTAATCACAACAATAGATTTTCTTATGTTGAAACGATCTTGAATTCCTGGGGTAAATCCAGTTTGGCCATGATTTATCCTTCTTTTTTAAAAAAGTTGCTAGGTTACATTTGCTAATATCTTGTTTACACTATTTGCATTAAGTTTATAGATCAACTTGTGATTTTTTCCTCTTATTTTATTATCTTTATCGAATTTCAGTATCAAAGTTTTGTTCAAATCATAAACTGAATTGAGGAATATGTTCTTTCTCTAAAGGGTCTGGGAAAATTGTAAATTCTTTTTTTTTGAATATTCTGCAGAACCATCTAGTGAAACTAAATGGCCTTGAGCTTTCTTTCTGGGGAGAGTTTGGTTGACTTGAGTTTATTAATGGTTATAGTACTATTTATTCCTTTTACTTCTTGAATCAGTTTTGATGAGAGTTTTTTTTTAAGATTTTATTTATTTATTTGACACAGAGAGAGAGAGATCACAAGTAGTTAGAGAGACAGGCAGAGTGGGAGGGGTAAGCAGGCTCCCCGCCGAGCAGAGAGCCTGACGTGGAACTCGATCCCAGGACGTGGAGATCACGACCCAAGCGGAAGGCAGAGGCCCAACCCACTGAGCCACCCAGGTGCCCATGAGAGATTTTTTTTGAGGACTTTGTCTACTTCATCTAAATTTTTAAATATGTTGACATAAAATTGATAATATTCCTTTGTTAGTATCTGTAGGGTATCTTATTATATTGATTTGTTCATTGTTGTTATTGATAATCTCCATCAATCTTCAATAAACCTATGAGGTAGATCCTATTATCGCTAGTCTATGAATGAGAGAATTCAGGCATAGAGAATTTAAGTGGTCTGTTTAAAGGTAGGATTGTAGACTTGAATCCAGGTAGCCAGTCTCCACTTTCTTGACTTTTTTTTTTTTATGGTAACATATAATGCATTTATTATTTTTAAATAAATTAAAATACATATTAACACATTTCTTTGTTTCAACTTCTAATACAGTAAACATTTACAGATAAACTTCACATAAACTAAAACTCTGCAGGGCCCTCAATAATGCATAAAAACTCCCTGGGTGATTTTCACTGGACAGCCAGGGTTGAGAACTGCTACCCCAGAGCATGTTACTCCAGGTGGGTGGGTGCTGGGGCTCAGGTGGGCAGAAGCAGGTGAGTCCTGCAGAAATAGGGCCCTCAGGAACATGCAGAGGTCTCCACCTCCCTGAACCATTATGTTCTATCTCGCCATCATAGTAATTACGGCAATGACATTTCAAAGACCTGAGAAACACTTTGGATAACATGGGCTTTGTATAATTTTATATTTTTATTACTGTACTTAAAATGTTAACCCAACCAGTTGGAACACAGTTCTAAATGGGCAAATCAATTTTAAACAATTTCCTTAGCATAAGCTTGTAGCAATGAGACAATCTTATCAGAGTCAAGTTTCAGGCTTCTGTTTAGAAGACCCAGAGTCCAGACCCCATTTCTGAAACTGATAAGCAAATGTATATCTACTGCTAAAACCCTAAAACAGGCCACCATCATCTCCTGCCTGGGCTACTACAGTAATTTACAACTGATCTTCCTTTGATTATTTCCCATGGAGAAGTCATTATTTAACTTTAAAAACATAAACCTTAGTGTCATTTTCTTAATTATAAGCCTCTTTGGGGGAATAATATTTTAAAATTATAATAGCACCTTTTTTTTAAGTTACCAAGGAAACAAGTTTTGTCCTGGTCTGCTCAAGACACCCAATCCTTGAGATGTTAGGATTCTGTAACAATAGAGGGAAACATTGGGACTGAGGAAGGGAAGAAAGCCAATATGGGTGATATTAATGAGCAAGCTAGCCTGTGAGCACCTGGGGCTTGACTCCACTGATGGGCCTCCAGAAGACTATATTTAATCTACTTCAGTGTGTCCCATCTGAAGGTGGGCTGAATTGGTTATATATTTAACCAACACACACATGACATTAGTTGAGGTCTCCTTTTGAGGAAATTAACTTTTTAGCTCTTCAGGTGAGTCTTGAACATAGACCAGACAACCTTCTTTGAATAGAGGATGAGGAATCAGGAAAAGGGTCACAAGTTTCTTCGGTACATAACCACCTGTGTGTAAAGGAACAGTGAATGTCAACAGAAGTCTTTGGAGGAAGCATCAACACTTGCACTGCTGTGATCAGCTTCTGGCCCATTTGAGTTTATTCTGGTAATTCAATCTTCAAGTTAGAACTAATATGTCAAGGGGTATTTCCTTTAAAATACAGCAAATTTCAACAGGCGGATGAGTAGGACAAGCCACCATCTCTCCTAAGGGACATGATAGATACTCTTCCACTTTCCCTCTTCCACTATCCACTTTAGATTTCCTTTTCCCTCATTCAACACTTCTGCTAGCTTAGTTTGCTTATGCAATGGGTAATCCTGACATTTACCCTCAAAAGGTTTGAGCCACTGTTTATTGTGCCTTAGTCATGCCATGGTTGCTACAACTGTCCATTTATGGTTATCACTAGGCACAGAAGAATGAAAAAGTCATCCCTGAATTCTTGATATACCCCTCTCCACCCTGTTTATTTAGCAGCAACCAGAGGTCTTGATGACAGTCAAGGTTGACTATGTCCACCAATATAATTCCTTTCTTTTCCTACTTGTACATTGACAGTAGGAGCCCAAAATTATAGCTTTGTATTTAAAGGACTTGATGGAAATCTTGCCATAAACCCCGAGTTCCCTTCCCTGGAATCCAGAACCTCTAATCAAAGTGAATCTGAAAGTATAGAGTTAGGAAGCAAGTTCCCCAAGTGGGCTACTGGGACTGAGTATATGAGAGCTCATTCCTTCTTAACTGTTGGCTCCCAGGCTCATCTAGTCTAGCTATCATGGATAATGTATCCTACAATGGCCATATGATGACTCAAAGCATATATTGTATCCCAAATGACCATGCTCCATTCCAATCCTATGAAGTGTCTCAGCTGTGCCAGGCTCGTGCTTCAGCTGTGCCTTCAAGAGACCACTCATCATTCTATCAGCCTGGCAGTTTCTAGGTGATGGGACATAGTGAAGGAATGATAGAGCCTACAGTCACTTGTCCATTTTCACTCTTACTTTGCTGCCTGGGGGTGACTGAGTGGCTGAGCTGCTGATATTGACCCCAAGACTCATTGTGTGCATTCCCATAGGTCCTTCTAATATATTCTTCTCCACAACTCCTTGCCTCTAATCTCTCAGACTTGCACATCTTGACCTCTGTCCTGGTGAGGCTTTAATCAATGACCGAGGAGCTATGTGGAGCCTTACCTAGTCCCATTTCCCTTCCCACACAAATGTGATATCCCAGCGTGTGTATGGGGCTCTGTCCACTGAAAAGTATTTCTCCTCTCCACTCTACACCAGGGCAGCTCTTTGGTAGGGTTAGTTTTTAAGTAATCCATGTTTTAGTTCACATAGTTTTGAGGTGAGGAAAAGGCATTTGTGCAATGGAGATATGTAGCAATAGTGTCTAGACATGTTTGTGTAACTTGCCTGTGCTTTTCAGACCTGCTTAGGCTCAATCCCAAATGTACAATTTTCACTGAATGATAGATTACTGAAGAGCCACACCAATCCTATAATTTGTTGGCTCTGGTAAATCCCTGCTCCCTATGACGGGTAGCTCCAGTCATCTGATAATCTCTTGCAGCTCCACAGTCAGGCAGTCCTTATCTGGCCTCAACAGTAGGCCAAGAGCTGCTTTTTGGAGAGTGAATAGTTCTTCAATACAGATGGCATTACCTTGCTCTAGAACCCTCGGGCTCTACACTGTGCCTCTACCACAGAGGTTTGCACAAGATTCTACCCACTGTCCTCTTCTACTATGGGTATTATATCTCTATTAGGTCCATGGATCATATGAACCAATTAGTAGAGATGCTCCTACTGCAGCCTGAAACTGCTGCAGAGCTCTTTTTTGTTCTGGATCCACCCAAAACTTGTAGCTGTCTAAGTCACCCAATGAATAGGATAGGGTAGGATTTTTAAGCATGTGATATGATTATCTCCAAATTTCAAAGATGCTTATCCAACACTATTCCTTTGTCTTAGTGGTAAGAAATGCAAACTGCAATAGCTTGTCCTTTACCTTAAAGGAATGTCCTAGCATGCTCCAGACCTTACAGCTCCTAGAAACTTTACTAAATCTCTGTGGGTTGCCCACCCCCCCCAACTTCCAGAATGCACACATCTTTTTTTTTTTTTTAAGATTTTATTTATTTAACAGACAGAGATCACAAGTAGGCAGAGAGGCAGGCAGAGAGAGAGGGAGGAAGCAGTCTCCCTGCTGAGCAGAAAGCCCGATGTGGGGCTCAATCCCAGGACCCTGAAATCATAACCTGAGCCCAATGCAGAGGCTTTAACCCACAGAGCCACCAAGGCGCCCCCAGAATGGACACATCTTACAAGAGCATAGAGAACACTTGCCATTTCCTGCTACCCAGGTCTGACTAACATGATGCTAATATAGAAGACCAGCACAATTTTCTGTGAAATGTCCAGATCATCAAAAAACAGTTGGACTATATTGTAACAGAACTCAGAAGAAATAAAGATGGTAGATGCATGAAGTTATGTGTTATTGGAAACTGCCTTTGATCCCTTTGTTTTGATAGACATAGAAAAGAATGAATTTGCCAAGTCAGTAACTACATACAAAGTACAAAGGCTATGTTGACCTAGTTCTAAACGTAGTAGAAATATCATATCCAGAACAATTGTAATTGGGGCTATCACTTGGTTAAGTTTATGATAACACCTCATCAGCAATATGACCCATCTGGTTTTTGCAAAGGCCATGTGGTTGAATTAAATAGGGATATGATGAGAACCACCACTTCTGTTCTTTTAAATTTTTGAGGGTGGCACTAATATCAGACATTCTCTTTGGGATGCAGTATCACTTCTGACTTCTTGTCTTGGTGGAGGAAAAGAGGAAGTTTAAGGTTCTTCAGCTTGGTCTTGTCTATTATTATGACTCTTACTCCACGGGTCAGGAAATGAATATAAAGTTCTGCCAGATGCTATGTATATCCAATCTTATTATGCAATTAGCAACCAAGGAAATGACCACAGGTGGGTCCACAGACCCACTGAACTCACTGTGAGATAGACTTTAACCTGGACCCCATTAATCACCTGGCATCCATGAATCCCAAATCTAATAAGGTATCATAGCAGTGTTTGTGGTTTCATGGCCCCCATGTCAGATTGGACCTTAATCTGAAGTTGTCAGAAGATCTGGACAGTCCCCTTTCCCCATTTTATATTTATCCTGCTAAACAGCATTAGTCCTTTGGGGAAGGAGTAGAATATCAGCTACTGATTCTTACTGTCATGTTGCAGCATCTTTCTTCAAGGAGACCTCCCTTTCATCAGTGCTCTGGTCTGACCCCCTCCTTATGTACTCCCGGGCTAGTTTAGGCTTTTTAACCATCTGAGGTGGGATCCCAAGAAAGCAAGTAGAATCTCACAGATGTCCATTCTCTATCAAGTATTGTCACATTTTTTTTCCTCTATTGAATCATTCCGTATGCATACAATTGGCCTACAATATATGCCTCAATAAAAAAATACACCCTTCCTTGGTCTTACTGCCCTCTCCCGTTTGTACCTCATTCGTTGTTCTACTATTTTCACTGTGGAAGTCTGCTAAATAGATTCTCACCCTTTATTTCTACACCTCTTCTCTCTTGATCCCAACTCAAACAAGCATCTATTCCCACCACTCCAATGAAACTGTTCTTGTCCAGATCCCCACCAGCCATCAGATGGCCAAATCCTGCGGCCATTTCTCCATTCACACTTCCCCGTTGGTGCTTGACCCCTGTCTCATGTCACTCACCATTCAGGTCCTTTAGTGTCGCCACCTCTGATTCTCTCTCAAAGAAGCAAGCTTTAAAAAAAAAAAAAATGAAAAAGAAAAAAAGGAAAGAAAAAAAATAAAGAAAAGAAAAGAAAAAAAAAGGAAGCAAACTTCGCTAGCTAAAGGAAAGCTAGAAGTCCCAGGGTGTCAATGTCTCCAGCAGGAGCCCTCAGCCAATGATAACGGAACTGATGCATACATGCCCTATCTTCCCTCTCCTCTGATGCGGTGACTCTGACACAGGTTCTGCACAGGGTCCCAGAGGTTTCCAGTGGGATTGAACTCAGTTTTCTGCAGTGAGAACCTTCTTATGAATAAACCCTGAATAGATTTTCCTCCTTACCCTATCCTACTTCCCTACTCTTTCCTTAGAATCACCTCTTGAATCAATTACTTGCAATCAATTCCTTATCTCAAGAGCTGCTTCTGGTAGGGGCGGGGAAGGGATCCGACTCTGGTAGATTCATGGCAAAAAAGGCTGCAATTTTTTTTTCACTGTATCTCCTTTGCAACATGATTTTGCAACTATTTCTCCACTCTTTGAATCTGGGTTGACCTTGTAAGTCGTTTCACCTTGTGGAATGCATCAGAAGTGACAGTGTTGAAGTGGCGGGGGGTGGGGGTGGGAGGTTGGGGTACCAGGTGGTGGGTATTATAGAGGGCACGGCTTGCATGGAGCACTGGGTGTGGTGAAAAAATAATGAATACTGTTTTTCTGAAAATAAATAAATTGAAAAAAAAAAAGTGACAGTGTTGCAGTTCTGAGCTTAGACCCAAATTGTGACATGCTTTAGCTTCTATTGACTTACTGTAATATAAGGCCTACAAGAGCAGGGGTTGGGTCTAATTTAAATGCTCAGTCATGTTTCCACTGCTCAGAACTAGGCTGGACACAAATACAGAGGGGCCACGCTGTACACTTGGGTGAAGAGTCAAATATATACACACACTGTAGGCTCAACCACTTCTAATTGGGAAATTTCACTTTTTAGCTGGGATCTTGGAAAAAGCAATTTCAGTGGATTGGTCCCAAGTCTGTTGCAAGTGAAAGAAAGGAAAACAACCAGAAGGATTTTGCCAGCTAATGCAGGAGGTCACTCCCTTAACCCCACTCAGTTCTACCTCCATCTGAAATTCCACTTATTTCCTGTTCCAGTTCCTAACTCTCCCCACCACGTCCTCAACAAACAGTTCAAGCTCTGACACGAGTGAAATGAATTCAGTAACCTGACTGATTGATCTATTGATTGCCTCTGGTTCCTTTTTTTGGTTACTACGTTTATTAGCTTTCCTTAGCAGCAAATTCCCTGCCTGCCTCTCAAGGGTGGTGGTACAAAAGGGAGAACCAATCTTTCCTGCAGCTAGCGTGCCTGTGAACTCTCTGTGGGCGTGTGACATTACAAAAATAGAAGTGGCAGAGCAGTACTCTCAGTTACTTGGGATTGCAACAGAGGGAGACGTGAAATTTGCTTTCACAGCTGTTCTTTACAAAATGGCTCCCATTGAACCATGAGTGTCTTGCTTTTGATTTCAATTTTTTTTTCACTCCATATTCGTTTCCAAATAACAAGGTCAAGTTTGTTGGCTTTAGCGAACTTGGCTGCAGGGTTGGCCAGTATTACTGGCACGTGAACAGGCGCCCACCCTCCCTCCTTCTGCTGACTGCTTCATCAATTATAGGGACTGTATCTGAGTATGATGTTGAAAAGACTGACATTTAGTTCTGAACACTGTTTTGATTTTCAAGTCCAGTATTTTCCAATTTAACTCCTGTTTGAAATGACTCACTGGTGGTTTGGTGGAATTTAGCTTCTGATTCTGGTGTAGTAATCAGTATTTGCTATTGGTTCAGGATTCAGCAAAATGTTGCTTTTTAATTTGAGTAGGGTTCATAGTTCAAATCTAAATATTAGTGTTGAAATTGGTTTGCTTAATTACATGATAACCAAATAGCTAGTAGCCACGTACAAGAAGCTTGGTGTAATGTTTACTGTATTCTGGGATGAATGCTGTTAGTTCTTGGTTGTGTAGATATGGATCATAAATGTTATCTAATGCTCCCTTTTCAGATTCTGGCCAGTAAACTATATTAGAAAAACAAAGTTCACAGTATTTGAGTTACTAAATATACACAAAGTCTTCTTGCCCTGTACACATATTTTGTGACATTTATTACAGTTCACAAGTAGCTTGGACATTGCTTGACTTAACCGAGGCATAAAGAAGGTAGCTTGGTACAGGCAGGGAATGCAACGCTGGGTTCTAGTCCCATTGCCGTACTGACCAGCTATGTGCTCTTGGACGAGTAATCTTCCCGGCTGAGCAAGTTTCAGTCTGCTCATCATACATGGGGCATAATCCAAATATAGGCCTTTTATATTTTTCAGGATTACTGTGAACTAGGGCAGGAACTTTGTCCTATTCAGTTTGTAGCCACATGGCTACAAACACTATGTAGTTGTCTAATAGAAATAGAGTGTTAACAATGAGCATGAAGATACCTCAAAAGCTGTAAGGTAAAACACACATCTAACTGGAATTGTATAAACTGTTTAATGATCTAGGTCCTTCTTTCTCTTCCTCTTCTCCTTCTCTGTGGTAGGACACAGAATGAAAAAGTGTTTTCCAGAGAAGCTTAAGGGTTTTCCCCCTGATGTCCAGCACCAGTGCAACTCATGGTTAGGACAACTGACAGCTGGCTTTCTTAATTGTTTATTCACTCACTCATTAACTCACCTGTACATTTCTGAGCACTTGAAAGGTGTATAGTTGGTTTTATGACTGATGTTGAGAGACCAAGATGGGGTCCACATCTGTGAATAGGTTTGTTTTGGAAACAGATACAATGGAGCCACTTAAATTTGGTAATGCACCATAGCCTGGCTATCTAATCACATCAAGAAAAATGAAATAGGAATTCCTTCCCCTGACCCACATGCCCTGCAATAGTAGGAAGTCAGGAAAAGGGAGTAAATTTTTCTGTTTCCATGGAAACAGGCCTGATCAGAAAGGCCAAAGATATGCGTAGAAATTACCTAGATGGTAGAATATGGTTCTCCTGCAGAGTACAGGAGCTCTGTACTCTGTGGAGGGCAAGATGCACCAGCTAGGTGGCTGGACACTGAAGAGAAGAAAAGAATAAATGTTTGGAATTGCTTTGTTCATAAGAAACTGAGATGTGATTGAATACTTGTAGAGACATTATTGGTTTGATGAGGGGTAAAGAATTTTGATTTTTTTAAAATAAATAGCTCTATCCACAAACAGACACAAATCTACAAATGCTATCAGAGACACTGAAAGTCTTATGGAGTATGATGCCCTTGACATCCATAGAACTGGAGAGATGTTCAGGGACAGTTGACAGGACGATGAAAGGAGTGACTTCCTGATAATGAAAACAATGACACCAAAGCAGGAAGTGGCAGATACTGGGCACTTCCCAGGTGCCAGAGACTGTGCTAATTGCTGGAATGCATTATCTCTTTTAACCCTCAGCACAAAAGTGTGAGGCATACAAAGCCTGTAAAGCTGAGGAAAATGAGGCCCAGCAAGTTTAAGAAAGTAGCCTAAGATCATGTAGTTGATGAGAAACAGCTACGGTTTGAGTTCATGTCTATTGGACACCAAAGTCCAGGCATTCAAATATTACATTAGATACATATCCTGGGAAGTCTCTACTTTCCAACCATTCTAAAGTGAATCCTTCAAGGTGATGTAGCACCGATTTTTTATAAATATTGTTTATACCATGGTTGTCTGCTTCTCCATAGAATCCAAGCGTGCAATAGAAGAATATTGTAATAAAGGAGTGTGTAAGGGAAACCACCATGCCTGGGCTTCCTTCCCTGCATCTTGTTGTACAGGAGCCAACACCAGGCAGCATCTACTATGAAGATATGCAGTCCTACTTCGGGGAATGGAATTCCTGGGTCATTTTATATTGACAGACTCTTCAAAGAAAGCAGGAAATGTACACATTAGAGATGAGTCCAGAATTCCATTCATTTATTTGCTCCAGAAATATTTACTGAGGATCTATTGTATAATGAAGATCTAGAAGTGAAAGATGTTGCCTCCACCATCATGGGATTCATAGAGGGGAAGAGCTCAGAAAATCAGTGCTACATGCGTGCTTTCATAGAGGCATGCTCTGGGAGCCATCAGCATGCCCAGGAGGAGCGTGGGATTCAGTTTTGAATTAGGCAAAGGAAGAGGAAAATACCAGGAAGTGCTCGCAAGAGAAGTTAGTGCTCCTCTTAAGTCTTAGGCAGTAAGTAGAAGTAAGCCAGGATGATTCAAAGAGTAGCTGTGGATCATCCCTGGGGAAATAGCCAATAGGCAATCAGAGTTTGCAGGTTTCAACAACTTTCAGTCATTTGATGATGATCAGAACTAAAAGAGGACCATGCACAGGTGTGGAGCTTCAGGCCACACCATCCTCCTAAGGGCTGAGGTGAGACCCTTACGTTTCAGCCAGATTTTCACTGCTTACAAACTTACACCATCATCTCATTCAATCCTTTTCAAGACAGACATTATTATCCTCCTTTTACAGACAAAGATATTATATGGTTTTCCCAAATTTGCACAGTTCTGACAGATGGGGCTACAATTCAAACTGTAACACCCCCTCCCCGGGACATTTCTCTGTACCTCCCTCCAACTGGGGTGTAAGTGTGCCAAGAGGCTCCAGGCTTCTGAAATATGCTCTGAGGACAAAGGATGCTATTCCAGATATGACTGGCTATGGATGGATGCTGGGCAGGAGGAGTTGGGACAGATTGGGGGTGGGGGGGCAAGCTTGAAGAGCCTGGAAAGGAGACCAGCAGTAGCAGGAACAAGAAGGCAAGGGGATGGGGTCAGTGTGTAAGGTATCAGAGAGTCAGCCAAAAGGTGCCAGTGGCAGGGTTGCGTAGCTTTAAATCAAATACTGAAAGTTTGGGTTCATTACCCCTGTTGGCCTACAGGTGCTAATGACGCCTCCTGATCTGAGCAGGTGCCCCTCCTCACTAGCCAGATTACACTCTCTTCTGCTGACAAATCAGCATAAACCTTACCTGTAAACAACCAGACTAGCTTTGACCTTGCCAAGGGGCTAGGAGTTAGCCTTGCCCACAACTCCCCTAACACAGCTTTCCCCTCTCAGTGTCATGATTACCTCTTACTCATTTTCACTCCGTAAATTCTGCAAGTCCAGTACCTGGCATGTTGCAAACAAGTAAATATTAAGTGAATTCCTGAAAGGAACACAGGTCATGGTGAATTGTGCCCTTGGCTAATATAGGAACAGAGAAACCCAGGTTCATATATTGATTCTGATTAATTTAATAAATGTGTATTAGCAAATTCTTGGTGTTGAAGACTCAGAGGAGACTCATGGTCCCTAACTTCTACAGAGCATCCAATATGGGTCCTGTGTATACGCACTGAACAGGTTTGCAAACTACTGCCCTTTGGGTGTTCTAACTGTCCTTAAGTGACTGGAAAATCAGGAAATGCTGTCTCAGGGAAACAACACACACCAAGAACAGATAATTGTCTTCTGTAAGTGCAGCCCAATGCAAGCGTAATACCACCAAGCTGAGAGCCAGTGACCCCCTAAGAAAGACACTCATTGATGATTAAGGAGTCACTGATAGTGGCTTACAGTCTGGTCCCTCTAAGGGATATCTTTAAAAAGATACCTCAGAAAACTGAAAAAAAAAATTTAAGAACCGAAAAATGAAATGTAATTATAGGCTGTATATTTGAAAATTTTGTATGGGAAATATCTTCTATAGTTCTCTAAGTCAAATATCCTCTAAGTCATTCTGCCAAAGGGGCTGTCCAGCTAACAGCATACTAATGCAGAGATTGGTGATGACCAAAATTAAAGCTAATCTCTTACTGGCGTCTTCAGAGATCATGGTTCTAGGGCGGAGAGTTATTCCACATCCTGATTTAGAAAGACGGGCAGAAGAGCACAAGCAGTCAAGGGCAAGTCTTTAGTACCCTGAGAACTCACACTACAGGGAGAGGGTGGTAAGGCTGCCAGAGATTCCTCTCCAAGGAGAGTGTTGGTGCTTCTCTCTGGCTTCTTTGTTCTGGGCTCAGCAATTCATCCCAGACCTGATTGTCTGTTTTGTAACAAGATACTTGTTTTCTCCTCTTTGAAGCCACCAGTGTGTCTTTTTTTCTTTAACTGACTGTGCATTCTTTCTGAAGTGAAGTGGGAGCAGCCCTGCTGGGGGCTCCCTTGCCCTGCCTCCTGGGATGCAGGAAGTGGTACAGAGTGGTACAGAAACATATCAAGGCAGGAGGCAGCCTCCCCTGGTGCCCGGTGAGCTGCCCCTCTCTCAAGTCAGCTTTGGGAGATATTTTATGATGGTGCTGTGAAGGGAATGCTTTACAAAACTCTCAGAGGTGCCAAGGAGCTGTAGAAAAGCTGGTAAAGAGACTAAGGGGAGATCTAAGTGCTGCTTGTGGGGATTTGGAGGGTTGCCATATGGAAGGGGGAGCAGGGCAGGAGAGGATTCATGGATGGGTAGGCAAGGACAGAACCTCAGTATTAGCTAGTCCAACTGCCTAATTGGACCAATGAAGCTACTGAGGTGAGGTCATTTCCCTAGTGTAGACATGATAGAAAAGCTAAATATCCTTTTAAATAGGGTGCTACTCTACAGCGGAATAGGTATCCTGTGGAAGAACTCCTCTTCATTGTCTAAATATGAACGCAGGTTAAATGCCGCTCACAGAAGGTATGATGTGACCTAGTCTGCACTAGGTCACAGACTACCCAGGTATTTGGTCAAACGTTATTCTGGGTGTGTCAGTGAGGGTGTTTCTGGTTGAGATGAACATGTGAATTTGTAGGCTAAGTAAAACAGATTGCCCTACTCAGTGTGAGTGAGCCTTATCCAATCTACTGAAGGCCTGAATGGAACAAGAAGACTGACCTCCCCTGAGTAGGAGGGAATTCGTCCTGCCTATCTTTATGCTGTAACATCTGTCTCTGCCCAAGGACTGGAACTTCTGCCATTGGCGTTCCTGGTCCTCAGGCATTTGGATTCAGGATGTAGCTGACCATTAGCTCTTCTAGGTCTCCAGTTCACTGATGAAACTAGCTTACAATTCTTTATCTCATTTCTTTATTATTAATGAGGAGAAGGTGATAATCATGAATTTATTCATTAAGTGGACATAGAAATTCACATTTGACCAAAATTAGCTTCTACTTTGCCTATGATAGTGTTAGTTCACAACCTCCTTAGGAGGTTCCTAGCTGAAATCTGAAGCCAGGTTCAATGTGGAGAAGGCTGGGAAAGACCAAAGAAAGAGGCTGGCCACTCCAGGTTGGTAGTTGGCAGGTTTAATAAGCAAGGAACTTACCTATGAGGCTTGTCTTGGGGTGATGCAAGATGAGTAGATCTCTGCACCAGTCTTCCAAATGTTAAAAGTTTGTACAGAGGTCTTAACCGGGTTCAGTCATGTATAGCATCTAGATGGTCTCAACGATACATCACTCTCTCAAGATTATTTCCTTGGGGGTAGTTTCTGGAAATGGAAAAGGCAAGCAAAATGCATATTCCATAGACTGGAGACAGGGTGTGGAGCCTCAGTTGGTTGCATCCAGCTCACAGGTCAACTGGTGATCATGTCTTCTCCATGATCTCCTCCAACAGTTGGCTTCTGCACTAGGCATACACCTTGGGTCTACATAAGCCTCATTGACTAGCTTTGATGGGCCCCATTTTAGCTAATAACAAGCTATACTATGTATCTCTCATTCACAGTCTCAAGTACTTATGCTTATTATTGAGAAGCTGGGTGATTGAATAAATGGTTGAGTCAGCACTGAAATAGGGAACTCAGAGGGAAGGCTTGCCTGGAGGGTAAGATGAGGAGCTTGAACTTAGTAATTTAGTGATTGAAGAGACAATGAGATTTCTAATTGGAAATATCCAGCAGGGAAGTAGAAATATGGGTCTGGCAAGAAGTGCCAAGCCTTTAGGTACCTTTGCTATAGAGAAGTGAAGGTTAAGACCATGAATGAATGAAATATCAGAGGGAGGGTTGCCTGGATGGCTTAAGTGTCTGACTCTTAAGTTTAGCTCAGGTCATGATCTCAAGGTCCTAAAATGGAGCCCCACATTGGGCTCTGCCCTCAGTGGGGAGACTGCTTGAGACTCTCTATCTCTCTTTCTCCCCCTTTGCCCCTCCCCCTGCTTTCCCTCTCTCTCCCTCTCAAATAAATACATCTTTTTAAAATTTACTTATTTATTTATTTTATTTATTAACATATAATGTGTTATTTGTTATAGGGGTACAGTTCTGTGATTCATCAGTCTTACACAATTCACAGCACTCCTTTAGCACATACCCTCCCCAGTGTCCACCACCGAGCCACCCCATCCTTCCCACCCCACTCCCCTCCAGCAACCCTCAGTTTGTGTCCTGAGATTAAGAGTTTCTTATGGTTTGTCTCCCTCTCTTGTTTCATCTTGTTTCATTTTTCCTTCCCTTCCCCTGTGATCCTCTCTCTTGTTTTTCAAATTCCTCGTGTCAGGGAGGTCATATGATAATTGTTTTTCTCTGATTGCCTTATTTCACTTAGCATAATACCTTCTAGTTCCATCCATGTCATTGCAAATGGCAAGATTTTAGTTTTTGATGGCTGCATAGTATTCCAGTGTGTGTGTGTGTGTGTATACACACCCCACATCTTTTTTAACCATTAGTAAATACATCTTAAAGAAATACATCAGAGGGAGAAAGCAGTGAGAGATAGGCCAGGGGTTAACCATGGGGAGCACACAATTTATGGAGAGAAATTGTCTTCATCTCAACACATAATTCTTTGAGTGCTTACTATGTGCCAAGAGCTGTGTTAAATGTGGGATCCAGGGATGCAAGAGATGGTTATAACCTCCGCTTTTTATGGAACTTGAGATCTATACCTACTGAAAAGACCAGGACATGCCTGGTATAGAAGACAGCCCCAAAGATACTCATTTTAACCCCAATATTATAGCTCCGTGATAGCACAGCTATAAGCTGACCTTCTCAAGATGAACAGCAGTCTAAATAAGACCATCCTTTGACAGTCCTCACACATTTGAGGACAGACATGGGGCCTCCACACATCACATCATATGGATTTTCAACTCCTCCTGCATTCCTCTGAGAGCTCTTCATGTCAATGTCCATACTAAAGCATGCACACACCCCAGAAGAGTCCACAAAACTCTAGCTCTAGTCTAACCAACAGGGAAAAGAAGAAAACTGATACTGAGCACAAAGTGTGTGGCACACACACACTCCCCCAGACGTTTCATGACTGTTAAATCACGTTCTCAATCATCAATGAAAAGAGTTCGAGTCCCTTGTTCTATCCATATCCCAAAGTTCTCTTAATATACCCCCAACTTCCCTTAATATAATTTTCCTTAATAAACTTGCAACCATCTCACATCGCCCTCTACCCACTTCTCTTTTTCTCCATTCTCAATCTGGACGTTGTTTTGGAGGCACCGAAGATGAAGATTTTGCAATGGGTTCATTGCTCCAATCTGTTGTTTTCTTATTGTCCTCATTGTGTAATCCATCACTTTAGGTAATTTTCTTAACTTTACAACATCTAAACATATGAATAGCATATTAGCAATATCCTTGTCGGAAGTACTATTAAATTTTAATAAGATTACATCCCTATATATTCTCGTTTAGAGAGTCCTGAGAGCCAGGCTCAGAAACAAAGCTGTGAATACCAGGGATACCCTTTCAAGGAGTGATGTGGTTAGTAGTGCCCGAGGAAGCAGGGAGGTCGAACTGTCAGGTGCCTGGGAAGGTCCAAAGAATAATTGCATGACTATGGGTGGCTTAGATGGCTCACACTGTAAGGGGTAAAGGCAAGAACAGGTAGAGATGAAGTGAAGGTAATCTTAGCACACCAAAGAGTTCCTTAAATGTGTACCCACCCCATTAACTGACTTCCTGCCACATATTATCTAAAGGTTTCAGACAGAAGCTAGTTCTCTAAGTGCTTTGGATTCTTTGAAAAAATTTCTACTAAATCCAAGTGCTCCAAATTAATAAGGGTGGTGTTATTTTTCATCACCAATTTTATTCTTGTTACAATGAAATCACTTTAAAAAGTACGGAATGAGGGGAGCTTGAGTGGCTCAGTTGGTCAAGCTTCTAGCTCTTGATTTCAGCTCAGGTTATGATCGCTGGGTCCTGGGATCAAGCTCTACACAGGGCTCCATTCTCAACATGGAGTCTGCTTGGGATTCTTTCTCTCCCTCTATCTGCCCCACCCTCTGCTCACATGCTCTCTTTCTGTCTCTCAATAAGTAATAAATTCTTTTTTAATAAAAAGTAGGGAATGAGACTGAGCGAGCAAGGAAAACTCAATTATCTTCAACTTAGGTTGTTGTTCTAGAATGGTCTCTGTTCTTTTATAAGAAAAGAGCAAGCATATTCAGAATCGAATTTCTTATTTGCTTGCTGCTGTTCAGCTTATTCATAGTTTTTATTTATGGAGGAAAAGCAGTGGCACAAAGAACAGGAAATTTCACCATACTACAGCAACTGTCAAAATGGTTGTTTTAGCAAGAAGTTACACATTCCCACTAACCACAATCCCAGTGCTGCCTCTTCATTTCCTTTGCAGAATGATTGGCCAGAAAAGACAAGACAACACTGAGAACAAGGACAGATGGGGATTCTTCCATATTTTTCAGCCTTAAACATCACCCCTTAATAACAATAATGAGAGTAAAGAGGTCGGTTATTAAAATAACATTTTTCACCATTTAGTATATGAACATTTTTGTGTTAATAATGGTACGTGTTTCTATTTCATTTTCATTACTCCATGAGATCCGTATGTTTATTATCTTTATGGGAAAATGAGGAATGGCACTAGGCACTGGATGGATACCAGAGCCCCAGATCTTAATTGTGATGTTATATTTTCGGTACTTAATACACCACAGTCTCTAAGCATGGAGAACACAAACTCTGTTAGTACCCAATGAATAAATGAAGAATAAATGAATGAATGTCAATATCAGAGAAGCAGAATACAGGTTAGAAATTCTATTAATCATACAAGCAAATTATATCGGTAAAATGATGAATAAGTAAATCAGTCATAAACTTGGCAAGTATATTACTGTGAATCAACCTAATTAAGACAGTAATACAAAGAAAACATATCCTATAACCAGTGATCTTTTGTTATTAGATCAAAGCCAAGTATATGGCAAGGGCCATAGGGCCAAGAAATAGTTACATTTCACAACCAAACTGAAACAGTAGTTATTAAAAACCAATCTGGTAGAACTTTCTGCAAAGTTGGAAATGTTCTATGTTGCTTGTTCAGCAAGGTAGCTGCTAGCCACATGTGGTCACTGTGTACTTGACATGTGGCTAGTGTGACTGAGTAACTGGATTTTATTTTTTTTAATTTTAATTAATTTAAATTTAAATTCAAACATAAGATTAATCCCTACTGTACTGGACAGTGCAGAGAACAAGAATACCACAGTTTTTTCCGAGAATAATGTTATCCATTGAAAACAAAAACAACAACAAAAAACCCACCTTGTCATATTAATTTAGCACCAAGTCTGAGCTCAAGAGCCATAAGATTTTTCTCATTCTGCCTAAAAGGAGTAAAGCTGTCTAAGCTGAACTTCCCAATCCTGAATGAAAAGGGGAAAACAATAGCTCTAGGTTACTTTTTATCTGAAACCAGAAAAAAGGGAATTAAGACACTGAGATGCTTGCTAGGGCAAGGGGCCTGGTGCCCAGTGGGTGATCACTGCCTGGAAATCATTGGGCAATTGGTATCATTTCACTGCAGATGGTCCATAGTTACAAAGAGATGAACTTGCTAATTTGGATCTTGGCCAGCAGCTCAGCCTTTGGAATGATCAAAGGAGTGGTCCCTCCTACTGGCTTTGAGGTGAAGAATGTCAGAAATGCGGTTGGTGGAAAAAAAAAAAAAAGAAAGAGGCCCTGGAGTGAAGGAGGAGCTCTTCCTCCTACCACATCTCCTCAATAGCCCTTCACTGTCGTAGGATTGCCCTGGGCACCTGCTCTCTGGTTCTCCCTCTGTTCCCTGTTCTTTCTTGACTCTCTTCCTTCCCTGTTGAAGGAATAAAAGTGTTTCTGTCCCAACGCCAAGCCATGTGCTGGACAGGGATGACTGATCTCAAGCAAGCTCATTTCTTGGGGACACTGGGAGGAGAGTAGAGATAACTGGGTCTCCCGTGTGTCAGCGAGTGTAGTCACTGGAAGGTGTGCTGCAGTGAGAGACCTTCAGTTAGTTGAAGACCTGGCATTACTACAGCAATGACAGATTCAGAAGTGGAGGGGCAGCCCAGGGGCCAATCCGTGTGACACTACCCAAAAGAAATAGGGGCCAGAGAAAAGAGGTAATTCATCTTTCGGTAGAATGCATGCATTTCTTCATCAAAGTACAAGACTTGGCACGCTTGAAATAGACAGGTATCCATTTACTCATGGTGGTGTCATGAACCTAAAATTGGACAGGCATTGACCCACAGCTAATCCTAATACAAAGAACATTCTGGAGAATTCTTCAGCAGCAAACAGAAAGATAATTCATCCATTAAATGATGCTAGTGGAATGGTGAATCGATGACCCTTTCTCAGAACAAGGGGCCCATCTAGCTATCTACTACTACTTCAGGAAAGTCAAGTTTGCAAGTATGATACAAACCCATTTTACATGCAAATCAATGCACGTGATTCTTGATTTTCAAATACAAATTTTAGGGCTGAAGACATTTTGTCAGAAATGGCTACAAGTAGGTAGTCAAAGTATGATTTCTTGGTTCAGAGTCCTTTGAGAAGGCTGAGGGGATGCTGTGATTCCAGGAGCACTGGGAAGGCACTTTTAGTCAAAATACTTCCCAGGCATGGGCTAAAATCCCTCTCCTTTTCTTGACACTGCCTGAAATGCCACCCACTGCAGATCTCTTAGGACCAGCTAGCTCTCCTTTCCAACTAGCAGCATCATTCTGTCCTTCTATATGACTCAGAAGACACTGAGTTTGAGTGTAGGGGATCTGCATTTGGGAGGAAGAAAGGCAATTTGAGAGCATGTGGACCTGGGACCCAAGAATTAGGGGCAATAACAGGAGGAAAGTGAAAAAACCTCAATGACAAAGTTTTCTACTCAAAAGTTTGCCTCAGGCCAGCCTGCTGTTGAAAATATGACTCTTGGTGAGGCCCAAGGTCTGTACTGATACATCAGCTGCTTTTGCAACAGCTCCATTCTGGTGTCATACACGCATCTCAAAATCACCATCAGGCCCAAAACTGCACTTGCCCTCCCCCTCATCACCCCATCTGCTTCTCCTTTTCTATTCCCATCTCGGTGAGCACAGCCCCCACCCACTCCATCCTCCAGCCTCAGAAACCTCAAGATGGCCTTTGACCTCTCCCTTATCCTCACCCCTGCGTCAGACCAGATCCTGCTTATTATTTTGAATTTTCCCCCCTGCCCCATTTCCTCCTATTTGCATTTCTATTTCTACTGTCCTAAATCAGATTATTACTACCTCTTGCCTACAATGAAACAATAGTCACCCTTGGGTTTCCCTTCTGCCAGGACATCCTACACAACACCAAAGAAGGCTAGTTTGCTAAAAAACAACAACTCAGATAATGTGCTTCCTGCTCAAAAACCTCTTCTCTCTCCCTACTACTGATGGAAGAAAATGTAAATTCTTAAACCAAAATTTTAAGATCTTCTTTGTGATGAGCTGAATTGTGTCCCTTCACCCCAAATTCATATGTTGAAGACCTAACCCTCAGTATCTAAGAACTTGAATAAACATTTTCCCAAAGAAGACATACCAATGGCCAAAAAGTACATGAAAAGATACTCAACATCACCAATCATCAGAGAAATGCAAATTGAAACCACAATGAGATACTAATTCACACCTGCCAGGATGCTATTATCAGAAAGTGTTGGCCAAGATGCGGAGAGAAGGGAATCCTTGTAAACTGGTGCAGCCACTGTGAAACACAGTATGGAGATTCCTCAAGAAATTAAAAATAGAGCCACCATATGATCCAGCAGTTCCACTTCTGGGTACATATGCAAAGGAAATGAAATCACTATTTCAGGAGCTATTCATACCCTCATGTTCATTGCATATTATTCACAGTGGCCAAGGTATGGAAACAAACTCAGCATCCAACAACAGGCGAATGGATAAATTAAATGAGGCCTATATACATACAATGGCATATTGGCCTTTTAAAAGAAAGAAATCCTGTCCTTTGTGGGAACATGGATGGACCTGATGAGCATTATGCTAAGTGAAATGAACCACACAAAGACAGACCAATACCATACAGTATCACCTGTGTATGCAATCTAAAAAAAAAAAAAAAAAAAGTCAAACACATAGAACCAGAGAGCAGGACTGATGGTGGAGAAGGGCTAGGGAGAAAGAGATAAATAGGGAGAGGCTGGTCAAAGGGTAGAGATTTTCAGTCATAAGATGAATAAGGCCTGGAGATCTAGCGTATAACATGGTGGCTGTAGTTGATAACGCCGTAAGATACAACTGAAATTTGCTGAGATAGTAAAATATAAGTGTTCTCTAAAAAAAGGTAACTATGTGATGTGACGGATGTGTTAATTAAAGCTTGATGTCCTTGTTCACTGTCTGCATATGTGTATATCAAGTCATCATATTGTACACTCTCAATATGTTACAATTTTGTTTGCCGATTGTAACTCAGCAGAGAAGTTCTGCTCCACTACAGACAGCTTAAATATAAAAATCATTTAACAAATGAAAATGAAGGAAAGAAAGAAAGGGGAAGGAAGGAAGAAGGAAGAGAAAGAAAGAGAGAGAGAGAAGGAAAGAACGAAAGAAAGAAAGAAAAGGAAGGAAGGAAGGAAGGAAGGAAGGAAGGAAGAAAGGAAGGAAGGGAGTAAAGAAGGAAAGAAGAGAAAGAAGAAAGAAAGGGGCAAATAAATTTGTGGTTCTCTCTTATTTAACTTGGTTTAAACTACAGAAAAGCACATCCCGCGGATAAGATCCTGCCTTTTGGGGGGTGGCCCCTGCAGGGAAAGAGCTGCGTAGTTGGCATTTACACCTGCAATTTCTGTTTTATAAGGGAAATAAATTTGCCTGTTATGTGAGAAACAGTGGAAAATGAGCAGTTCTTACTGCATGCTGAGATCTCACCTTGAAGTCACGAAGGATAATGGCTAATAAAGCTTTGCAGTGGGAGAGGCTGAGCCCGCAGCCAGCCCTCTCCTGATGAGCTGGCCTGGGAGGTATCTGTGCGCGATGAAATGTCACTGTACCGATGACCGCTCGCAAAGCGTGAGGTCGCAAGACAAGGGCTGCCTTCAATGATGAAACAGAAATGCAGCTTGTTTGGGTTCTGCAGCCTCTCCTGAGGGGATGTTACATATGTAATGAGGCTCTTTTTGGCCATTGAGGGAAAGGAGGGGCGAGAACCACATTTCTGCATGCCTCATTGCTTCTGCCTTGAAGAAAGCCATAATCTCAGGTTTATGACTGCCCCAAAGCCATCAGATTGTTTTTTAAAGATCAGAGTTTCAAAACCTATTTTCCAAAATGCATTTGCTTGCCCCACTTATATCTGAATGAATGAAAGTTACGGCATATAACAAGAGTAAGCACTGTGACATTTTTCTCCTAAAATCCTAAAATAAACATAATGACAGAGTTTATATGTGGATTTTAATATTTTAAGGTTCAAACCTAAAACATCTGATTTTTAAGAATTATAAGTGGAAACAGCCTTTTGTATGAAAGTCACGTTTTTCTGGTTTTACATGAAAATGTCTTAGAGAGAACTGAGTTGGTGGAGTGTGAGAGTGGGTTTTGCATATTTTTTAATGAGGTTGTTTCTTCATTCATTCATACAGAAGATGTGTATTGAGAATCTGCTAGGTATTACTGTATTAGAGGAAGGATGACCAACTATTTCAGCTTCCTCAGGACTGAGCAGTTTCCTGAGACACTAGTGCTGAAACTGGAATGAGTTGGTCCCCCTGGTTAGAGCTGGGGCATCAGCGATCAATAAAATACGATTGAGTAACAATGTGATAGTTCCTTAGGAAGAGTATTTTCTCTGTTCACTTGTAAGAACTCAAATAGCCCATTTACTGAACAATTCTGGGTGTTTTCTAACTTCAATTTAAAAGCTCCTTGAGGGCGCCTGGGTGGCTCAGTGGGTTAAACCGCTGCCTTCGGCTCAGGTCATGATCTCAGGGTCCTGGGATCGAGTCCCGCATCGGGCTCTCTGCTTGGCAGGGAGCCTGCTTCCTCCTCTCTCTCTCTGCCTGCCTCTCTGCCTACTTGTGATCTCTCTCTGTCAAATAAATAAATAAAATCTTTAAAAAAAATAAAAAAATAAAAAAATAAAAGCTCCTTGAATTTGGTGGTGAAGGAGGTTAAGGTTGTGTTCCAGAACTATTTGGCTGGGACTGAATATTGGAGTAATAATTTTAAAAAGCATAACTAGTATAACAGTTTAGGTATGATTGGGGGAAAGCAAAGCAAGGAAGAAAGGAGGGGGAGGTGAGAGAAAGGAAGGAGGGAGGAGGGAAGAGAGAGAAGGACAGAGAGAAAGAGAAAGAGAATGAGAGAAAGGAAGATAGGAAGGATAAGCTATAGTGTCAAGCTTTGGTGGACAGAATTTATAGGACACAGCCTCCAATTTTACTCCACTACCTGCTCTTAGAAAACATCAGCACATTCACTTAAGTCCTGTGAAGAGTAATTCAGTCTTGTTAACCTCCAAAAATCTGTGGTGTGGCAGAAATTGTTGTCCCATCTTGAATTACTTCAGTAGCTCAAGAAACCAGGTCTCATGTGTTGTGTTCAGCACTATCGTCCTGGCGCCCAGATTCACCCCTCCACTATAGGGGTTCAGTAAGTGAAATAAGTGAATAAGTAAGAATGAATCCTGCCACTATATAACTGATGCTTATTGTATATTAGAAGCTTTACACTCAACCTCTACATAACTTATGATTTCTTGACATAGCTCCTGTTTCCTTGCCCACAGTTAGCAACCTATCTATATTCAGACACAGGTCACAAAGTTTTGGGGGCTGCATCAGACTTTCTTAGAACTATGCAGGTTTATTGCTTAATCTGAGAGTTTACTGGAAAGCAGATGCGGTCTTTAGAATAATGATGCTTGTGGTTTTAGTAGGCTCTGTCTCACATCTGGGTCTGCCAAGAACTTGCCCACTTTCTCAGACAGGCAAATCTGCATCAGGTGCCTGCTCGCCCACAGAACCATAGCTGTGTGCATTATGGTTCAGAGCTCACTGAGACGGCGCAGCACAGGCAGTGTCCTCCAGTGACGACTCAGTTTGGGAACTGAAGGGGAACAATAGTACCGGTCTGTGGGTCACAGTTGTGGCATTGTGTCTTGTGCCCCTTCTATCAGTTTAGTCTACCCCATGTCCACCTTCCACAACACTTCGACCACTCAGTGCTTTCTTGCATTCCAGCCCTTCCTCCCAAGACCATGCCCTCAGGATGTGTTGGGGCCCCTACAAAAGGATTTCCTAAGGTATTTTTTTAAAAAACACAGAATCCACATAGTGGAAAGGATGGGAAAATACAAGAAGATGGAAACAGAGAGGAAGGCAAAACATAAGAGATGCTGAATTCTAGGAAACAATCTGAGTGTTGCTGGACGGGACGTGGGTGGGAGGGAGGATGTGGGAACCGGGTGATGGTCATGAAGGGGCACTTGGTAGAATGAGCACTGGGTGTTGTATGCAATGGACAAATCACTAAATTCTACCCCTAAAGCTAATAGTATAGTATATATTAACTAAATTGAAGTTAAATTTAAAAAAAAAAGAAAACACAGAATCCAGAGCCCTACTCAGTTTATTCTGTTTTATTCTGTTTGCCTCCTCCAGACTTATTCTCCACATTTTTCTGCTTGCTCTGCACCCTACTGGGTTGTCCCTTGCTAACTGGATCCCTGGCTCCTAGTCTGCTGTCTGGCTTTGAGTTGGGTTTGGTGAATGGGAGGCCCTGAAGGCAGATGAGAAAAGAGAAGAGGCAGGGGTCAGCATACTTCTTCCAGCCTCTGTCTTGCTTTGTCTTTACGTCTCTGTAGCAAACACATCCTCATGGCTGCTCAGCCTCTCATCCTGGCTGGGCCACGTCATGGCGATAGTTCTCACTGGGCTTGAGCAACACCAGCTCTGTCCTCTCCACCGTCACTTCTTCAGCTCACAAGCAGCGTCGCCATTCTGCCTTCACTGGTCTCTGGGTGCCTAAACATCCCTGTTGCCCTTCTGGACCTTGTTCACACCCTCATCTTAGCAGAGACATCTGGGATGAATTCTGTCTATAGATGAGACCTTAACAAATACACCTACTAAATCAGACTTATTGACAGAAGGACCCAGGAACCTGGTTTCTTTCCCCTTTGTATTGTTATTATTATTTTAGATTGTGGTAAAATATATACAACATTTACCAGTATAACTATTTTTAGGTGTACAGGTCAATGGCATCATATATATTCACATTATTGTACAACCATTACCACCATCCAGCTCTGGAACGTTTCACCTTCCCAGATGGAAAACTCTGTCCCCCTTAAACCCTAACTTCCCATTCTCCCTCCCACAGTCCCTGGCAACTACCTTTCTGACTTTGACTACTTTGGATACATCATAGAGATGGAATCACACGGTATTTGTCATAAGGTCCTCAAGGTTCACTCTTGTTGTACGATGTGTCAGAAGTTCCTTTGTAACATATAGTAATCCACTGTATGTGTTTACCTCCCTTGGTTCATCTGTGTGTCTGTCCACGGACACTTGGGCTGTTTCCACATTCTGGCTGCAGTGACTAATGCTGCCGTGTACCTGAGGGTACGCATATCTGAACCAGCTTTTCATTTATTTATTCATCCTTACAATTTATTCCAGACAGAGAGAAAATAAATAAAATTTATTCCAGACAGAAAGAGAATGGGAGAAAGGAAGGAAGGAAGGAAGGAAGGAAGGAAGGAAGGAAGGGCTATAGTATCAAGCTTTGGTGGACAGAATTTGTAAGACACAGCCTATAATTTTACTCCACTACCTACTCTTAGGAAAACGTCAGCACATCCACTAAAGTCCCGAGAAGAGTAATTCAGTCTTGTTAACCTCCAAAAATCTGTGGTGTGGCAGAGGGAGAGAGAGTCTAAAGCAGACTCCAAGCTGGGCATGTAGCTTGACATGGGGCTAATCCTATGACTGCATGTTCACCACCTGAGTGAAACCAAGAATCAGACACTCCGCTGACTCTGTCACTCATGCACCCTTGAACCTGCTGCTTAAATAGACTGTCCAGGTAATTTTTACTACCTTTAATGTATAAGAACCACTGTCCTTAGAACCTTGCTAATAAAGGTCTGACACCATTATTTGTATTATTTGGCCAAATGTTTATTGTTAAGAACTTACTTTTTCTAGGGCATTTTATTTCTAATTATAGAATGAAACATTACTCCTCCCAGTTCATTTTGGGCACTACTTAACAGGTAGAGAGATATTTTGGGAGTTTAGGGGATCTTATCTTTGCCCTGAAATCATGTTGTCCTGAAGGTTTATCTAAGGGCAAACCCATCTTAATCTGTTGCTGATATAAGAAAGTGTTGAGTCAGAGAGGAACTGGTTGCCCTCTCCAACACCCTCCCAAGGCTCTCTTGGCCTGCATCACTCAGAGATGCATGTCATGTTCTCTGAGGGCAGGAGTCATGTTCTTGAGTTAAACTCTTTATCACCTAAAATAAATGTATGATAAGTCTGGGGGATGTTTCTGTCTGGACTTCCATTCATGTTCTACATCTTGTCTTTCCGACAGTCCTGGAGTGTAGATATGACATGCAGTATCATAGGGAAACAGAGTCACATTAACTAAATTTTATACTGCCAATGAGTACCAGAGCTGGAATTCGAACCCAGATCTGATTTTAAAACCCATGGTCTTCCCATTCTTCCATACCGCTTTTCAAGTTTATGGTAAAACATTTCCCCTTTAGAAAAAAATTCTGTAACAATAAGCATTGTATAGGTCTCAGTCTAGAATACTAAAATATATTCAATGCAACAAAAAAAAATTCATGTCATAATTTTTTTTGGCTTTTTAAAAATTACTGTTTATTTTTTAGAGGGTTTTTTTTTTCTGTACAAATATTCACAACAATTCTGAATTCCCCAAAACCATTCACAGATGATAAATACCATGCTAAGAAAGTATTGAATTTGTGCCAAAATTCTTTATAACTTAATATTTGTTTGTTACAGATAAAAATGTTTTTCAGTGAAAACAATTAAATTAGATGGCATTTTGTTTAGGAGGGTTCCTTGGAGCCCAATCCCCAAGATGAGATCGTCAGACTGTCCTGTAGGTTCTGCCCACATTGCCCTGTATTATTACTTGCTTACCTGGCTTTGGTCCTTGCTATACCTTAAGCTCTTTGAGAGTGAGGTTCATGTGTCCTCAGAGTCCATCCGTCCTGCAGCAGCTTCTCAGCCCTCACAGCACAGAAGCGAGAGAGCATGGCTATAGGGAAAGCAGTGGGGTGTGCACAGTGGGAAGGCACAGGAAACTTTGTCCTGAGCAGGGTGGACATGGAAGGGGGAAAAAGGGAAATGTCTTCAACACAGACACCAACTATAGATTTAGCTAAGTCAGAAGGAAAAAAAAAAGTTTGCTATTCATTTATGAGAACTGACCATTTGAAATCTCTGAAGTATTACAATAATTATATATATAATATATAAGTATATATAAGTATTACAGTAATAAATAAAAATATTATATATTTTTTATAAAACTACAATAATATATAATTATTATATAATTATAATATTGCATAAATTTCATATAGTTATGTGTATATTGTACATATATGTAAAACATTATATATGTACATATGTAATATGCTGTGCATATATGTATGCATATACAATATGTGTGTATGTAACATACATGTATATATACATGTATATATGTTATAAAATTTTTGTTGTATATTTTATATATATATAATATATATAGTATCTTGTATGTGTGTGTGCATATATATATGTGTGTGTGTGTATATATATATATATATATATAGTATTTTGGAATCTGAGAAGGCATGGATTTTCTGATAGGAAGGTTACTTTAGGGGGTTTGGCGGAAGATGGGTAAGTGCTTGGTGAATGGAAGGGGATGGGACATTCTATGGCCAGAGAAAAGAAAGTCAGGTGAGCTGAGTAAGGAAACCATGGTGGTGGAAACTGACTTTATTCATGACCCTATAGCCACGTGTTGGGTTGTCTAGGGGTGTGTGTGTGTGTGAGTGTGTATTAGAGGATCCAAAGGTATCCAACTTCGCAGGATACTCTATGACTGTATGTTCTGGGAATAGTGCAACCTCTCCAGGCATAGGAGGGAACAGAAGAGGAAGTATGGGAGAGAAATTGATGAAGGGCTGTTTTGCCCAAATCAGCATGGCTTCAGAGGAAATTGGATGAGCCCTATAATAATTTACATATAACTGTAGTTCTGGGAAGAATCACTTTACATTTAATGGACTTCTTTCAGAGGAAATTCATTTTCTCTTTCTTACTATGTTCAGGTAGATGAGAATATAACTCCTTTGTCATTCTCAAGGACTAGATATGTGGCCAGGAGTACTCAGAAGACCCCATTCTCAAACAGGGGCGATTTTACCCCCAGGAGACAGCTGGCAATGTCTGGAGATATATTTGATTGTTACAGTTTGGGGAGGGCTGTTATAGGAATCTAATGAGTAGTGCCTTCAGTGCACAGGATAACCCCCCCACACCCCTGCCAATAAAGAATTATCCAACTCCAGGAGCACCTGGGTGGCTCAGTTGGCTGAGTGTCCAACTCTAGATCTCAGCTCAGGTCTTGATCTCAGGGTTGTAATTCAAGTTCTGCATTAGGCTCCATGCCCAATTACTTAAGAAAAAAAAAAAAAGGAATTATCCAACTTCAAAAGTCCATAGTGCCAAACTTAAGAAACCTTGTTCAAGAGGAAAAATCTGATACTCAGCAGAGGAAATAGCACTGACTCTTTTTCTATTAAGTCTGGCTGGGGAAAGTTATGGAAGATTCCATGCCATGAGCTGTGGAGGAGTAACATAGCATGTTAGGGATAGTGTGTTGTTATTCTCTGTCCCCCTAGTAGATTGTACACTTCTAAAGTGAACCATCATTTCTCGATAGATTTTGTTTAAGATGCTGAAATAAACTCTAATTGAATGCATCATCTGGAAACATTGAACCACATGGAGAAAGCACGGGGGAAGTCTGAGTATGAAATGCCTATTTACTCAAGAGTTATCATGCCATGCATCTTGAAACACCTTTAAAGCAGCTCAGGGTGCTACAGTCAACATGGCAATAACACTCCTCTGTTGTACATTGCATTTTAAGGGAAACTGAGATACAGTTGGTATTGTTGAGGTCATAGCTCAAGGACAGTAGTGGATCTGGGATCATGAATTGGCTCTGTGGGTTCTTGGTTCTAGGTTCAACCCTTTGGCACATTTTGTTCATTACGAATGTTTCCACCACATGCAGTGTTCCATGTAAGCTCTGCCTTCTTTAGCAGGGGAAGATATAAATCCTATTTGTAAGACTAAATGAGACAATGTATTAGAAAGTATCTCATGTAAAGTAGGTGCTCAGGAAATGTTTGTGTTCTCTGAAAGGAACAAGCTCATGCGGAGTGGCGGAAGCCAGGAGCTCTTGAAATTAAATATCACCTCCATACCACTCCCTATCCTCAAGCCATTTCCTAAATTGAAGCAGATGGTGATTGAAAGTTAAGGAGGGTTGTTCTGTCCCAATTTGAATGTGTTTCATGTTTAGGTAAAACACAAGTGGCACCCAAACTGCCTTGTTTCAATGCTCTGGTGAACATGGGGACTAATCGCTATGCTAACAAGAATGAGAATTTGTTCAGACTTGCTGGATCAATGGACAAATTCAATTTCTGCATGCACGGCTCAGTTCTGTTCTTATCTCTAAATGTGCATTCCAAAGGGGCAGTGGTCTGGGGAAATCTCAGGGTGGCTTCAAGTCCTTACTCCACAGCTCTGGGATATATATCCCTTCTGCAACAGAGAGACTGCAGGCTGATTTCAACCACTGTCATCTCTTTCCGTTTACCTCTAGCCTCTCTTCTATGTCCTGCTACCTATAGAGGTTTTGTTTTTGTTTTTGTTTTGTTTTCTGCTTTGTTTTGTTTTTTTTCAAATTAAGAATAATTTCCGATAGGCTGTATGAAAATCCAATTTTATTCTGGCTAGATGACTGAAAAAATCAAGATCATTTTTTTTTTAAGATTTTTTATTTATTTGACAGACAGAGATCACAAGTAGGCAGAGAGTCAGACAGAGAGAGAGGAGGAAACAGACTCCCTGCTGAGCAGAGAGCCTGATGCGGGGCTCGATCCGAGGACCCTGGGATCATGACCTGAGCCGAAGGCAGAGGCTTTAACCCATGGAGCCACCCAGGTGGCTGACAACAGGTGCCCCAAGAATCAAGATCTTGAAACAAGGATAGTTAGAAAGTAAGAGAAGAGAAAGTAACTAGCATATAATCTAAACCCACATATCTTCTTTTCCTGTATAGAGAGGGACTTCAGTTTGGTTTTGGATGGATGGTCCAGCCTTTCTGCTGGAAGCATTTTCTAGGCAACACTTGTGTTATTGGATTGATTGAAAGAGAACCCTCAGTGTTTGATAGAGTAACATTGTCTTTAGAGGAGGACTTGTGGCATTGCCGGTCTTTTGAAGATGAACGTTTATGGGTTGTTCAAGTACCAATATGAACTCAGTGTCAATGTAAAGTCTTACATGTAAAATACATTATATAATCCTAGCTACCAATTAAGATGCTGATATAAATAAAAGTCCTTAAAGGAGATGATCTGAACAACCTTCCTGGAGTGGTGGGGAGACCAGACTGGGTTTAAGCTATGTTTACCCTGCACTCAGACAAGCCTGGATGTGTTTGGGACACTTGTAAATTGTGGTCCATGAGCATTTGCTTAAATAAGAGAGACATTCATCTGGATTCTTTTGGTTGTAAATTTGAGAAATCTATTTACTTTTAAAGGGGATGGGGGAAAGTGTGATGACTGTTCCAGCTACTGTGAGCTTTAGGCTTGATTGGATCCAAGTACTCAGACAATGTTACTGAGAATTTCCATCTCTCTCTCTCTCTAATGACTTTTATTTATTTATTTGAAAGAGATAGAAAGCGCGAGAGGGAGAAGGAGAAACAGGCTCCTCACTGAGCAGGAACCCCGATTCAGGGCTCAATCCCAGGACCCTGAGATCATGATCGGAGCCGAAGGCAGACAGATGGTTAACTGACTAAGCCACCCAGGTGCCCCAAGAATTTCTGTCTCTTGACAGAAGGTTTTCTGTTGGCTTTATTCATTGACACCAAGTTAATGGCAAATTGGCTACAGTCATATTCATAATTCTAGTTCAAGCCTAGAAGAAAGAGATGGAAAAGAGCTCCTTTTTCATCCAGTAATAGAGCAAAAGTTTTGAGACTGGATTTCATTGGTGTGGTTCTCACTTCTTTCACTCTGAAACCATTCCCCTGAAACCAGTGTTCTCAAAGTCACCAGACTAGGGTGATCACACATCTTGGTCTGCCTGAGATCATTCCTGCTCACATCTGTTGTCTGGGCATAAATATTTTTTAAAAAGATTTATTTATTTATTTGAGAATGAGAACGAGCATGTATGTGAGTGGGGTTGGGGGAGGGGCCGAGGGAGAGGAAAAGAACCCCTGAGCTGAAACCAAGAGTCAGATGCCTAACCGCTTGAGCCACCCTGTCTGGGCATACATATTAACATCTTCTTGTAGCCATCCTCTAGGATGACCCCTCAATTATCCTAGCCTCCAAGTATTCACACTCTCCTGTGGTCCCCTCCCAGACTAAGGAGGGCTATGCTATCATTTCAGCCTTGCTTTCTTGGATCACTTGCACTGAAGGAAATCAGACTCCATGTTGTTAGGACACTGGGTCCTCTGGCAACAACAAGCACTAAATTGTCATGTGAGTGAGCCACCTTGGAAGCAGATCTTACAGCCCCCGTCAAGCCTTCAGATGGCTGTAGCTTTGGCCAATAGCTGAGTGTCATCTCATGAGAGGTACTGAGAGAACTGTGCAGCAAAGTCATTCTCAAATTCTTGACCCACATAAACTGTATGGGATAAAAAAATGTTTGTTAAGTCAATATATTTGTTACACAGCAGTACATTAGTAATACACATCATCTTTCATTCTCAAAAGCACTTCAGTTTGAGAAATAAATGTTCTTTCACCTAAAAATGACCTCTGTACTGAAGACCTTAGTCAACCCTTAGATTCATTTTGGTCCTTGCGTTAACAGCATTTGATATAGCTGATCACCCCCTATTTCTGGATATGCTTTCTTTTTTTTTTTTTTTAAGATTTTATTTATTTATCAGAGAGAGAGAGGGGGAGAGAGCAAGCACAGACAGACAGAATGGCAGGCAGAGGCAGAGGGAGAAGCAGGCTCCCTGCTGAGCAAGGAGCCCGATGTGGGATTCGATCCCAGGATGCTGGGATCATGACCTGAGCCGAAGGCAGCTGCTTAACCAACTGAGCCACCCAGGCATCCCTGGATATGCTTTCTTAATTGAGTCTTTGGGGCACCAATCTCACTGGCTGATCCTGCTCATGTACTTTTGCTGTATGCTTATTGTTTCTTTAGTTCTGGATGTTGCAGGTCTCCAGGATCCCTCAGAAGGAGTTCTCAGAACTTTTATCTTTTAATGCTTAGTACCTATGCAATCTCACTTAGTTCCACTGCTTCATATGGTGAACACTCCCAGTTTTAAATATCAAATTCAGATGTCTTCCTATACTCTAATCTTGTATATCCAGCAGCCTGATCAAAATCTTTGCTGGATACTTAACAGGCATCTTGAAATCAGCATGTCCATAACTGAAGTTTTAGCCTTACCCCACCAGCCTACTTCTCAATGAACTAACATCATTCCTCAAGTTACTCAGGCTAAGAAACCTGGAGTCATCCTAATTCTCTTTCCCTCCCTCCTCACATCCAGTATATGGTAAACTTTGAGCCCAAGTTCTCCAACCTCACTGCTACTACCCTAATCCAAGTTACCATCATCTTTCGCCTGTATTATTTCAAAGCCTCCAAAGGATCTCCCTATTCCCCCCTTTGATTCCCTTCAGTTTATTGGGCACACCCCAGACAGAGTGTGATGATTCTCAAACTCAGTAAACCCAGTCACATCACGCCACTTTTCTTGTCAACTCCTCACAATGGCTTCTTGTGTAACTCAGAAGAAAACCCAAAATCCTTCCCAAGGCCAACAAGACTGTGTGATCTGACTCCTCTACTCCCTGACCTCATTTCCTTCTCACCTACTTTGCTCCAACCACATTCTCTTCCTTGAGGTTGCTTGAAAATATCAGATGCAATATTTCCTCAGGACCCTTGCACTTGTTTGTCTCTCTGCCTGTGATGTCTTCCTCCAGATATCCATGTGATTACCTCCTTCACTCTCTTCTGTCTCAGCTCAAAGCTCACCTTGTCAGAGTGGCCCTTGCTGATCACTCTGTATAAAACGATATCCCTATCATTTCTCTGTCTAGTTACCTTACTTTGTTTCCCTCTTAGCCATAGTCATCATCACCTGATGGATTTTAAGATGTCAGCAGCATGGGTGCAGGCAACTTCTAACATGGTGGGCAATGGCACCAGTGGCTTCAGCACCTTAGCTCATGGCAACCAGGGTGTGGTCCTCCACATCTTTTTTTTTTTTTTTTTTTTTTAGATTATTTATTTATTTGACAGAGAGAGATCACAAGTAGGCAGAGAGGCAGGCAGAGAGAGAGAGAGGAGGAAGCAGGCTCCCTGCTGAGCAGAGAGCCCGATGCAGGACTCGATCCCAGGACCCTGAGATCACGACCCGAGCGGAAGGCAGCGGCCTAACCCACTGAGCCACCCAGGCGCCCCGTCCTCCACATCTTTAACAGGGATGCTGTCAACTGTAGAACAATTTGATGGGTACCATCAGAGGAGCAGTGACTCTACTGGGCGCTGACAGTATAGCTGGGTGGGTATGGCTAGTGGTGGAATCATCTCCCAGCCAAGTGGGACAGGGAAATAAGAATAGTAGATGTTGTGGGAGTCAACATAACTGACACTCAGAGAACAAGTCAGATAAATTGTAAGAGACCCTAGAACCTTTCACAAGGTCATCAGCTACTTAGGGTGGTGTTCATGATTATCCTGCTTGCAGTTGTATCCACATATCATGACTGGTCCATACTTGTGTCTCAATAGATATTTGTTGAATTAATCAGTGACTCTTCATGAAGAGTCCTAGAGTGGCCAGAATGCCATGAAGAACACAGGGATGGAGACCCAGCAATATGGACATACAACTGTGTAAGTTCTATTTTTATGTCCAGATTGCTTTGGTTTAGGGGCATACATGTACCCTAGGAAAATACTTATGTCCTTTCCATGTAAATTCCTTTAGTAGATCCATGAACTGTGGAGTTCTAGGCCTGGTGCTGCACTTTGTGGGGCTACTTTCACAATTCTGAAGCTAGAGCTTTTAGCTTATTTCCCTGGTTATTCTTAACCTTGAAACTTTTATTGCGTTCTCTGCTGTTGTTATCCCTGGATTTTGTTGGCCATAGAAATAGTACTGGCCCACCTCTTTTCTTTAAATACTGTGAAGTTGTCTGGTGTTTGCTGAGCTAGTAGTTGACTCATGCTATAGGAAATCTGGAAATTGAAGATCTAACTGGATAATTATGTCCCAGTTCTCTCAAATAAACTGCTCCTCCTTTTTCCTTATTCCTTGGCTATTTATTGTCAACAATGTGCTCAGCACTGGGTGACATACTGAGACCACAGTGATAAAAGATATCTAATTTGTTTAAAAAAATTTTTTTTAAGATTTATTTATTTATTATTTGACAGACAGAAATCACAAGGAGACAGAGAGGCAGGCAGAGAGAGAGGAGAAAGCAGGCTCTCCGCCGAGCAGAGAGCTCTATGCGGGACTTGATCCCAGGACCCTGGGATCATGACCTGAGCCGAAGGCAGAGGCTTTAACCCACTGAGCCACCCAGGCGTCCCTGTTTTAAAATTTTTTTAAGGAAAAAAAAAAAAAAGACTGAACCACGATTCTTAAAGAAATACAAATTGTCATTTTAGCTTAGACTCTGAAATGTTCCCCTGCTTTTGGCCTACATGCCTAAGGCTGGATCTTGTGATATGAAGAAGATAAATGAATGTGTAGGGAATTAGATCCTTCAAGAGGATGCTGTCCAGATGTTAGATCAAAGAGATCATGATTCATTCACTAAGGAGCTGGACTTCTGAAAGCTTATCCTAGTCTTGATGCCTTTGAGGTTTGTTCGTGACCATTAAAAACTTGGTATGTGTTATTTTGTATAAATATTGTGCCATAATTTGAAAATGAAGACCAGATTGAGTGATGTAGTAACAGTATCTTTTACCACTGGGCTCCACCTTTGTGAGGAGTAGTTACAAAAAACAAAACAAAACAAAACAAAAAATCCAAAACAAAAGAAAACCCACAGTGAATGAGCAACAACCCACAGACCAGACTGCATGTAAGATGGACCTAAATTCTGCTGCTATTTCCAGAGCTTGATGCTATTCAAAGCATTCCTTGGGTCCAATCAGGCTGCCATACTTTCTTGATTTATGTCCTTCGGCTGTTTCATTTATTGTTCTTTCTTCTTTATTGGTTGTTGTTTGAGGTGGCCTTCCTGGGAATCCACATTAGAGTATTTTTGTGCCTATACTTTCTGCTCTAAATCACAATACTTGTGATGATGACGAGATATCCTTTTTATTTTTTTTTTAAAGATTTTATTTATTTATTTGACAGAGAGAGACACAAGTAGGCAGAGAGGCAGTCAGGGGCATGGGGGAGAAGCAGTCTTCTTGCTGAGCAGAGAGCCTGGTGCAGGGCTCGATTCCAGGACCCTGAGATCGTGACCCAAACTGAAGGCAGAGGCTTAACCCACTGCGCCACCCAGGCGCCCCAGACCAGGTATCCTTTAGACAGCTCCCCAGATCTGTGTAATTGTCTACACCACTTCATGTTAGAAGTGGCTGGGGAGACTATTTTCTGAGCCAAACTCAGGCTGACTATCAATAAAAACGATCCATATTTAAAGACTTAGAACTACACAAGAACATCCAGGGGGTAGCATTGTGCTAGGTTTAGTTCAAAAGGTATCAGACATGACAAGTTTATCCAGGTTTTGCAGACATCAAGTGGGTGGCCTTCACCTTTGTCATAAGAAGCTTCATTTTCCATTGAGAGGCTCAGAAGCCCCCAGTGGATCTGCCTACACATGGCAGGATGAATTTTTACTTCTGTGTCAGTTAATGATTTTCTGGGTGATGTATTTACTTGAGCTGGGTGTTGTTGTTGCATTTAGTTCATTACCTTCATTGGTGTAACATAAAATATTTTAGTGATCAAAATATTTGAGTATGGCTATGATAAGCCTTTCCTTAAATGGACTATCACTAAGCAGGGGAAAAATGTTAGCAGTCATTTCAGACTAATTTTTTTAATGGGTTAATTAGAGTTGAATAGCAATTACATAAATTTGAAGAATATAGGAATATTTCATGTACTATTCATGCATATTTTTTCATTTTATAATATTTAGCCTATGATAAGGAAATCAGAGAAAATGTTAATTAAAGTTGTGGCCATTCAATTAATGCAATCTGCATGTTTAAAGAGTCATTTTATATAACTTCAGAGCTTTTGCTATTTCCTAAGGTCACCATAGACTCTGTTAATAATACACAATGACTTCAATCTAACATGTTCTCAATGAAATTTTGAGCTTCCTGCTTACAACATCCTCACTCTACTTACAAATGTTTTCTTACTTTGCTGCTCCTTTGGCAGATGCTTACAGAGTCCAATTCCAAGGACGAAGAGCATGCTGAGCTTAGGATTCTCTTTTTTTGTAAAGCTCCATCACTACAACATTCAAAAGATGTGGGAAAATATACAAGTAAAGCCATATATGTTGACATAAATGAGTAAGAAATACAAACTCTTCAGTGACCTGATTTTTTTTTCACTTGCAAAAAAAGGTGGATATGCAGAGCTGTATCCTATCCTTTTTAATGACAGCATAGCTTTCCAAGGTGCTGTAATTTATTTCAACATACTCCCATTAACTGACATTTGAGTCGCTCCTCTTTCTTGTAATTTGCAAAGAATGATGTAGTTAATGTACCGGGAAGTATATGTTTGCATATTTGAACAAATATTTCTATCGGATAAATTTTTAGAATAGAATCTTGGCTCAAAGGAAACATACATTTAAAGCTATAATAGGTATTGCTAAAAAAATTATTCCTTTTAACATTCTTGCCAATTCTTAGGTATTAGCATTTTTAATCTTTGCCAATTTGATGTGTCAAAGTCATATTGTTTAAATTGGCATCTGTTTGAAAACTGTCTCTTCATGGGCTTTGTTCAGAATTCCATTGGCTTGTTCTTTTTCTCATTAAGCCATTTTGTTTCTTTATATATCATAGAAAGTGTGCTTTGTGGCATTGTTGCAACTATTTTCATATTGATCAATTACTGGTCACAATGAAGTATTTATCTATAATACTCTATTATTAAAGTCACCCTCACTTGACTTTCTGGGAAACTCCTCTAAATTTTCATGAGAAGTTACAATAAGCACATTTGTTTTAGTATTAAGATTAAAAAAGAACAAGAATAATTGCCTAAATATAGAATAAATGAAGAAGTATAGGAATATTTTTTAGCAAGCATGCAAACAATGTGAAAATGTCTGTAAGAATAAAAACTTTCATTTTTCCAGAAGCTTCTTGAAGTATGGAAATTTTCCAAGACCCAATGTCTTATTCCTCTAATGGGGGCATTTCAGGTATGTAGTAGAGGCCACTCTGTTCTTTCTCAACATACTCTATTATCAATTCCAGCAGGAATGTTGTGTATCATGGAAAGAATCTAGGTCGTTCAGATCTTCTGCTTCATCATTCATCAATAATGGGACCTTGTCTTCCAGAGCCACTTCTTCATCTGTAAAATGAACATAATTGTACCTGACTCATAGGGCTACTGCAATATTTAAATTAGGTACAATAGATAAATTACTTATGTAGAGTAATCAGTAAATACTCACATTTCCAACTCCTTAAGTTTTATTAAAGAAAAATTATACCAAAAATACTCAACTGTAATAGAAACATGGAAAATGTGAAGATCACCAACAAGTTAATAAATGTAAAGATTCAGCTTTTTCTTAAAACACTCAATTGACAAAATTTTCCACACGTAAGTATAAAAAGACGTATTTGATTTTCTAGAACAAAATTAAAATGATATTCTCTATATAACAGTTAAAGCCTCTGTGCATCTTAAATATTTAATGTCAATGTTGAAGATGATGTTTACTTGGAAAAGAACATGCTGTGTGATAAATATGAGGGTCTATAACCCACGTAAGTGAAATAAAAGGCCAGTCATGATCCAGGAAGTGGGATAGGGAGTGTGTGGGTATGATAGATTCCTTGTAGGGCCACTTTTGCAAGAAGGGTCTTACATATTTTTAGGCAATAGTCTACTGGGGAAGGAGAAAACAGTGCAAGAAGTCATTTGATAGTACGTACGCTTGGTATCATGGAATGAAGGGGGCACTTTATCTCTGTGGTCTTCCTCCCAAAAGACCACAACCCCTATCTAATCATGAGAAAAGCATTAGAAAAATCCCAATTTAATTCTATGAAATCAGTCTCTTCAAACTTCCAAGGTCATCCAAAATAAAGTCTGAGGAACTGTCACAACCAGGAGGAGCCTCAGGAGTCATGAAGCCTGAAAGCAGTATCTTGTACTGAAACATAGTATTTTGAACCTGGAAGAGAAATAGGGACCTAAGGCAAAAGGGAAAGAAATTGAAATAAAGTATGAGCTTTAATTAATAATAAGGTATCATTATTGATTCATTAATTGTAACACATGTACTATGTCAATGTAAGATGTTAGTAATAGGGGAAACTAGTTGCGAGATATATAGGAATTCTCTGCATTGCTTTCACAATTTTTCTGTATATTTAAAATTGTTCTAAAGTAGTAAGTTTGTTTTTTTTAAGGTTTCCTTACATTGCCATCTATTCCATTCCTGCTTACTACCCTAAAAAGCAATCCAGCTTCCTTAGTATGCCTGGGAAAATAGTATGCTTTCCGGACGGCTAAAAGTCCAACTTTTGCGCATACCAACAATCTTCTCCAAATATGTGTCACACACTGATCTCTCTCCACCTGGATTGCCCACTGTTTTGGGGGCCTGTATCAATGAAGGACACCAATGAATGCTCAATCAATACTTATCAATTGATAGAGTGAGTCTTCATTAATTGAATTCTGAGTTCTGCTCATGAGTTTCTGTCATAAAATAACTATTCTGCAAAAAGTCAGCCCAAGACTGAGCCATGGGGCCAAAAAGAGTGGTCAGCCCATACATGTGCATGTAGCCAGCTCGAATCACACTCATGTTCATATGTGAGAAATCAGCCTGGGACATAGAGCACAAGAGTCAATAATGAGAGTTCGTCTTTTAACAGTGAACATGGCAACTTCAGGCAGAAATCACTTATGGACATTGGGGAGGGTATGTGCTTTTGGGTAAATTGGAAGGGGAGATGAACCATGAGAGACTATGGACTCTGAAAAATAGTCTGAGGGGTTTGAAGTGGCGGGGGGGTGGGAGGTTGGGGTACCAGGTGGTGGGTATTATAGAGGGCACAGCTTGCATGGAGCACTGGGTGTGGTGAAAAAAATAATGAATACTGTTTTTCTGAAAATAAATAAATTGGAAAAAAAAAAAAGAAATCACTGACTCTTTTTTTTTTTTTTTAAGATTTTATTTATTTATTTGACAGAGAGAGCACAAGCAGGGGGAGCAGCAGGCAGAGGGAGAGGGTGAAGCAGGCTCCCTGCTGAGCAGAGAGCCCAGTGCAGGGCTCAATCCCAGGTTCCTGGGGTCATGCCCTGAGCCGAAGGCAGATGCTTAACCGACTGAGTCACCCAGTTGCCCTGGAGAAGTCACTGGTCAACATTTTAAAACAAACAAACACACATCATCCCTCAGCTAGATAATGTGCTAGGAATTTGCCACCCTTTTATTTAAATTAATGAACCAAGTCATTTATCTGAGTAATTGACTGACACAAAATTGCATGTTCAAATGAATGCATACTCCAAGCCAATTTGGCGTGTTATCCATCTATGCACCCTGGAGTACCATATGGTTCACAGAGCATATGGAATATCCAGTAATATCAAGTTCATGCCTTGGCCATATATGCATGTGTGTGAGTGTGTCTATGGGCATGTTAGTGGGTGTGTATACGTGCTACTGTGTTGGTATGTTGGTTACTAATAACATTGAATCAGAGGAAGGAAGGAGGAGAAATATATTTAGTGGTCTTTCCAAATCAAAATGAAATTGTTGCCTGGTGTTTTCTTTTATGTTGGTAATGAAAATGGTGGAGGTGAGGACTGAGTGCTGACTTTTCAGGTCCTGAGGATGGGAACAGAAGGAGCCCAGCAGGCCTGCCCACTCCTGTTGTTAATTAAAGTATTTTCCCATTCTCCAGGGTGTAATGCACTCTGGGCACTGAGCCCCAGAGAGACTTGTGCAGTCTAATGATCACACATTCAAATAAACACTGTCGGGGGCCGCTGGGGAACAGATCGCTTCTCCCACCTCATTAACGGCTCCAACGTTTTGCAAATGTCTGAAATGCACTGACTCCATTTCTTATGAATTATAAATATTAGTCAGGCTCCCAGTTGCTCAGTGCTTCGAGGTAAGGTGGACCCCTACCGGCTCAGCTGAGACCCATACGTCGTAGGGAGTGACATTTACAACTCAGAGCCCTCTGCGCTGCCTTCACTATGATTCTTGCCAAAGCAGATTTCCTCTGACTTATTACACCCTTTTGTCTGAATTGCACTGTAATTCTCATTTGCTGGCACTGTTCACAAGTTTGTCTGGGTATGAAAGGTGGAGAGCTTTATAAAGCTGACTTCGAGTGGTCAGAGGGCGTATCTGCAGACACCAAAATCATCTCGAGGCTCTCAGAGCCTCAGATTAAAAAGACATACTTTAAATATTCAACATCCTTCCAAACTGCTGAACTAAATTGTATGCAAGTCTCCCAAATACTTCAAATTTTAGTTGAAAGAAAGCAAGGACGATTTTATTTCAGAGAGGTATATAGTCCAAAAAGAAAAAAAAAAAAATCAATGTAGGAGCTAGATGACAAAAATAATATCAAGATTTTGACATTTTGTGGTGTTTTTAGAAGATTTTACTTCTATTTCAGTTAGGATAACACAAGCACAACATAGATAAATAAGAATTATGACTTGCATTTTATTATATAAAATACTTCCCGAAGTGCTATATATGTGTGTGTGTGTGTGTGTGTGTGTGTGTGTGTACCTAAGCCTCACTTAATCCTCACAACAGTCTGTAAGAGAAAGTTACTGTTTTTATTATGTAAATAACAGCACTGAGGCTCAGAGAGGCTAAATGACTCGCCCCAGATCACAGAGTATAGAGCAGTTTGTTCGCAAATCCAGATCTTCGGACTCCCAAGAATGTTCTCCAGGATAACCCTGCTTCATGCCAGATAGCAATTCCTGTAGGTCAGCCATTTGCTTTAGTGACAACTGACCCTACGTCTATAGTTTGTAAAGAAACCTGTGCTAGAACTGTGGCAGGGAAGGGCTTCCCTCTTTTTGATGTGTATTTGGTTAGTTACGAAATAGCCTGGCTGCTCTCAGCTAAGAAGTTTTAAGTTAACAAAATATCAAATTTTGCTGAGTCATTCCCACGGTGACAGCTTGAAATGAATTAATTACTGAGAGCTGGGGCCGTCAAAGTGATACTACATCCCTTAATATATTAAAAGACACGTCAGAGGCTCTAGATGCAGGAGACAGAGACCAGAGGGGGAGAAGGGTCCCTGCTTGTTCTTCTTCTCTCTTCTTTTTCTCTAAACAGGTAAAGTTGATGAATGTGATATGATATCTCATCTTTGTGTAGTATCTCGGTGTACGATCTTTGTGTCCAAAAAACACTTTGATGGTTGGTGATATTATTTAAACCTCCCAAAACCATTAACAGTTAGTAGACATCATCGCAATTTATGGACGAAGCTGAACCATAGTTTGTACTTGAAAACTTACTTCCTCTCCATTCCCTACATATTCTTGGCTTGTCCAAAGGCACACTGAGTGCCAGAGGAAGGACGTGAGTTCAGTGCCTCTGACTTCCAGTCTTACCCACTTGCTGCTAACATTACCTTCTCATTCGTAGCTGGGCAGACTCCCCCAAATATACTCCTACCCTGATTGCACAAAAGCAGTTAATACTACTCATCTGGGCAAAGATAATTGCACTCATCTGTTGAAAGAGGTAAGTGACCTCAATGCATCTATGCTCTCATTGCATCCCCCAACCCTGCCGTAGGGTTGCCTAAAACACAGGATGCCCAGTTAAATTTGAATTATTTTTTTTAGTAGAAGTTTGTCCCAGGCCGTATGTGAGATACACTTATCATAAATTATTTGTTGTTTATCTTAAATTTAAATTTATAGGAACTGGCCTTCTTACATTTTTATTTGACAAATTGGGCAACACCATTCCACGGGGGTCTGGATTCTGTCTGCCCCTGGGCTACTTTGGACATTGGTGTCTGTTCTTTTGGTATCTTTCAGGGAAATAGTAGGCACATTAGTATAATGACTCTTCTGGTGTCTGTCTTAAGCACGGTATGGACAAGGGGATTTATAATATTTAAAAGCCTTTGGCACAATGTGCCATCTGATTCCCACACTGGCATTTTTGCTCTATGTGGCTTCCTCTGGGAGGGAAGGTGATGGGACCACTGGGTCTAAATTCCTGTCTTCAGTTTCAAAATCTTATTCTTACCCATCTCAGAATGTCCTTAAGACATTCCCCCCAGCAACTGTTATTGCTATTAAAAGATACTTTAATGCTTGAATATCTTTGATTACCTTCTAAATTCAAACAATGACTACATTCAGAAAAATGTTAAGAAAGAATTTCATTGTAAAACTGAATGTATAAGTAAAACTCAAAAAATGAGAATAAAATAAAAGCAAGTATAAACAGCATAAAAAGCTAGTGACAATTAGTAATAACCAATTAATGGTACTAATAAAATGAAGGTCTAGAATTTTACAATGGGTAAATAACCAGACATTTCCACTTACAATAGTTTCTTTCTGTTCTCTCCACCATTTGGTAGCATTTTTTAAAAACTACGTTTAGATTATTCCTATTTTTTCTCTGAGATAAATAAATGTATAGTTTAACTGAAATTTTGTGAAAGCAGACTGCCTCACTTTACATACTTTTGTATGAATTGCACCACCGTTAACAATTGTTTGCAGTGTTAACAAATTCATCATCTAGAATTCTTCTTATACAATGTCTGAATCTTTGCAAAGCTGAATTTCAATGATCAGAAATGTAGATGTACACACACCCCCAAATCATCCTAAAGAGTTCATAGCCTGGAAAAAATATCCATGTAAAAATCCTACTACCATCAGACAGCTGAAGTGACTCAGTGTTCTCAAACTCTCCCTCACAGGTCCTTGTCCAGCTGAGAGCAAGCAGAGCTGGTGTAGGGACAAATTGGAAGAATGTAACAGTAACGCAAAGACTCTGTAGTCGGGCTGTTTCTTTGAACACAGGATTCATCACATGTAAGTTGTGTAACCTTGAACATGTAACTTAACCTGCTTGCGCCTCAGTTTCCCCATCTATATAGTGGTGCTAAGAAAAGGAACAGCAGGGCACCTGGGTGGCTCAGTGGGTTAAGCTGCTGCCTTCGGTTCAGGTCATGATCTCAGGGTCCTGGGATCGAGTCCCGCATCGGGCTCTCTGCTCTGCAGGGAGCCTGCTTCCTCCTCTCCCTCTCTCTGCCTGCCTGTCTGCCTGCTTGTGATCTCTGTCAAAAAAATAAGTAAAATCTTTAAGAAAAAAAAAAAAAGGAACAGCAGTGCTGAAGTTGTCTTGAAGATTAAATGAATTCTTATTTGCAAAGGTCTTGAAAGAGTGTTTTAAACACGGTAGCCGGTGTGTAAGTGGACATAGGAATTGGTATATAAGTGTTTGTTAATTAAAGATATAAACATGTATGTATAAATTATTTTAATGAGACCCATAACCCAGTGTCACTAGGGAGATTCCTACATTCTTATGCATTTTGGTTTCTTGACTGTCTATAAAAAAGCCCCAGGAACCACATGGTAGACACAGCCAAAGATAAGAAAGGGCAAAACACATACCTAGACATGAAGACCAAATGCCTCAAACTCTGGTAGAATGTAAGCATATGCCCCAGGCAGGGCACAGCCAACCTCCTTCCCAGCCTGGCACATACGTGCTAGGTTTCAGGATGTACCACGCAAAGTGAAACCAGGCTGTGGTTTAGCCTTTATCTTCCTTTCCAGGCAAATGAACAGCTTCTGTGGCTTCTGCCAAGGGCCTTGCTCCCAACCCCAGAGGTCAAAGCAGCCCCTTCCATGCAGGAAAGCCCTGTGACTCTGACACTTAAGGAATCTGCAAATCCTTCATCATTAAGGGGGGATCGATATTCCACCCGTGGCTCAGACACCTTTCCAGAAATGTATTTCATGCTGTCTGGTATGAGTGAGGCTCAAGTACTGACAAACAGCTGCTTCTGTGTGGGGTTAACTGTGGAATCGAAAAGTGTGTGTGTGTGTGTTTCCTTTGCAACTATTTCTGTGCTTTTCTCATCTGCCTACATTTGGCTCTTGCCTTGCTGAGGTTCTAGTTTTCAGAGGCCTCTCCCAGGTTCCTCCTCAACACCTGGTTAAGTCGGACTATTGCTGCGTGTTTGGGGACACTCTCCTGCATGGACAGCGGGACTTGAAGTATTCCCCGGAGAGTTTGCTCTCATCTTAGCACTGGCTCAGAACAATGGCCAGGGGCTTTGTTAAAAGAAACAAAACACAACAAAACAAAACATTAGGGGGTGGTCACAAAGCAAACAGGACCCATAGCCACAGTTTTGTTGGGCGATATATAGCAATTGCCGTTCTCTGAGTCTTCTGAGAAGTCTAGACGCCAGAACCAAATACCTGCCTGGGCACCTGAAAGAACCAGCACCTGGGGGTTGTCCTAAATGCAGGGAGCTGGCTTCCCCCAGCAACTTGGAGAAAACCTCCTCTTACCAATGATGGCAGAACAGGACCCAAAGAGCTCCTTTCACATGATTGGCTAACTTTCTTTCTTTCTTTCTTTCTTTTTTTTTTAAGATTTTATTTATTTAATTGACAGAGAAAGAGATCACAAGTAGGCAGAGAGGCAGGCGGGGGGGGGGGGGGAAGCAGGCTCCTTAAGCAGAGAGCCCGATGCAGGGCTCGAGCCCAGGACCCTGAGATCATGACCTGAGCTGAAGGCAGAGGTTTAACCCACTGAGCCACCCACGTGCTCCGTTTGGCTAACTTTCCTAAAGAGAACTTATGAGGACAGTTTCGAATCCATCAGCTGATGTGCTTACAGCGTTGAAATGTTAACATGGCGTCAAGTTAGGAGCCAGGTCTAGACTGCAGGCTACAGTTACAGGCGATACTGATGAACCCACACACTTGCTCAGATACTGACAGATTCTCGGAGGACCAGCACTTTACCTACTTTATATGGTCCCCAGTGCCACTCCCACTTTCTCTCTCAGCCTCTCTTGAATGTGTGCAGCCTTCAGGGACCTCCTCCTCACTTTCCCCTTCTTCCATGAGTGACTGGCCACCACCCCATACACCCGAACCTGCATCCGGTCCCATGTGAACACAGCTTCCGGGATTTGCTCTGTAGGTTTTACTGTCTTGTCAGGGAGTTGACTGTGCTCCTCTACCAGCAAAAAATGCATGCTGACAGCGTTTGGAAAATCCCCTGGGTTACAGCCACCTCTGCACCCGTTTTCTTAGGACAGATGGTATTTTGTGACAGCTGCCAGATTTGCCAAGACCTTCTGAGTCTAGGAAAAAGATTCAAGTAAAGGCAGGGAGCTTATTGGGCGTTGGGGGGCTGCTTTCAGGTTTCAGTTCTCTTTTCATCTGACTGCAGATTGCCTGGATTTACTGCCTGTTGCCCCTCCTGTGCCCAGTCCAATCTATATATATGCTCTTGGGGAAAAGTCTTTGAAAAAGGCCAAAATGGTTTTTATTGACAGTAACTTTCTCTTGTCATGTTTACTGTACATTTCCACTTTGGCTACTTGATTTGCCATTCTCAAGATGAATCTTAGCAGATCTTTGGGTTGTTTTGTTTTGTTTTGTTTTTGTTTTGTTTTGTTTTTTGTTTGTTTGTTTACTTCTGGAAATAAATGGGCCACTTCATCTCCATTTTGTTCTTTTTTTTTTTTTTCCAGGTGGGAAATATTCTGAAGTATATTCCCATTTGCTGTCTATCTGACGTACTGTATTAGAGGTCACAATCATTTCTCCCACAGACTATTTATTCTTCTGGGGGAATCTCTGACTGTAACCCTATTTGAGAATCCAGGAGACCATGTGACATTGTCTCTTCTCTGTTAAGCCACCTATGGTTAGACTGGGATGAATACCTGTTCTAGATCACTTCATGCAGGTTACAGTCAACTTCTGTCCTTTCACAAAAATATGAGTGGGAGTAATCAGATGTAAATGAGGATTTAATAGGCATGGAGAGTTGATAGTAAATGCTGGACCTGCCATGTAATATAAACTTGGGGACTGGGAATGTCATTTGGAATCATAGGTGAGGCAGGTAGGTGGAAGAAAAGGAAAGTGAAAGTGGAGGTATAGGAGATTGTGTGACCTATGAGAGAGCAGGATAGAGAGGAAGCTCAACCCCTGATCTTTCCATTACATACCATGTGAGGCCACTCCAGGGTGTAGTTTCATTTTCATTCATGAGATCACCCGTAATAGTCTTAAAATAAGTATTCCTTTTCTGTGACCTTGTCTTTCTTACAGTCAAGTTTCCTAAAAACTTGTTCTTCATGACTAAGACCACTAATTTGATTCTATTCTCTTCCACTTCTTGGGTAGTGGAACCCTGATTTGTAACCAGCCCATTCATCCTTGCATATATGCTGAATTTTCCATTTTTCCTTATAGCTGTAAGTGGTCAGGTGATTCTGTGCTTGTAAAACAAAGACATTCTTTTATATAACTTCAGGACAAATACTACAATTAACAAGGTAACACTGATGCAATTTCATCATCCACTCTAATCTACAGACTTTCCTGTTTTGCAAACTATCCTAATGTTGTGCTTTATAATGAAAGAAAATTAGAAAGAAAATTTCAAGTCATGTATTATATTCAGCTGTCTTTTTAGTCTTTTTTTAATCTGGAATAGTTGTTTCCTCGGTCTTTGCTTGATTTTTATGACCTTGACATTTTTGAAGAATGGACCAGGTGTTTTTGTAGAATGTCCTTCAATTTGGGTTTGTTTGGTGTTTCCTCACAAGGAAATTCAGGTTGTGCATTTGGGGCAGCAATACTTCAAAAATGATGTTGGGTTCTCAGTGTATCATGTCAAGAGGCGCAGGATGTTGATTTGTTCCATTATTGTATTTACTTTGATCTTTTGATTAAAGAGGTGTCTGCCAGATTTCTCCCCTATACAGTTACTATTTTTTCACTTTTATCATTTCATAGCTGCTGCTATTGGGGACTTGTCTGTGCAGCTGTTCCTTTTTAAATGACCTAACAAGTAATAAAGAAAGGAACATGCAAAGATAGTTAGTTGACTCCATGAGACTCTGTTGGATCATCTTGATGAGCTAGTTGAGCAATCATTTAAAGATCTTGGGTACTTTGCTAAATAGTCTTTTTTAATGCTGTGCTGCTGACAGTAATAAAACAAGCAAGAGCCAACAGGGCCTCACTGAACAGCTCTTTATTTTTACAAGAACTACTCTGAGCTAACTGTATCCTAGGTGAATGCAACATAGATGTGTAGAAATAGAAGAGAAGCAATTATAAGAAGATGATTCAATAACCCAAAAGATCAAAATTAGTAATATGCACTGTACACACTTCTTTATCTTACTGGGTCCAAAAGGCACTTGATGGGAGCTTGCCTGGAGTACAAGTGGGTGTAAAGATACTTGAGGATTAACACTATGTCCAGTAATGACTCATTGCTTTTCAAATTCTGACTCTGTCAGCTCTGGACTTTTTAAGTCCCAACCCCCATTAGAGTGAAAAGAACCCATACAAATCCAGCTCTTGATTCTTAAAAATGGGTAACGCTTTTCACTACATCTGTATCTTTGGGGTAAATACCCAGTAGTGCAATGGCAGGGTCATAGGGAAGTTCTTTTTTTAATTTCTTGAGGAATCTCCACACTGTACTCCAAAGAGGCTGCACCAACTTGCATTCCCACCAACAGTGGAAGAGGGTTCCCCTTTCTCCACATCCCCTCCAACACATGTTGTTTCCTGTCTTGCTAATTTTGGCCATTCTAACTGGTGTAAGCCATCTGTACCCCAATGTTTATAGCAGCAATGGCCACGGTCGCCAAACTGTGGAAAGAACCAAGATGCCCTTCAATGGACGAGAATGGATAAGGAAGATGTGGTCCATATACACTATGGAGTATTATGCCTCCATCTTAAAGGATGAATACCCAACCTCTGTAGCAACATGAATGGGACTGGAAGAGATATGCTGAGTGAAATTAGTCAAGCAGAGAGAGTCAATTATCATATGGTTTCACTTATTTGTGGAGGATAACAAATAGCATGGAGGACAAGGGGAGTTAAGAGAGGAGAAGGGAGTTGGGGGAAATTGGAAGGGGAGGTGAACCATGAGAGACTATGGACTCTGAAAAACAATCTGAGGGGTTTGAAGTGGCAGGGAGGGTGGGAGGTTGGGGGAACCAGGTGATGGGTATTAGAGAGGGCATGGATTGCATGGAGCACTGGGTGTGGTGCAAAAATAATGAATACTGTTATGCTGAAAATAAATAAAAAATAAATAAACTTAAAAAAATGTGTAACCCTTGTGATTAAAATGGGCAGAGATGATGGAAAAAGCAGTGCCCAGAAGGTATTTTTTTGCTTTTAAATCTTTCACCTAAGTTAGGGCAGAGACAGAAGCAAATGAGAAATATTATTCCATTTATAATCCAGCAAATCTGACTCCTGTGGTAGAGCAGGGGCTACAATGATGAAATATTCAGCCATGCCCATTTAGTAGACATCTGCCAGCATTGTACAGAACAGGTCCTTTTGTAGTCTGCAGCAATGTTTAGCCATGCCAGTCATTCAAAGTTATTCAAAGCCAGTTACTATTATCAGGTATTTCAAACTTGATGAAAAGTTTAAAGTGTTCAGTATGATGACTAACATAATAAAAAATAGAAAATAAATAAAATAAATTAAGAATATTTTTAAAAGTTCAGTAAATATGAAATTCACAAATTTCATAAGCTGAGCTGATACAAATGCAAAAAAATGCACTGTCAAAAATGATAGCAAGTATAGCAACTACTGGTCAAGAGTAGTAATTGTCAAAGTACATTTTGTGTTAGAAAGAGATGCGTTTTAGGCCATTTTGAGAGTGAGTGTATTTATCTACCACAGTGAAAGATATATTTTGCTAGTAGGGTATTCCAAAATTAAGATAGACTTTGGATCAATATATTAAAAAAGATGTGCTAGCTGCTAGATGTGCTTTATGTCTTTATAGTCTTTTCAACATCAGATAATCGTTTAGATGATTGGACTCAATTCTAACAATTACCAGATACAAAATGTGGCCTAAGGATTAATTAGACAGGTACGTTCATATACTACTGGTTGAAGTGATGTTTGCTACAAATATTTTCAGATGAGAAGTTAGTAATATAAAACAACAGTCTAAGATTTTCATACCTACTGATGCTAAATTTCTGCTTCTTGAACTTTATTCTAATAAGAAAAGGATTCCCATTACTATTGCTATTATTTAACATTGTTCTGGAGATTCTGGACAATGCAATAAAACAAGAAAAAATATAAGTTTTAAATATTGGAAGAAAGATAAAGACGTTTAGCTGTTTTTTTTTCCCCAGACAGTAAGCCAGCATATTTGAAAATATAAAAGTATGAAAGCCAACTGATAAATGATCTGACCTAATGAAAGAATTAGCAAAGTAATCAATCACTTATAAGAACAGTATTAAAGGGATGCCTGGGTGGCTCAGTTGTTTGGACGACTGCCTTCGGCTCAGGTCATGATCCCGGAGTCCTGGGATCGAGTCCCACATCAGGCTCCCAGCTCCATGGGGAGTCTGCTTCGCTCTCTGACCTTCTCCTTGCTCATGCTCTCTCTCACTGTCTCTCTCTCAAATAAATAAATAAAATCTTTAAAAAAAAAAAAGAACAGTATTAAAAAATAAGTATGTTTGCTATAACCAACAATCAACTGACTATGTAAAGAGAAAGAGTAATTTATTATAGACATAAAAAAAAAAACAATGAAATCCTGAGAAATATCTGTTCATGTCTTCTGCCCATTTCTTGATTGGATTATTTGTTCTTTTGGTGTTGAGTTTGATAAATTCTTTATAGATTTTGGATACTAGCCCTTTATTTGATATGTCATTTATAAATATTTTCTCCCATTCTTTTGGTTGTCTTTTGGTTTTGTTGACAACACAAAACCAGAAAGGGAGATAAGCCATAAGACACTCTTAATCATAGGAAACAATCTGAGGATTGCTGGAGGGGAGATGGGTGGAGGGATGGGGCAACTGGGGTACCAAGTGGTGGGTATTGTAATGGGCACGGATTGCATGGAGCATGTAATGGGCATTGGTTATTATATAATACTGATGAATCACAGACTTGTACCCCTGAAACACATAATACACTATATGCTAATTCATTGAATTTAAATTAAATAAAATAAAAATAAATTAATCACTGATAAAAAAATAATAAAAATGAGGAAGCAAAAAAATCCCGAGAAATAAACCTAATAAGAAATTTTTATCAAGAAAGTATAAAGTTTAATGAAATATAGAAAAAAATCTTAACAAATGCAAGGATTTGCATTTTGTTTATTTTATATTTGTTTATTTTATATTTGTTTAAGGGACTACTCAATATTTTAAAGACAGCTATTTTTTCAAAATCAATATATAATCAATGTAACATTAGTTAACATAAAAGCAGGATATTTCATGGAAAGTGGTTAGTTGTTTTAGAAAAATCATCTGGGGAGTTGTTTCAAGGTAGCAATGTAGTAATAATCTGAACTCTCCTCTTCCTAGTGACTCAATGAATCTATAAGGACATATGGAAAAATTTCCTCTGAAAAAAGATCTGAAAAGTAGCTGAACAACTCCTTCACATTACGAAGAAGAAAAGGGTGACATCAGTGTGGGTAGGAGAGGCTGACATGTGGTTTTGTCATAAACCCTTCCCTCTGCATGGCAATTCACAATGGGAGGGAACTCACTATTTGGAGCTTCTCTCTGAGAAGCAAAATGTTCATACCCCACATCAGGCATCTCAGCCTTTAAGACCTGAACCTGAAAGATGAGCCCCCATAGCATGTGGCTTTGAAATCCACAAGGTTCCATCTATAAGATGCAAAGGGCTTTGGTGAACAGAGAATGACTCTTTTTTTTTTTTTCCAATTTATTTATTTTCAGAGAAACAGTATTCATTATTTTTTCACCACACCCAGTGCTCCATGCAAGCTGTGCCCTCTATAATACCCACCACCTGGTACCCCAACCTCCCACCCCCCCGCCACTTCAAACCCCTCAGACTGTTTTTCAGAGTCCATAGTCTCTCATGGTTCACCTCCCCTTCCAATTTCCCCCAACTCCCTTCTCCTCTCTAACTCCCCATGTCCGCCATGCTATTTGTTATGCTCCACAAATAAGTGAAACCATATGATACTTGACTCTCTCAGCTTGGCTTATTTCACTCAGCATAATCTCTTCCAGTCCCATCCATGTTACTACAGAAGTTGGGTATTCATCCTTTAAGATGGAGGCATAATACTCCATAGTGTATATGGACCACATCTTCCTTATCCACTCGTCTGTTGAAGGGCATCTTGGTTCTTTCCACAGTTTGGCGACCGTGGCCATTGCTGCTATAAACATTGGGGTACAGATGGTCCTTCTTTTCACTACATCTGTATCTTTGGGGTAAATACCCAGTAGTGCAATGGCAGGGTCATAGGGAAGTTCTCTTTTTAATTTCTTGAGGAATCCCCACACTGTTCTCCAAAGAGGCTGCACCAACTTGCATTCCCACCGACAGTAGAAGAGGGTTCCCCTTTCTCCACATCCTCTCCAACACATGTTGTTTCCTGTCTTGCTAATTTTGGCCATTCTAACTGGTGTAAGGTGATATCTCAATGTAGTTTTAATTTGAATCTCCCTGATGGTGAATGATGATGAACATTTTTCCATGTGTCTGATAGCCATTTGTATGTCTTTATTGGAGAAGTGTCTGTCCATATCTTCTGCCCATTTTTTTGATATGATTGTCTGTTTTGTGTATGTTGAGTTTGAGGAGTTCATTATAGATCCTGGATATCAACCTTTTAGATCCATAAACCATTGGCTACACTAATCCAAAAGAAAAGAGAGAAAGCTCAAATACATACAATTATGAATGAAAAGGGAGAGATCACAATGAACACCAAGGAAGTAGAAACAATCATCAGAAGTTATTATCAACAGTTATATGCCAATAAGCTAAGCAACCTAGATGAAATGGATGCATTCCTGGAAAACTATAAACTCCAAAACTGAACCAGGAAGAAATTGACAACCTGAATAGACCAATATCTAGTAACGAGATTGAAGCAGTGATCAAAAACCTTCCAAAAAACAAAAGCCCAGGACCTGATGGATTCCCTGGGGAATTCTACCAAACTTTCAAAGAAGAAATAACACCTATTCTCCTGAAGCTGTTTCAAAAAATTGAAGCAGAAAGAAAACTTCCTGACTCTTTCTATGAAGCCAGCATTACCCTAATCCCCAAACCAAGCAAAGACCCTACCAAAAAGGAGAATTTCAGACCAATATCACTGATGAATATGGATGCTAAGATTCTCAACAAGATCCTAGCAAACAGGATCCAACAGCACATTAAAAAGATTATCCACAATGACCAGGTGGGATTCATCCCTGGGCTACAAGGATGGTTCAACATTCGCAAATTAATCAATGTGATAGAACAAATTAACAAGAGAAGAGAGAGAGAAGAACCACATGGTCCTCTCAATTGATGCAGAAAAAGCATTTGACAAAATCCAGCATCCGTTCCTGATTAAAACGCTTCAAAGTATAGGGATAGAGAGAACATTCCTGAACTTCATCAAATCTACCTATGAAAGATCCACAGCAAATATCATCCTCAATGGGAAAAAGCTTGCAGCCTTCCCGTTGAGATCAGGAACACGACAAGGATGCCCACTCTCACCACTCTTGTTCAACATAGTATTAGAAGTCCTAGCAACAGCAATCAGACAACAAAGAGAAATAAAAGGTATCCAAATTGGTAATGAAGAAGTCAAACTCTTTCTCTTTGCAGATGACATGATTCTTTATATGGAAAACCCAAAAGACTCCACCCCCAAACTACTAGAACTCATACAACAATTCAGCAACGTGGAAAGATACAAAGTCAATGTACAGAAATCAGTGGCTTTCTTATAAACTAACAATGAAAATACAGAAAGGGAAATTAGAGAATCGATTCCATTTACTATAGCACCAAGAACCATAAGATACCTGGGAATAAACCTAACCAAAGAGGTAAAGGATCTGTACTCGAGGAACTATAGAACACTCGAGAAAGAAATAGAAGACACAAAAAGATGGAAGACCATTCCATGCTCTTGGATCAGAAGAATAAACATTGTTAAAATGTCTATACTGCCTAGAGCAATCTATACTTTTAATGCTCTTCCTATACTTTGAAGAATACCCACTGGTATTCTTCAAAGAGCTGGAGCAAATAATCCAAAAATTTGTATGGAATACCCACTGGTATTCTTCAAAGAGCTGGAGCAAATAATCCAAAAATTTGTATGGAATCAGAAGAGACCCCGAATCGCTAAGGAAATGTTGAAAAACAAAAATAAACCTGGGGGCATCACGTTACCTGATTTCAAGCTTTACTACAAAGCTGTGATCACCAAGACAGCATGGTACTGGCACAAAAACAGACACATAGACCAGTGGAACAGAGTAGAGAGCCCAGATATGGACCTCAACTCTATGGTCAAACAATCTTCGACAAAACAGGAAAAAATATACAGTGGAAAAAAGACAGTCTCTTCAATAAATGGTGCTGGGAAAACTGGGCAGCTATATGTAGAAGAATGAAACTCGACCATTCTCTTACACCGTACACAAAGATAAACTCAAAATGGATAAAAGACCTCAAAATGAGACAGGAATCCATCAGAATCCTAGAGGAGAACATAGGCAATATCAGCCACAGCAAGTTCTTTCAAGATAGGTCTCCAAAGGCAAAGGAAACAAAAGCGAAGATGAACTTTTGGGACTTCATCAAAATCAAAAGTTTCTGCACAGCAAAGGAAACAGTCAAGAAAACAAAGGGGCAACCCACGGAATGGGAGAAGATGTTTGCAAATGACAGTACAGACAAGAAATAGACTCTTAACTATAGAGAACAAACTGATGGTTAGCAGGGGGGAGGTGGCTGGGAGTTGGGTGAAATAGGTGAAAGTGATTAAGAACACACTTATCATAATGAGCCCTGAGTAATATATAGAATTTATGAATTACTATATTTTCCACCTGAAACTAATATAATATTGTATGTTAATTAAAATGAAATTTTAAAAATAATGATGAATGAATGAATGAATGAATACATATATACATAGGGTGAGATCTTGCCATTTGTGATACCATGGATAGATCTAGAAAGTATGATGCTAAGTGAAATAAGCCAGAGAGAAAGACAAATACCATATAATTTCATTTATATGTGGAACTTTAAAAACAAACAATTGAATAAACAAACAAAAAGCAGAGAGGGACCCCAAAATACAGAGAACAAACTGATGTTTGCTAGAAGGGACAAGAGTGAGGAGATGGACTAAATGAATGAAGGGAAGTGGGAGATACAGACTTCCAGTTATGTAATGAATAAGTCATGAGAATAAAACGTACAGCATAGAGAATATAGTCAATGGTGTTGTAATAGTGTTGTATGGTGACAGATGGTAGCTCTACCTGTGGTGAGCATAGCATAATCTGTAGACTTGTTGAATCATTGTTGTACACCTGAAACTAATGTAATGTAATATGGTGTGTCAACTGTATTTCAGGGAAAAAAAAATGCATTGTTGAAAAACCTAGGAAAAGATTTTTCAAAAAAATAGAAGAGATAGCTTTTAAACTTGTTTTAGGAGACCAGAATTACCCTGAAATGAAAACCAGATAAGAGCACTGCAAGAAAAGATAACTATAGCATTCCTTAAGAGAAATGCAAAAATTTTCCATAAAAAATTAGCACACTGAATTCAATAATACATAAAAGCATCATATACCATGATCAAGTAACATTTATTCCAAGGGTGTAAGGAGAGTTCAATATCTGCAAACCAACCAATGTGATATACCACATTAACAAAATGAGGGATAACAATTATATAGTCATCCCAATAGATACATAAAAGCATTTGACAAAATTCAACACTCATTTATGGCAAAAAGGAAACTTTTAATAACATGGGTATAGAGGGAACCATATGTCACCATATTAAGGACCATGTATAACAAGTCCTCAGCTAAAGCTGAGAGATTTTCCTCTAAAGTCAGGAACAAGATAAAGATGACCACTTTCACTACTACTATTGAATATAATATTGGAAGTGCCAGTCAGAACAATTAGGCAAGAAAAAGAAATGAAAGACATCCAAATTGGAAAGGAAGAAGTAAAACTATCACTTTTTGAAGATGACATGATATGTATAGAAGAACCCTAAAGACTTAACCCCCCCAAAATGTTAAAACTAATAAATATATTAAGTAAAGTAGCAGGATATAAAGTTAATACACAAAAATCTGTTGCATTTTTATATACTAATAATTATCAGAAAGAGAAATTAAGAAAACAATGTATTCACAGTTACATCAAAAATATTTGAGAATACATTTAAAGAAGTAAAAGATCTGTACATTGAAAACTATGAGAGACTAGTGAAAGAAATTGAGGAAAGCATGAATAAATGGAAAGCTATTTCATGTTCATAGATTGGAAGAATTATAATCAAAGTATCCAATCTGCAGATTGGATGCAATCCCTATCAAAATTTCAATGACATTTTTCAGAGAAATAAGACACATACACTCCTAAAATGTGTGTGGAACCACAAAAGACCCAGAATAGTCAAATAATCTTGAGTAAACTAAGTTGGAGGTATTGCACCCCCTTATTTCAAAAAATATTACAAATATATAGTAATCAAAGCAATATTCTATTGATACAAAAAGCAGACACATAAATCCAAGGAACAAAACAAAAGCCCAGATAGAAACCCATGCATATTATGCCCTATTAATTTATGACAAAGTAGAGAAGAATATAATATAAGGAGAATACAGCCACATATAAAAGAATAAAACCAGACAAGCATTTGCACTTACACAAAAAATAATCAAAATGGATTAAAGACTTGAACATAAGACCTAAAAACATAAATCTCCTAGGAAAAAAAAGGTGGTAGGCATCTTGACATCAGTCTTGGCAATGACTTTTTGGATCTGACTCCCAACGCAAAGGTAATAAAGTAAAAATAAACAAATGGGACTACATTCACCTAAAAGCCTCTGTCCAGGAAATTAAACTGTCAACAAAATGAAAAGGCAATCTACAGATTGAGAGAATATGTTTGGAAATTATATATTTGATAAGGGACAAATAGCCAAAATATACAACAAATTCATAAAACTCAACAGCAAAATCATCATCATCATCATCTGATTAAGAATGGTCAGAGGCACCTGGATGGCTCAGTCCATTAAGCATCCAGTTCTTGGTTTCAGCTTGGGTCATCATCTCTGGGTGGTGAGATCAGCCCCAGGCCGAGCTCTGTGCTAGGTGTTGGAACCTGCTTAAGATTCTCTCTCTCTCTGGGGCACCTGGGTGGCTCAGTGGGTTAAGCCTCTGCCTTTGGCTCAGGTCATGATCTCAGGGTCCTGGGATTGATCCCCACATGGGGCTCCCTGCTCAGTGGAGAGCCTCTTTTCCCCCCTCTCTCTGCCTGCCTCTCTGCCTACTTGTGATCCCTCTCTCTGTCAAAAAAAAAAAAAAAAAAAAAAAAAAAAAGATTCTTTCTCTCTCCCTCTCCTCCACCCCCCAACACTTCAAGTCACACACACACTAAACAAAACAAAACAAGTAAACAAACAAAAATTGTCAGAGGATCTAAATATTTTTCCAAAGACATACAGATGAACACTAGGAAGATGAAAAAATGCTTAACATCACTAATTATCAGGGAAAGGCCAACCAAAACCACAACGAGATATCATCTCCCACTTGTTAGAATGGCTATCTTCAAAAACATGAGAAACAACAGGTGTTGACAAGGATGTGAAGAAAAATGAACCCTATCACGTTGCGGTAGGAATGTAAACTGGTGCAGCCACTATGTAAAACAGTATGGGGGGTTCCTCAAAAGAATGAAAAATAAAACTACGATATGATCCAACAATTTCATTTCTATTTTCATCCAAAGAAAATAGAACGTTACAGCTGGTCTTGAACAAACATGTTTGAACTGTGTGGGGGCCTTACACAGATTTATTTTTTTTATAGTATTGTAAATGTACTTCCTCTTCTTTCTGATTTTCTTAATAACATTTCTTTTCTTTAGCTTAATTTATTTTAATAATAAAATTCTACTCCTGGAGCCAACATTGCACAAACTAGGATTTAAATAAAAAACTTGAAGAATAAAAGGAATACAGTGTATAATGCTTATACAAGATATGTGGTAAACAATTGTGTTATCAGTAAAGCTTCTGGTCAATAGCAGGCTATTATTAGTTAATATAGGTAATGGTGGTTAAAAGTTATACATGGATTTTCAGCTGTTCAAGGGGTGTTTGTTCAAGGATCCATTGTAATTTGAAAATCTATATGAAGTCCATGTTCAGTGCAGGATTATTTAAAATAACCAAGATATGAAAGTAACCCAAGTGTCCATTGATGGATGAATGGATAAGAAATTTGGAATTCCACAAAATGGAATACCAGTCAGCCATAAAAAAGACAAAAAATCTTCAACTATGTAAAAACATGAGTGGATTTGGAAGGTATTATATTAAATGAAATAAGTCAGACAGAGGAAGATAAATACCATATATTCTCATTTATCTGTTAAAACTAAAAAATAAATAAATAAAAAGAAACAAAAAACCGAGCTCATAGATACAGAAAACAAATTTGTGTTTGCTGAGGCAAAGGGTAAAATAGACAAGAGGAGTCAAAAGTTACAATCTAAATCAGGGGAATATAATGTACAGCCTGGTGGCTTTAGTTAAAAATACTATATTGTATATTCAGAAGTTGCTAAAAGAGTAAATCTTAAAAGTCCTTATCATAAGAAAATGGTAACTATGTATGGTGATAGATGTTAACTAGACTTATTGTGGTGAGCATTTGCAATGTATACAAATACCAAATCATTTCTGTGTATACCTGAAACTAATATGTTATATGTCAATTCTACTTCACTAAAAATGCATACATTCATACATACAGCTTAAAGGGAAATAAAAAAAGTTCATTTGGCTTATCCATTATCAAATAAACTAAATCCTAGGTCTTGTTTATCAAAACTCAAGTGCTTCCCACTATGCTATGCTGTCTTGCAATTGCCCTGAGTATTATCTTTTACATCACTGCTATAGAAGTTGTTAAAACAAAAGAAAGCCTCTGAAATGAGCATCAGGCATGTGCATCAAACCAGGTGATTAAAGAAAGCAAAGCCATATACAGAAGTGTTTTCTTTATTTTGTATTTAAAATATCATATCCCTTATAAAAATAAAAAGATATAAAACCTATATTTTTAGCTTATAAAAATTGTACACAGTAATTTTTTTAAAATAGAGAAAATATAAATAAAATAAAATATAAATAAAAATCACCTAGATGCTAAAACAAAATCACCTATGAAAGTAAATGAACAGAAATAACTACAATAATTTTAGGAGAGAAGAACAATGAGAATGGCTCATGTGGCATGATACAAATAAATGGAAAAGAAAAACAAAACATTGGATAGAAGCATAGCCACATATCTATCTGGAAATTGGGTGTGTGAGAACAGTGTCACTTCAAATCAGGAGAGAAAGAAGAAAAAAATTTAACAAATTATTTTGGGGCACTTGTCTATACATTTGGTGAAAAAAATTCTATCTCACACCATAGCCAAAGTAAATTGGATTCTGAAAAACAATCTGAGGGGTTTGAAGTGGCGGGGGGTGGGAGGTTGGGGGACCAGGTGGTGGGTATTAGAGAGGGCACGGATTGCATGGAGCACTGGGTGTGGTGCAAAAATAATGAATACTGTTATGTTGAAAATAAAAATAAATTAATTAATTAATTTTAAAAAATTCAAATGGAAAGTCCTAAATGTTAAAATCAAAATTATAAATTATTAGAGAATCTTTTGTAACACAAATAATGAAGGCCTTTAAAATAAAACAGAAAAGATTTATATATCTAAACCCATAAAATTAATATCTCCTCTATTAAAAAGGCTCTTTAAAAGTTAAATGACAAATTATAATTAGATGAACATAAATAACAGTTAAGGAATTAATAACTACAATAAATACAGAGTTACACTGACTAGAAAGTAAAATATGAACAACCAATAATAGATGGTTAGCTATGGATAGAATATTAATATAAATTCATAGAAGAAATATAATAGTTTAATTAAACCCATTACAATTTGCTCAGATTTAAAATCAATTTAAGTTTGATAATATGTTCTGATGAACTTATGGGTAAACCAGTATTCTTTTTTTTTGGAAACCAATATTCTGATACAGTGCTGTTGGAATATAAGTCAGTGTGGTTATTTTCATGGCCATTTCCATTGCATAGATAATCTATTAAAGTGAAAAATATTCATTCATCATGACCCTACACTTTCTATTTTCAGTTATCTACTTCAGAAAAAATTTGCTTTATGAAGCTATTTTAAGCACAGTACCCCTATGTGCACTCAAAAATGTTGATTGTTTAGGGGGATTCATTTCACTTTCAGACAAATATTCTCTATTACTGAGCTAAGGAGACTTCAATTTTCATTAATGGGAAAAAAAAAAACCCACACACAATATAGTCAATTCAAATTGAGATGGAGTGTTCCAAAATAAATTCAGTTTATTTTTGGTGAGCTCTCAGTGGATTTATAGTTTTTCCCTCTTTCTTCACCTTTCTTTCTCCCCATAGGTGGAGCTTATTCACCATCTAGGTATCAATTACCTGACACATAGTCATGAATATATGACACAAGTTTCTATGAGATGTAGGATTCCTATTGGTCTTTGGTCATTGGCACCATCTATCCCAACTGTATCTTATAGGACATAATTTCTGGACAATAGTGATGATATCTCTACATGTCTCTTCTCCCCTCCATCTCCGCCCATATAGTTGATGTGATACCACCTTCCTACATGGCTCTTTAAAGTATCATTATACTTGGAAACTAAATTAAAGTGGTACCCAGATAAAGCAAAATTGGTATAAGAACTTAGGCCAGCTGGTCACTAGTTTGAGGAAGAAGGGCTCATTTTCCATCACTGCTCTTATCTTTCCACACCCTTCTTTCTCTACAGTAGGAAAAATAGATACAGAAGGCAAGGCCAAGGTACAGTTTCAAGAAGAGGGTCAAGGAACAGACTATTTGGTCAGCTTCCAATCTATGCCTTAGGATGATGGGGGTAAATATAGTTTTTGAGGCTTACCTACTATTTAGCTTAGTTTCCCAGGATAGAAAACCAAATAGGAATTTGAGACGCAAGCCTCAGGTATGCAGAATATGTCTTTTCATGGATTATTCTTGGCATGATGACTAAGACTCTGGAAATTTCCATCCTGACTATCCCTGCACAGGGACACAATAAACAACAGCCTCCCACAGGGTCTATGCTATGATTTGAAGATTCCTTGTTTAGTTACATGTTGAAGCAAATCTCTGCTTTGGACCTCTGCTTCAGGTTTGGAGATAATAGGGCCTTGGCTACATGATAAAAGAAGACTAAAATCTTTATTTCTAAATATTGCACATCCAGATTTTATATGAAATGACATAATGGTTAGATGAGAACACTTTACATAATCTGTTAAGTTCAGTAGTTTAAATTTTATCAGTTTCTGGAGTAGTAATTCTTAGAAGTATAAATTCCTTTCCATGGAGATTCTACATTCTTCCTTGCTTTGGTAACAGAAAAACTACTTGATTTCCAGCAAAAGTAAGTGCAGGTTAATTGCAATTCTTAATGACTGTATGCCAGCCAAAAAAGCTTTCATAAAAGTAACTTGTGAGACTTCTGGGGAAAATGGAAGGGTAGGAGGGCCCTAAGCTCACCTTGTCTCATGGTTAAAACTAAATAACACCCACAGTAGTGTAAATAATGCCCCAAATGACCTAAAGACTAGAAGAACAGTCCCTCCACAGCTAAATGTATAGAAGAGGCCATATTGAAAAGGTTAGGAAGGGCAGAGAGTTGGTTGGGAGTGAAATGGACCAGTGGAACTATTGACATGAGGGATGGATGACACAGGCATGGAGAAGGGAGAGAAACAGACACACCATGGAGTCCACATAGGGGACCCATATTGGAGAGACAAATTCTCATAATATTTGACTTTGTAAATCAAAGGGGATGAATCCTGTGAGTTTTTACAATCAGCAGAGCTTAACACCTGGAACTTTAAAAATCATCAAGCTTGGCTCTCGGAGTGCTAGGAGGGCAAGAAAAAACTGAATCCTCACTCTCCTCAAAGAGACAACACAACCAACAGCACAACAGAGATACAGCTTAGAAGCAATAGTTTTAAAACATAACACATGGCTGGGGTCTATGGGAGGGAAATTTGTTAAATAATCTTAGAACATGTGCTGGAGGGCAGGGATTTGGGAGACCTCCATGAACAAGTAGTTGATGGATGCCATTTCTTTCCCCAGCATAAACACCTGGACACCTTCAGGAACCAGCACAGTGCCAACACTAACTACCTAACTTACTAATGGTGTTCCCTGTCCCCACGTTCTCCTGTGGACCTGACCCCGCCCTGAGCCAGGCCTATGCTTCACGTCTCTTCCCACAGCAGTCCCACCAAAACTTGTTAACACTGTTGCCTACTGCCCTACCCCAATGTGCTTCTGCAGATTTGCCTCTTCCAACCTTGCCTGCCTGGGTTCCAGTGACTGCAGGTCCCATCCTGCAGTGGTTCAGCAAAAACCTTGCTAACACCATTTACTCTACCCCATCAATATGCTCTTGGCTAGAGCCTATCCAAAGCAGTGCCACAAGCTTGGTAGTGAGTAAGCAGCCCTGACAGGGGCCAGCGCCACTCCAAAGTGACTCCTGCCCCATGGAGAGGGAAAGATAACCATGTACAACCATCAGACTAAGGCTCTAGCAGTGGGCTGGGGGCAAACAACTAGTCGGCCTATAGTTCCCACCCACCAACAGAAGCTTCTCAGGGCACAACAAAGGGAAAATGCCCTGCAGTTTGATGCTACTGCATCTTCGGAAAATGCCTAGTCTGATTCAACTCAAGCCCAGTACGGCCCCAGACTGGCCCATTAACAACACAGGGACTAAGTTCTGCCCAGGCATGCAAAGAGAGTCATTGCAGATGACTGGACTGAAGGCAAACACAGCTCAGTCATAATAGTAGGATGCACAAAATATACATAGGAGGCACTCCAAAAGGGCCAGGTGCTAGTGGATAAAGGACATTGCTTTGCAGGACATTACAGGATCTCTTCTTCATAGGGTCACTATTTTCAAAGGCAGGAGGCATAACTGACTTTCTTAACACATAGAAATAGGCATGGAGTCTTAGACAAAATAAAAAGAGGAATATATTCCAAATGAAAGAACTGGACAAAATAACAACAAGGCACCTCAAGGAAATGGAAATAAGCAATACACCTGATAGAGAATATAAAGTAATGATCATAAAGATACTCACTGGAATTGAGAAAAAAGTAGAGGACCTCAGTCAAACCCTTAACAAAGAGATAGAAAATGTAAAAAAGAAACAATCAGAGATGAAGAGTTCAATAACTGAAATTTAAAATACACTAGAGGGAATACATAATAACCTAGAGGAAGTGAAAGAACAGTGGAAGATCAGTGACCTGAGAGAGAGAGAGTAAAGGAAAGCAATCAATCTGAACAGCAGAGAGAAAAGTAATTAAAAAAAAATGAAAATAGATGTAGGAAACTCAGCAATACTAGCCAGCATAATAACATTTAGATTATAGGGATACCAGTAGAAGAGACACAAAAGGGGGCAGAAAATTTATAGGAATAAATGATAGCTGAAAAATTCCTGTATCTGGGGAAGGAAACAGAAATCCCAATCCAGGAAGTACACAGAGCTTCCATCAAAATCAGAATGAAGTCCATAACAAGACACATAACAAAAGGTAGTGATGAAGAGAGATTTTTAAAAGCAGCAAAAGAGAAGAAAACAGTTACATTCAAGGGAAACCCCATAAGGCCATCTGTTGATTTTTCAGCAGAAACTTTGCCAGGTAGAAGAAAATGGCATGGTATATTCAAAGTGCTGAAAGAAAAATACCTGCAGCTGAGAGTACTCTATCTAGCAAGGCTATCAGTCAGAATAGAAAGATAGATCAAGAATTTCTTCAACAAATGGTGGGAAAACTAGACAGCTACATCTAAAAAAATAAAATTGGACCACTTTCTTAAAACATACACAAAAATAAACACCAATGGATAAAGGACCTAAATGTGAACATGAAACCATAAAAATCAGAGAAGAGAGAGAAGAGAGTACAGGCAGTAATTTCTCTACCATTGGCCATAGCAACATTTTTCTAGCTATGCCTCCTGAGGCAAGGGAAACAGAAGCAAAAATGAACTATGGGGACTTCATCAATCTAAAAAGCTTCTGCACAGCAAAGGGCACTAAAAAACTAAAAGGCAGCCTATAGAATAGGAGAAGATATGTTCAAATGATATAGTAAAGAAAGAGCTAGTATCTGGAACTATAAAGAACTCATATGATTCAACATAGAAAAAATAAATTACACAATTAAAATTGGGCAGAAGACTGGACAGAAATTTCTCCAAGAAGACATTTGGATGGCTAACAAACGTGAAAAAATGCTCAGTATCACTTATTATCAGGGAAATACAAATAAAAATCAAAATGAAATACCACCTCATACCTGCCAGAATGGCTGAAATTAGCAACTCAGCAAATAGCAGATGTTGGAGAGGATGTGGAGAAAAGGGAACCCTCTTGCACGGTTGGTGAGAATGCAAACTGGTACAGTCACTGTGGAAAACAGGATGCGGATTCCTCAAAAAGCTAAAACAGAACTACCCTATAACCCAGCAATTGCACTGCTAGGTATTTACCCAAGGGATACAAAAATGCTTATTTGAAGGGACATTAATCCCAGTGTTTATAGTAAACACTATCAACAATAGTCAAATTATGGAAAGAGCCCAAATGTCCTTTGATGGATCAATAGATAAAGATGTGGTACACACACACACACACACACACACTAGAATGTTACTCAGGCATCAAGAAAGAGTAAAATATTGCCATTTGCAATGATGTGAATGGAACTAGAGTGTATTGGGTTAAGCAAAGTAAGTCAGAGAAAGACAAATACCATATGATTTCACTCATATGTGGAATTTAGGAAACAAGCGAGATAAACACAGGGGAAAGGAATGAAAAATAAAATAAGATAGAAACTGAGAGAGAGGTAAATCATAAGAGACTCTTAACTACAGAGAACAAACTGAGGGTTGCTGGAGGGGAGATGGATGGGGGATGGGCTAAATGGGTGATGGACATTAAGAAGGCCCTTGCTGTGATGAGTACTGGGTGTTATATGTAAGTGATAAATCACAAAATTTTACTCCTGAAACCACTACACTATGTGTTAACTAACTTGAATTTAAATTAAAAAAAAAAAAACCTAATGGAAATTTTGTTAAATAAGTTTCCTGAAGTGAAAATTCACTGATGAATTTAACAGTGGATTGGAGATAGCATAAGAAAGAGATCAACAGAAACAGGTTAATAGAAATCATTGAATCTAAAGACCAGAGAGAAAACAGATTGGGGGGAAATGAACAGAGCCTCAGTGGAGTAATATTCAAAGTCCTAACATGCACGTAATTGAAATCTCTAAAGGAAAGGAAAGAAGGAGTCATAAAAAAAATTTGAAGAAAAAGAGACTGCCAATTCCCTAAATTTGAGACAAAACAAAATATTTAAATATGTTTCATATTGGAGACTATATTCATTGCTTCCTATGTTTAATTTCATTGCTTCCCATGAGCATTTCGATACACTTTCCTATAAAAAGGGTTTTTTAATTTAATTAATTTATTTATTTTATAGAAAACTGTATCGAAATGTTAACTTGTCAGAATAGACTTCTTTGATTAAAAATATGTTATTCTTGGGGCACCTGGGTGGCTCAGTGGGTTGGGCCGCTGCCTTCAGCTCGGGTCATGATCTCACGTCCCGGGATCGAGTCCCGCATCGGGCTCTCTGCTCAGCAGGGAGCCTGCTTCCTCCTCTCTCTCTCTCTCTCTGCCTGCCTCTCTGCCTACTTGTGATCTCTCTCTGTCAAATAAATAAATAAAATCTTTAAAAAAAATATATGTTATTCTTATTGCCAGATGATGTTGTATATGGGTAGCAGAAAAACAGGAAAGATATGAGTAGTCTTTCAAGATACATGATTTGGTGCAATATAAAATTTAAACCAGATATCAGTAAACAATTAGAGAAACAAAAAACCAATATAGTAACAATAACAACACTGACAACAACAGCAAGCTACTACTACAGAACAATAATGGCCCTTTGAGATAGGTCACAATTGACTAGTTTAAATTTCAAATTGTTGTCAAAGAACCATAGGAGAATGAAGTCACCTGGGAGATTATATTGATTTGTTAGTGAACCTCTAAATAATACCAATATAGATTCAGAATTTGAGAGATGGAGGGGACTTTTAAAGGTCATTGCATTCAACAAAATCACTGAGGATGTTAAGGCAAGTGCAGGTCTTGGAGCCATAAATCCCAATTCTACTTTTCTCTTTTATTTCTCTGAGAGATTTAGTTATTTCTTTCTCATTTAGAAAACAGATTTTTAAGAGCACTGTATGAGGGATTTTTCCTACCAATATTTGGTTGCCTTGTCCACAAAACTAGCACCAATCTCTAGTGATTTTATCAAGGCCACATAATTAGGTGGGTATGGGTCCACTCCCAGCTGATCTTAGACTCTACCATTCAGTGCTCCTCTCCACTTCCCCACTCTTAAAAGCTTCCTTTTTTTGTTTGTTTTGTTTTGTTTTGCTTTGTTTTGTCTTGTGCTGGTTTTTGTTTTGTTTTGTTTTGTTTTGTCCTTAGGGTCTAAGAACATAGTGTATCCAGAAAGCTCAAATCATACCTGACTCCTTTTTCTTTGGAATCCAGAAGTGGCTACTCAAAAAATCTACTACTCAACCTGAGACAACAGTATAATTATCATATTGATATAATTATAATATTTATTATATTATCACCTGGATATCTGGAAATTATCTGGAAAATAATTGTAAGATCAACAGGAGGCATTAAATGAAAGTTACATCAAGGTATGGTGAAAAGAGTACTGGAGAATTTGTAACATTACTTCTTGCTGGTTGTGTGACCCAGTCAGATCCCTTCAGCTGAAGAATGTGAGTATGAGTCCTTGGTTTTCTCATCTGAAGAATGTGGATATGTCTCTGGCCCACCAATTCTACAGACTTCCTATGAAAGACAAATGAAATTATGCATGTAAAGGGGTTCTGGAGGTGATAAATTGATGTTTAAGTGTGAGTTCATGTTATTTGTTTATGCAAGTTCTTTGAAAAGTTGACAGCACAAATCAAAGACTGATTATTACTGAAACTAATTTTGCTTACAGTCTGCTTTTTTCATGTATGCACTCTCAGCATCTTTGGTTTATGTAATGATAAATCATAAATGTGGTACCAGATGTTCCTTGGTCCCTGAGTTCTGGGAAGCATGTCAGAAAATGTCAGGGGTGACCACTGAGAAGCATTCAGAGTGACTTTGTTGAGTCTTTAGTATCTAAGACTCACAGCAGGGAAGGCAGATATTTTTAACTATTTAGGGCTTAATTTATGAGTCAATTGGTGTTTAATCCAATGTGCTTATTTGCAAAAGTCTTTATTAAGATACAAAACTTTGCAAATGAATATAAAAATCTTTAATGACAATTACCTAAAATCACATCTACAAAAATGTGTGGTTTTTAATTCAATTAAGATTTGTTACATACTTTTCCTCTTTCCTTCTTAAAAGTATGGTTGAATGTAGAACTAGCTAATTTTCTTTTTTGTTTGCAAAGTACAAATAAAGGTCTGTATTACTATATTTTCATTTAAGTTCCAAAGGAGAAGAAAAGTAAAAGTTGAAAGTTAACAACAGATATGTGACAATGTGCCCATTATTTTTTTTTTCAATGTGCCCATTATTACTGAAAAAGTAAGATATTTCTTTCACTTTGTAGAAAAAAACCTTCATCCCCTGAAGATCTCCAAATTGTCTTATGACAGAAAAAGCTGAATCCCAAATTGCCATTGTCTTTAAGCTTTATTTTATTTCAAGTTACTTGTCCTCTCCATGTAGCCAACTCCAAATGAAATCCAAATCTGTCACCTTCCTTTACTGACTCACATAGAATAAGACATACATTTACTTTTTTCTCCATTAGGGGTGAAGGGTATTTATGAGATGACTGGAAAAGGTATGAGCATAGTCTGAAATCATGGCATAGATTTCCATGGTTATGTCACACAAATTTGTTTATTAATTTGTCTTATTTTCATAAAAAGTGATCATACATATGTAATCACATTTTTATAAAAATAAGACAAATTATATGTATAAAAATAACACACACACACACACACACACACACATATATCCGCCCATAAGTGGGAGAAGAAAAGTATGCTAACCATGTAGTTGGTCTCTCTTCACTGGGCAAAGAGATCAGGAATGTGTCATCAACCTACCTGGAGTCACAGACTCTTTCTCCATAAAAAATGTACAAATATACAAAATTTTTCATTCCACTGATGGATTCACCAGAGAGCAATTGACCTCAGAGTCAGAAACCCTAAAGAGTGAGGAAGGCAATGTCTTTTCTTCATTTTAAGATCCATTATGTTCTCCTCTTACCCTGTACATGCTGTGTTCATGAAAGATCAATTTTGCATTGGTGTCTGACAGATGAGTGCTTGATCAAGACCAGTGAGTCCCAAATGCCACTCAAGGAGGATATCATTTTCCATATTCCTCAACATGTGAGAAAAAAATGAGCATAACCAGAGGGCGTATGTTTGGTAGGGTAAAATTTTTATTCCTACTCATCCTCTCCTCTTTCCTTTGGGGAAGAACAGGATGTCCTTAATTAACAAAATAACACCTGAAACTATTCCATAGGAAGTGACCAATATTAGCTAAAAGGGATAGTTTTGATGTGTTTTGTTTTTTTCTGCAGATATTCCTCAGGCCACCTCCCTCAAAGCACAGTAAGGACCTAGCCTTGGAGCAAAAAGCAATGCTCAGAACATCGGAGACCCGGTGAGTCTCACCTAGGATGGATCTGGAGCCTGGGAAAGGGAAGCAGAGGAGAGGAAGCACTGAGGAGTGTTTGGGGTGGTGAAGTGAGGAGTGAAGGGGAAGCAATATCAGAGAAAGGAGGGGATAACCCAAATAAGTTCTTTATGAGTTGGTAGCAACTTGAAAGGAATAGCAAGAAAAAGTTGTTCACCATTGTACAAATTCTATACATGTGAGTGTCATATAGTAAAAGACTTTCCTTTAAGGTAATGAACTGAACTAACACACCATCCCAAATATTTTACTGTTGGTGAAATGTTAACAACTTATTTTTTTAGTAAGACAGACCTTTATTCAGATAGAATGCATGCTTTCTTCACTAGGAAAGCCTTACTATTAAAAAAAAATCAGCTGAATATAATACTACAGATGGTTTGCAGACTTGTACCTGGACCCAGACCACATTTTGAGTAACTCTGAGCTAGAAAACATCTGAAGTAGCTGAAATAAAAAAATACAGAACTTGGGTACTCAGGAACTATAACTTTGGTATAGACATGATCAAGGCCAAGAACTATACCACACACAACTGGTCATGAAAATGGCACAGAAACAGCATCAAGAAACCCCAGTCACAAAGATGGGAATTTGTTAAGGGGATAGACCCCAAGTCCCCGAGCGACATGCACTTTGCCAAGATGCACAACAAGAAGGGCCTGAAGAAGAGGAAGGCCAACAACAGTAAGGTCATGAGTACATGTGCTGAGGCTGTCCAGGCCCTGGTCAAGCACAATGAGGTCAAGCCCAAGCTCCCAAAAGGGGGAAGCCATCCATTCCATCAACATTCCTACATCACTCACCCCAAGCTTAATACACCTGCTTGTATCACATTGCCAAGGGCCTCAGCCTCTGCTGGCCAAAGGCCTATGGTAGGGCTCAAAGCCCAAGCTGCCGCTCTGGCTCTGGCTCCCCGAGGTGCCCAGGCTCCCATGAGGACTATAGTGTAGAGGCCTCTGTTAACCAATAGTGAGGACAGAAGCACTGCTGTGTCCACTGGCCTTCCACTGCATGGGGCAGGTGTCCTCCTGTGCTATTTGTACAAATAACCTAAATCAGTAAGAAACAGACACACGCACACACAACACATAAATAGAAGTAAAAATGGAGAGATGGAGAGCATGGGCCCTGAAACTGGGTGAGTTGACTGGAATCCTGTCGATGCTCCTGGGCAAGTTACTTAATTTCTCACTTTTTTTGATCAATGGGAGTAATCACAGTGACATCTGATTCACAACATCCAAAAGGAACAATTCCTTTGTGTGTTTTGGCAAGTAATAAGCACTCAATAGATGTTAGCTGCCAGTATTATTTTTTCATGACATAGGTATTAAATGCTATTTCCCTACATAACAACCTCACAGCTTACGTTCTTTCCACTGCTGAGACTGTAGACCAAGTGGACACATTGTGGATGAATTATTCTTAATACTTCTTCCACAGCGTGTTGCCTGAGTTCAGAGGAAAGACTAGCATGAATGAATATTTCAAGTACAAAGAAATGAAAATTTCTAATGTCTGCTGGCAGGAACCAGAGAGCACCAACTCCAATTGGCTAAAGCAGTAGGAAACGTATTGACTTATGTAACTGGAAGTGCAGAATACGGTCAGCTTTAGTGCTAACTTCATCCTGAGTTCTGTGTCCATTTTTCCTGGAAGTCCTTGGACTTAGACTTACTCAAAACATTGGTGTCACTTCTGGAGGGGCAGAGAGATCATGACATTTCAGATTTGACATTCTGTAGCCCGCCAGGTCTGGAGAAAGAAAGCAGAAGTTTTATTAGAGAAATAAGAATGAATTTTCTCAGAGCTCTTGATTTCAATGTTCCTAACTTGAGTTGCATACCCTTTTCCAAACTAATCACCACAAGAGGAATCTGATTACTCTTGGGTCTGGGGACCAATAAGAGGGATCCTGAAGGAGAAATCAGGGGTATTTTCAACAGACGTCATGAGAAAAGGACAACAGAACCTTCCAGGAAGTCCCTTTCTATTTTTATTTTTATTTTTCACCTTCCAGGAATTCCTAAAGGGAAAAAATACCTGCCCACAGCATACTACAGACCTATAGAAAGGGAACTCAAGACGAAATAAATAAAGTGAATTGTCCGAGGCTGCCCAGGCAAAGGTGGCCTAGCTGTGACTCTAATTTAGGCATTATTATTTCAAATCTATCGTGCTTTCAACACCAGCCTATTTTCCCACCATCTTAACTAATAAAAACAAAAAACAAATCATGTAATTCTGACTTTTGGCCCATTGCTTAGGATTCCAATAGCTGGTGGGAACCGTAACTTGGATTGAGGAAACAAGTAAGTGCAGTTTATGTGTTATAACTTGTTTACGATATCTTTTAAATTTTTTTGGAGAATATAGATTATCTTTTAACAGTTGTATCTTGTGTAGTTATTTTACCCCTTATCAATAAAATCTTAAAAGGACATCCGATGTTCTGAAAAAGAACTATTGGTACCTGATCAGCAAAGCTATATTAATTTGTGATGACTACTGTTTTGTGTCATAACCTCTTGTATTCTATTGAACCAATTTTATCCAGGCTGGATTCTTTGAGTTTTATTGGGCAGAATTTTAAGAATATTAGGAAGAAGTTTCTGATTTTAAAGCTTCTGCTTAATGCATTATTTCACTGTATTTGGGATGGATCCCAAGGTAACTCTTATTGTAGTGATCAACCTCATATACTGAAGGCTTTATCCTTAATGATTCTAAAAATAACCACATACAGTTTAGTGGACTTTTTAAAATCCATATCTCTGAAACAATTTGGGGAAGAAGCAATGCATGCGGGAAGACTTACTGGTATTCTGTTTCAGGCCAGCAACTGAATCTTTAATGTAAGTCTTCAACATCAAATTCTTAATGTAAAAAATCAGTCACTGGGCCAGCAGACCAAGTGACTGGCCTATGACCACCTGGCCACTTCCATTCTGCAAAATATGCAAAAAGTGGAATTTTGGTGTTACCCTATAAAGACGTATGGAAAAGATATAATATCTTTTGGATATATAGTCCCGATGATTGTGTCTCAAATTCGACTAAGAAGGCTCTTGTTTTCATAGAAGAAAAATGCCAATGTTTTAATAAAGTATTTAGCTTGTGCATATTTAAACTGTAGAACTGAAAAATTCCTTTCTTATCCTTTTAGTTCTTTCCGATGAGTATTGTACCATTTCTAAATATTTGATGAAAGCGATAAAGTGGATTAGCCCTTCACACTTCAGTGACTTGTGGATTTACTCCCAGTTGGAATCATTTCTATCCTAGGAATATCAAAATCAGTGACCTTTTATATGTCAATTTGTTTCTCCATCGGTCCTACAATGTAGATGCGAGGAATTGGACTGATGCTATTGAACCATGCTTTCCTCCTTTTAGATGTCAATGTGTTGATTCCTATATATTGAGCTTCTTTGGCAATTTTTCGTATATGCTTTTCCCCTTCACTCAAGTAAAGCTATCTCACAAGTGAAGATAAAGTCCAAGATTTGTGATTCATTTTTAGCTCTTCTTTTCAGTACACAATTCTCATAGTATCTTCTAATATTCTGGTTCTTTTACTAACTCAAATGAAATTATGTGTTTTTTTTTTCTAGTTAGGTAATTAGTTCAGGTACAGTGTTATGCCTAGAAAAAAGCATATTAGAGGAAAATGTTTTAATTTTCTGAATTGTCAGTATTTTTCATATGGGGGGGGTCGGACCATATGTAGCCTATCTTAGCCACAGTATATGAAATAATGTACATTTGTCAATAATCAAAATAGAAATGGAAGGGAACAGATATCCTCTTAATAATTTCTAAGATCATGTCACTTATTTAAATTAAAGAGGATATGAACCAAGTAAGTCATTAACTCAAGGTTTGTTAATAAATACTGACTTTATGTCATTATTTTTGACCCTTGTATTTTTGAGTGGTATGGGAAGAATGACTATCAACCTATCAGTGTGTTTTCTGCATATTGTCCTTCCTGAACTTAACCCTGATTGTGTTATGTAATACAGGTTACCTTTTTGTCATATGCTTCAAAGACTGTTGGCTATACACTGTACACATTGAACTTACACAGTATTATATGTCAATTATAGCTTGATGAACCTGAAAAGGAAGAAAGAGACCGTTGGTTTACTGTTTGGATTTGAAACACGAGTTTTGAAAATTAGAAATCTCTGGATCCCAGTCCTGGCCGTGCACTTCTTTCCTCTCTGTCTAGTACGTGGGTTTTCTTTCCTCTCTGCCTAGTACGTGGGTTTTGGTTTCTGATCTGGATCACTCCGTTAGCGTCTATACCTCATACCTAGTTCAAAGGTAACCTTCCCAGATTATAACTCCTAATCTTCATGAGGCATTTCAGTTTCTAAACATTATCATGCAAATAGAAATTCTGTTTATTTATCCATCTTGATTGTAAACCCCTTGATGCCTGATCATGTCTTTCCCCAATAATGGAACCTAATTGCTATAATCCAAAGCAAATGCTGATCAAAATTTACTAGTGGCACAAACTGGAGGTCCAGGTATAGGACCGCTCACCAGTGTGTTTTATTTGGCTGGAAGCGTGTTTTAGAAAGAGCTGAATGTGTTCAGGTGACTGGACGTGGACTCTCAGGTTTTGAGTGTGGGTTCCTAACAGTGCAGTCGTCTTAAATCACACCATGTTTAAATCAGTTGTTCATTCCTGAAGATACTTGAAAATGAGACTGTACAGCCTGGTTTTTACCATCCACATATTTTATGTTAACCCTGTTATATTTGTTTGTTTGTTTTTTGGTCAGATTTTCTTTTTGTTTTTGTTTTTTTAAAGAAAACTCATGTTTCCATTATTTCTTTCTTTCTTTCTTTATTTTTTATTTTTTTTTAAATTTACTTTTTTATTTATTTTCAGCATAACAGTATTCATTATTTTTACACCACACCCAGTGCTCCATGCAATCCGTACCCTCTATAATACCCACCACCTGGTACCCCGACCTCCCACCCCCCGCCCCTTCAAACCCCCAGATTGTTTTCAGAGTCCACAGTCTCTCATGGTTCACCTCCCCTTCCAATTTCCCCCAATTCCCTTCTCCTCTCTATCTCCCCATGTCCTCCATGCTATTTGTTATGCTCCACACATAAGTGAAACCATATGATAATTGACTCTCTCTGCTTGACTTCTTTCACTCAGCATAATCTCTTCCAGTCCCGTCCATGTTGCTACAAAAGTTGGGTATTCATCCTTTCTGATGGAGGCATAATACTCCATAGTGTATATGCACCACATCTTCCTTATCCATTCGTCTGTTTCCTGCTTTCATTATTTCTAACCTGAAGCTTTCCCGATACTATGATATCAGTACTGATTCCATACTCAACATGAGATTATTTTATTCTTGGTGATAACAAAAAAGGAAGCTTCAGTGGCTGGATATAATGACTTCTATTTCATCTTGTATATATACAGCTCTAACACTCAAGATTGTGAGCATGGTGAGTTACTGTTTGCAACTCCAGTGAATATCCTTCTGGGTCTATTTAGAGTGACAAAAGCAGGAGCAGTCCTGTATGGCATAAATGTTCTTCCCATCCTTTAAAGAACAATGTGAAATTTATTCTTTGCTCTTTGATGATTTTTGGTGTATGTATTAGGATTGGGTTTGGTTGCAAGTAACTTAAAATTAACAACAGCAATAAAAATAACAGTACTTTAAACTGAACACCTATTTATTTTACTCTCACTTTAGGATTTGACAAGCTGGTACGGGACTAGAATAGGAACCACAGGAGTTTATGCTCTTTGCTGCTTTTTTCACTATCCTTAGTATCTTTCTGCCTTATGATTCATAAGACTGCTTTAGCTCCAGCCATCATGTTCACATTCCAGGCGCAAGAAGGACATTAGAACAAGAAAGGGCATACCCCACCTTTAAAGACTCATACCAGAAATTTTACACACTTCTCCATTTATTTCCCATTGTCCAGGATGCTATTACCTGGCCATAAGTAGCTATAAGAGATGTTGAGAAAAAAAATACACAGCCCAAATATACTCAACATGTCTGAAGTCAAAACTGAAAAATCCTAGTTTCTAGGTGTTATTATTCATTTTAATAAAATCTATGTTTATTACAAATGCTAAATCTTTGCTAGGGATTTTTAAAATGCTGAAATATTTTACATTGTGTGCTCATGGTCATTTTAGTTTACTAAACTAATTTAATTTGTGATAGATTTACCTGTTGAATTTTTTCATGAGTAAAGAATTTAAGTGCAGCAAATAACTCAGAGAAAAAAAGAAAGGAAGGTCCAATACATGGGCTTAACTTAGGGAGTGTAATTAGGTGCTCACAGCTCACTAGACATCCTGGGACCACAACAGCAAAGGTTTCAGTGAGTAAAACAAAATAGGATGAAAACAAAACAAAACAAACAAAACAGGGTTGAACCACCTGCAGAGCAAGAAGGTGGCAAAAAGTTTATGGACCATCCTCAAGGAGCTGGTCAAGAAACCTAAAGGAAAGCATCTCTGCTGGAATATTTAAATTGGTAGCCCAACTCTGAGGTCAAAGGAGCAGCAGGCGGACGGTGAGAGCAGAGGGTATTCCCACAAATCCTCAGCATGGTTTCTAGGAGCCGCTGCTGTGGAGCCTTTTTAAGTGCTTGCCAAAAAAAGAGATGACCTCGCTCAGTTGCTTGGGGCTTGCAGGCCTATAGGATGTTAGCTTTGGCAACAAAGGATACCACCTGCAGAATTTCCAGTTTCCTCCATTAGCAGAGGAACTGGGGCCTGTGGCCACATGCATCTAACAAGAATCTGCAAAACTCTCTAGATGGAAACTTGGAAACTTCTGCAGGAAGTTTCAATTGTCCTTTCATTTGAGGTCAAGGGGAGAACTATGACCTATAGTCCTTGATGCCTCCCCAGCAACTCTGGCATATCTTTAGTGGTACAAGTCATAGTTTTACCCAATGAGCCTCAATGCAGCCCACGGTTTGGGCTTTACCTAGGGGACACTGGACCAATATCTTTGGCCTCAGAAGCTTACTCATTATCTATCTGAGGCATTATGGAATAATTAGAACACAGAAAGGGCTATTGAGTACTCGAGAAAAAAGGAAAGGGATACTCAAAATTCACCAGTGAAATGGACCGAGGCAACAAGCCCACATTCCCAAAAGATGAATGGGGGAAAAAAAATGAAGGGACAAGTGACATCAGGACAACCCACAAAACCATAAAGCACCTATCTCTCTCTCTAAAACAGAAATGAGAGACTGAATATACAAACAAACAGTGTGCAGACCACACATAACAATAGAGCTCTGACCCACAAACAGCAACAACCTACCAAGGAGACCAATGTCTTATGTACAGTATAGTCATATACCTCAAAGATACTGGAGGTTTGGTTTCATATCACCACAAAAAAGTGAATATGGCAATAAAATGAGTCAAATTCATTTTTTGATTCCCCAGTGCATATATGTTATGTTTACACAATACTGTGGTTTATTAAGTGTGTATTATGTCTTTAAAAATTACATGCATACCTTGCTTAAAAATACTTTATTGCAAAAACAATCACTGAGCTTTCAGGGAACATAATCTTTTTGTTGGTGGAGGGTCTTGCCTTCATGTTGCTGGTTGTTGACTAATCAGGGTGGTGGTTGCTAAAAGTGGGTCAGCTAAGACAACAATGAAATTTGCCACGTTGATTAACTCTTCCTTTCATGAGCTATTTTTCTATAGCATATGACATTGCTTGATAACATTTTGCCCACAGTAGAACTTCTTTTAAAATTGGAGTCCATCCTTTCAAACCTGCCTCTGCTTTATCAACCAGGTTATGTCATGTTCTAAATCCTCTGCTGTCATTTCAACAGTCTTCATGAATCTTCACCAGCAGTAAGTGCCATCCCAGGAAACCAGTTTCTTTGCTCATCTGTAAGAAACAACTCCTCATCTGTTCAAGTTTTATCATGAGATGGCAGCATTTCAGTCACGTCTTTAAGCTCCATTTCTAATTCTAGTTCTCTTTCTGTTTCCACCACATCTGCAGTTACTTCTTCTATGGATGTCTTAAAGTCATTCATGAGAGTGGGAATCAACTTCTTCCAAACTCCTGCTCATGTGGATATTTTGACCATTTCCCATGAGTTGCTAATGTTCTGAATGTCATCTAAAATGGTGAAATTGCTCCAGAAAGTTCTCAATTTACTTTGTCCAGATCCATCAGAGCAATCACTATCTGTAGACTTACAAGATGTACTTCTTAAATAATAAGACTTGAAAGTTGAATTGACTCCTTGATCCATTAACCACAGAAAGGGGGTTGTGTTAACAGGTATGAAAACAACATTAATCTCATCGTACATCTCCACCAAAGTTCTTGTGTGACCAGGTACATTGTCAATGAACAGGAGTATCTTGAAAATAATCTCTCTTTTTTTTTTCTGAGCAGTAAGTCTCAACAGTGAGTTTAAAATCTCTAGTAGACCATGATGTAAGTAGATGTGCTGTCTTCTGGGTTTTGTTGTTTCACTTACAGAGCACAAGCAGAGCAGATTTAGCATAATTCTTAAGAGCCCCAGGATTTTTGGATTAGTAAATGAGCATAGGCTTCAACTTTAGGTTACCAGCTGCGTTAGCCCTTAACCTGTCTTTAACCTGTCTTTACCTGTCTTTAACCCTCAGCCTCTCCTTTGAAGCATTTAAGGTAGGTATTGATATCTCTCTAGCTATGCAAGTCTTTGATGGCTTCTTCCAATAGAAGGCTGTTTGGAGTATATTGAAATCAGTTGTTTACTTTCATTAATGACCTTATCTAGATTGTCTGTATAATTTTTGAAGCTTCTCCATCAGCACTTGCTGCCTCACCTTGCACTCTGATGTCATGGAGAAGACTTCTTGCCTTAAACCACATGAACCCACCTCTGATAGCTTCAGACTTTTCTCTACAGCTTCCTCATCTCTTTCAGCCATCACAGAATTGGAAAGTTAGGGCTTTGCTCTGGAACAGGCTTTGGCATAAGGGGATGTTGTGGTTGCTTTGATCTTCTATCTGGGCCACTAAAACTTTCTCTGTATCAGTAATAGGGCTGTGTTGCTTTCTTACTACTCATGTTTTCCTTGGAGTAGCACTTTTAATTACCTTTAAAAACCTTACCTTTGCTTTCACAACTTGGCTAACTGTTTAATGCTAGAGACCAAGATTTTGACCTCTCTCAGCTTTTGACATATCTTCCTCACTAAGCTTAATCATTTCTAGCTTTGATTTAAAATGAAGGATGCATAACTCTTTCTTTCACTTGAACACTTAGGGGCCACTGTAATGCTATTAATTGTCATAAGTTCAATTTTGTTGGGTCTCAGGAAATAGGGAGAGAGACAAGAACAGCAGTTGGTGGAGAAGGAAGACCATACACATTTGTAGATTAAATTTTGTCTTATATAGATGTGCTTGGTTCCCCAAAATATTACAATAGTAGTGTCAAAGATTATGGATCACAGATCATCATAGTAAATATAATAATAATGAAAGAGTTTGAAATATTGTGAGAATTACCAAAATGTGACACAGAGACATAAAGTGAGCACAAGCTGTTGGAAGAATGGTGTCCAAAAATTTACTTGATGCGGGGCTGCCACCTATCTTTAATTTGTAAAAAATTGAATACCTGTAACCAGTCCAGGAAGCCCGCCTGCTGTAAGTCAAACTGGCAGAAAGCTTGATTGCCATCTTGAGTAAAAATCCAGAACACAAAACAATTTTTGTGACTGACTTTAACAATCGGCCCTAAATGGTCAGGACCTAATTAATATTAGGTTGTCTCATTTTTGTCCCCACCTCCAACTGAGGACTAACAAAAGAAAATCAAATAGACACTCCTAACAAATCACATAGGATGCCCTACTTTTTTAGCCTCTGTACTGCTTCCTCCAAACAGGCACACCTGCTAGCCTCCCTTTATTCCACTATAAAATTGTCTTTCTTCTCTACCTGCCTTTGAGTCTTTCTGTGTCTGACTTCCTCAATGTTAACAACTTCAGAAAAAGTGGACTTTTCTTGTCCTTATTTGGTTGGTCTTTGTTTATTTTCACAGAAACTATTGTTAAATAATAAAAATTCAATGAACTACATTCTGTTTTTTAAATTTTTTTAGATTTTTTATTTGTTTGACAGACAGAGATCACAAGTAGGCAGAGAGGCAGGCAGAGAGGGGAAAGCAGGCTCCCCTTCGAGCAGAGAGCCGGATGAAGAACTCAATCCCAGGACTCCAGGATCATGACCTGAGCCGAAGGCAGAGACCTAACCCACTGAACTACCTAGGTGCCCCTATGAACTACCTTTTAAAGATCTGATGTTATTAATCAATGTATGAATCAGGCAACACCCCCCTTAGCAAGCAAGTAAAGGGGAGCTCCAAAAGGCTACAGGGAAGAAGAGGTTGTTAAAGGGAGAGGGGGGGAATAAAAGGAAATTATTAGCAAAGAATCCATTGTCTGACCAAGGACATCCTTCTAAAGGAAATGGAAGGGATCTATTAGTAAATTTTCTGTACTGACCAGGAAATTCCTATGTTGACTAGTTAAAGGCTCCATTTCTGGGAGGTTGTAACTGCAGTTAAATTAGATATTAAGTTTTGGTTTACTGACTTGGGGCCTTAACTTAAGTTTCACCCTTTTGGGTTTGTGGTTTTCTTTTTACCAATTCCCCCTTTTGATCAGACTCTCAGCTTAACTGAGAGATGTGATCAAAATTCAAGGCCTAAGAGCCACTCTCAGCTATGCTCAGTAGTTTCACAGCTCTTGCTGCTTCTTTGTGTGGTATTCACAGATCATGAAATTTTTGTTAATCTCTGTGATAATCAGAGGTTATGACTTCAGGTGCACATGGTTTGAGGGTTGTTCTGTTTTGTTTTGTTTTTAATGTTCTGGTGTAAGAAAGACAATTTACCTGGTGTTTAGTGGCTGTAAGATGCATTTAAAGATTTTGAGAGGTTGTAATGCCCTAGGGGTATTATCCTGGCTACTATAAACAGGATAATTCCCAATGTTTGGAGTGCACTTTGAAGCCATGATCCCCAACACACAAGCCAATCAAATCAAGTAAGTCAAAGAAAGAACCTGCTGAAGGAATCACCATTTTTTAAGATGAGGGAAGGGCAAAGAGAGAGAGAGAATCTCTCTCTCTCTCTTTTTAAAAAGATTTTATTTATTTATTTATTTATTTATTTCAGCGCTTGAGAGAGAGAGAGAGAGAGAGAGCGGGGTGGGGGGGAGGAGCAAAGAGAGTGGGAGGGGAAAGAATGTCAAGCAGAGTCTGAGCTCAGCCAGGAGCCCAATGCAGGACTTGATCTCACAACCCTGAGATCATGACCTGAGCTGAAACCAAGAGTCAAACACTTAACCCAGGTGCCCTGGGAGAGAATCTGAAGCAGATTCCATACCCATACCCTGTGTATGGCCAATGTGGGGCTTGATTTCACCACCCTGGGTTCATGACTGGAGCTAAAATCAAGAGTCTATGCTTAACTGACTGAGCCACCAAGGAACCCCAAGGAGTCATCTTTTTTTTTTTTTTTTTTTTTATTAAGATTTTATTTATTTATTTGAGAGAGAGACCGTGAAAGAGAGCATGAGAGGGGAGAAAGTCAGAGGGAGAAGCAGACTCTTCAAGGAGCAGAGAGCCTGATGTGGGACTCGATCCCAGGACTCTGGGATCATGACCTGAGCTGAAGGCAGTCGCTTAACCAATTGAGCTACCCAGGCGCCCAGGAGTCATCTTTTTAAACCAGTGGCTTGCTTGGTGATCTTATGCAACTGAGTGTTAACCTGCCCAGAAGTGTTAAACCAGGTACCAGGTGGTGTTGTTCACAGAAGACTCCTCTTTGTTCAACTAAAAGGTAATCAAGAACTATTTTATTATCAAGAATAATTCTTGCCAGATCTGTCTAAGGATCTTTGTTGGGCAGGTATTGCTCTGGCAGCTGATTCTGCAATAGTTTCGGGAATTAAGGAAAAGTTCCTGATCAAAGCATCACTTACATTTATTTCTAACCAGGGAAATAGGAACTTACGAAAAGGAGTGAATCCCAAATCATGAAAGCTTCCAGTTTGGTCCTTTCTCACTCCATGATGTAAATTTAGGGCAGTTGACCAATGAAATGTCTTTTTTTTTTTTTTTTTTTTTTTCCATTTTCAAATGGAGCTTGAACTCACAACCCTGAGGTCAAGGCCTGAGCTGAAATCAAGAAGAGGTTGCTTAACCAACTGAGCCACCGAGGTGCCCCAAGATGTCTTATTTTCTTAAGAAGACTTAAAGGCACAATTAGATTTTCTCCTGGCCTGAAATAAAAGGTTGTTCTAAATTCCAGAGGTTATCCGTCTTAGCCTGGGAGATACAGATGCAGGTATTATCTTTCCAGGCCAATGCCAGAGTAAAGGAAAGAAAAAGGAGAAGCATTTCATGTTTAGTTAATATATGAAGTCTTGATCTGTGGTCTTGGGTGGAAGTGGTCTGCTTTGACGTAAGCTGATTCTCTTTTCATCAGTTTGACTCAGAGGTTCCCAGTATCTATACAGGACCAAGTGTCAGGCTAAGACTTCCTAAGCTGTGTGATATGTACACAAGGATCGATGCCTTCTAGTTTTGCAAAGGTATTAGTCATTAGGAGGACTTGGTAAGGTTTTTTTCAACTGACGTCGAGGGCTGTCTTCCTCTGATGACATTCTCAAAATACCCAGTGATAGACTCTATGCTATGACAAGCAGGATGCTTTGAATTGGGATTTGGGGAGGCTTATTTATCCTGTTGGTGATAGACTTTAACATAAGACAGTAGAGACTTACTTACGGTAGCTGGTTAGACCAGCACCAGACAGCAAGGGATCAACAGAAGGCTATATACTGATAGAAATACAAATATCTGCAAGGTTTTTATTAAAGCTCATGTGATTTGCCCAGTGAAATGGGTGACCTTTTCACCAGAGATTATAGAAGGTAAATCCCAAGTGGGAAACACATTTTTTTAACTTTTTTTTTTCCATTGTGAGGCCACTATCCTTGTGGCAGGAAAAGGCTTTAAACCCATCAGGAAAACATATGAAAAATAACAAAAATATATTGATAACCTTTCTTTCTGGATATGCCTCCTAAGGCAAGGGAAACAAAAGCAAAAATAAACTATTGGGACTTCATTAAAATATAAAGCTTCTAAACAGCAAAGGAAACAATCAACAAAACTAAAAGGTAGCCTATGGAATGGGAGAAGATATGTATAAATGACATATCTGATAAAGAGTTAGTGTCCAAAATACATAAAGAACTTCTAAAAGTCAATACCCCAAAAGTGAATAATCCAATTTTAAAAAAGAGCAGAACACGTGAATAGACATTTTTCCAAAGAAGACATACAGAAGGCTAACAGATGCATGAAAAGATGCTCAACATCATGAATCATCAGGGGAATACAAATCAAAAGCGTGATGAGCTATCACCTCACACCTGTCAGAATGGCTAAAATCAACAACACAAAAAACAATTGTTGGCGATGATATGCTGGTGCAGTCACTTCGGAAAACAGTATGGATGTTCCTCAGTTAAAAATAGAGCTACCCGATGACCCAGCAATTGCACTACTGGATATTTACCCAAAGAATACAAAAGTGCTAATTCAAAAGAATACATGCACCCCAATGTTTATAGCAACTTTATCTACAATACCAAATAATGGAGACAGCCCACATGTTGTTCCTTATCCATTCATCAGTTGATGGACACGTGGGCTGTTTCCGTTTAATATATATATATATATATAATGGAATACTGCTCAGGTATAAAAGGTATAAAAAATGCTGTTCAGGTATAATAGAATGAAATTGCCTTTGACAATGGCAAGGATGAAACTAGAGGGTCTTATGCTAAATAAAATAAGTCAGTCAGAAAAAGACAGAAACTATGATTTCATTCATATGTGGAATTTAAGAAATAAAATAAGCAAAGGGGGGAAAAAGAGAGAGTGATTTGGTTTGTCCCTACAAACCAAGAACCAGACTTTATCTTTTTTTCCCCCAGGTTTTTTTTTTTTTTTTTTCGAGAGAGAGAGAGAGAGAGAGAGAGAGAGAGAGAGAGAGACAGCAAACAAGCAATGGGAGCTGCAGAAAGGGATGGAGAAGTAGGTTCCCTTCTGAGCAGGGAGCCCAGTGTGGGGCTGGATACCAGGATCTCCATCCCAGGACCCTGGGATCCTGACCTGAGCCAAAGGCAGATGCTTAACTGACTGAGCCACAGAGGCACCTCAAGAAACAAACTCTTTTTTTTTTTTTTTAAGATTTTATTTTATTTATTTGACAGACAGAGATCACAAGTAGGCAGAGAGGCAGGCAGAGAGAGAGAGGGGGAAACAGGCTCCCCGCTGAGCAGAGACCCCCCCCCTCCCCGACATTGGGCTCGATCCCAGGACCCTGGGATCATGACCTGAGCCGAAGGCAGAGGCTTTAACCCGCTGAGCCACCCAGGCGCCCCAAGAAACAAACTCTTAACTATAGAGAACAAACTGATGTTACCAGGCAGGAGAGGGGTAGAGGGATGGGTGACAGGTGATGGGGATGAAGGAGGGCACCTGTGATGAACACTAGGTGATGTATGGAAGTGTTGAATCACTATATTGTACACCTGAAACTAATGTCACACTGTATGTTAAGTGGAATTTGAATAAAAACTTAAAAAAATATATTGGTAACTCATGCTAACTGGGTGTTGAATGAAGTCCAAGCTGCAAGAGTTTAAAGGGTCCAGAGGGAGAAGGTCTGAAGCCTCTGGGCACAAAAACAATTTTTCCAGGATTACGGATGGGACAGTTTAGACATCGATGGTACACTATTTTTGCAATTTTATGGAAGTCTCCTCACCAATGTTATTTATAATCTGAGTCATCTTAAATGTACCGTGGTGGGTGAAGATAGGTCAAAATTTAAAAATGGGAGTTGCCAGGGGTTGGGAAGAACCAAGTAGCCATCTAGGGCTTCCCATAGCCAGGACTATTCATCAAATTTTCAATCATTATTTGCTCATCTTAATATCTCTGATTTTCTCTGATTGGGGAGCAGACTGTTGCCATGTTACAAGGATATCAGGATGGCAAAATCCTGGCAATGAGGGGCCATTTTTTATAGAATTGGGATAGACTTTAGCCACATGTGCCACACTCTTACAACACAACATAAAGAAGACATAGTATTAGTTCTTATTTGATAATGCCTTCCATATAATTAACATATCAAATAAGCCTAATTAGTTCAACAAATCCTTTGAAATGTTCCAGGTCAAAAAGACATTAGCAGACAATGAATCCCCCCTTCCAACCACACACACACACACACACACACACACACAAAAAAAAAACTAAAGAAGGAAAAGAAAAAATGTTGTCTTTTTAACAGAGAGAACACCAAATTCTAATTTTGCACTGGCTTTCTTTTCCCAGATCACCTGAACTTGAAAAACATTTGAGTTAGTTTCTATCTTTTTGAGAGTTTTAGAATGTTCACTCCTTACAAGTGCTTGTCTTTAAACCAACTGAATAAAACTTGTTTACAAATTAATTTTAGCAATACCATCCAGAGGCAGAACAATATCTTGGACTGATAACATACACATAAACACACAGATGCGAAGACCTTATTATAGTTACTAATATTTGCGGAAAAGATTTTTAAGATTTTTTTTGTCCCTGAAATTAACCTCAAGGAGAGGGTGGTAGAGTTTGGGTATAGGAGTCCTTTTAGCAGTTTGTATTTTAAAAGGTTTCTATCCCTATTTTTTTTTTCTCCTTTCAGTCTCAGGTGATTATGAGCCATGTTTACATTTTAAAGACATGATTTGGGGTGCCTGGGTGGCTCAGTGGGTTAAAGCCTCTGCCTTGGCTCAGGTAGTGATCTCAGAGTCCTGATATCCAGCCCTGCATCCGGTTCTCTGCTCAGCAGGGAGCCTGCTTCCTCCTCTCTTTCTCTGCCTGCCTCTCTGCCTACTTGTGATCTCTGTCTGTCAAATAGATAAATAAAATCTTAAAAAAAAAAAAAAAAAAGACGTGATAAGACATGACTTCAGGGGCAGAGGAAGAAGTCCTTCCAAAATGGTTTCCTGGAGCCAATAATTTACAAGCCATTTGAGATAATAGGGAAAGTTTTGGGATTGGTAAAGGAATAGGTGAACTTTGAATTGTCTCTAGAGCTCCATATCTAGTTTTGTAAAGATTTGTAAGATAAGGACAGTTGCTTTTAATTCCCCAAAGAACTGGGTTGTAACTTAAATGACATCATAGGTTAAGCCACCTATGCAACTACATTATTCTCTGAGTACATAGTTCTAATTTTAAATATTTCCGGCCGTATTGAATAACACCCCCATCTAGTGTAAGAGGGGTCATTGAAGAGGGTGCAAAGGGTATTACTACCTTCTCCAAATTCAGGGTCACTCCCAGTGATAGCAAAAGGAACCAACAACTGACACATCCCAGGCAGGCAGAGAACCAACACAGTTACACAAACAAGGCAAACAAGAAGATAATAGCTATCTCTGGGTATGGATTTGAGAAGGAACGGACAAGGTGAAATTTTATTTTCCTCTCTCCAGTGGGCACTACAGAGAGAGATTTGGAAGCACTAATTCTCTTAAGACTTTTCACACTTTGCTGGCTTCTGTCAGTTTTTCAAGGATCCCCTCTGAAGGCTCTGCTATTTGCCAAAGATCCCCCTGGGCTGTTTTAGGAAATAATAGCAATTTCCCAGAAAATCCCTTTATTTCTACAACTCTGGGAGTAGCCCATTTGGGGACCCTGTAAGGTAGATATGGGGGTGTCTGGAAGGCCATGAACTCGGGAGACTTTGGTTTCAGTTGTGTAGTCTTTTCAGAGAGGAAATGAGACAGAGGATCAGCAGAACGAGTACACAAGGAAAAGGGAACAGCAGGAGGCCTTATAGCCTTCTGTTTTAGGTACTTTTTTACATCTTTAATTTTTTATTAGCCTTTTGCAGTGTAACTACTTTGAAACTTTGAAACCTTTTGGAAGCTTCAGCTTGTCATTTAAAACAGGTATCCCATTCTGTTTAATTTGGGAATCCTTGCTTTCAAGTGTGCTTCTTAAATGAGCCGATCTAATTGGAACATTCCGCGTCACGGCCACTGCATTGCTAGGCTGTAATTCTCTTGAGGGCTGGCAGCCGTTTGATAGGACCTTGGTCACAAATGGAGTGAAACCACATGTCTGTTCAGCTGTATGTAGCCGCAGGTGGGGTGCAACTCACATATCTGTCTGGCCTCATTTTGGGGCCCCCAGCCTGATAGTTACCAAGCCAAGTTCCTCAGGACACAAAACAAGCTTAGTAGGATTTTTGTTGCTTTTGCTAGAAATGAATAACTTCTGGAACTATGTATATTCCTCAGACATAAAATAAGCAGGTGTACAATAAGATGGTGTGCTTGACTCTAGATAGAGTTTAAGGATCCGATTTGCTAAGCCTTTGAGTTTCTCTAAGAGCTGAACTATTACCTAAAAGGGACATGCAGAAGGGTGGGGGATTGTGCACGGTTTATAGTGAACTTCATTGCATGGAAGCTTCCTTGAAGTTGGTAGTGACCTAGTGTCAATCTAACCTTGACACTTGAGGTAGCAAGCATTCTAATAGCCTTAATAGCCTTTATTTTTTATTTATTTTTATAAAAATTTTACTTATTTATTTGACAGAGAGATCACAAGTAGGCAGAGAGGCAGGCAGAAGAGAGGAGGAGGTAGGCTCCCTGCCGAGCAGAGAGCCAGATGCAGGGCTTGATCCCAGGACCCTGAGATCATGACCTGAGGCCAAGGCAGAGGCTTAACCCACTGAGCCACCCAGGCGCCCCCCGCCTTAATAGCCTTTAAATGTTCTACCCAGGCCCACCATTTTTCATGGCTTTTTGGCCTCTGAGATCTCACCAGCAATAGTCTTTATCTACACAAAACAAGCCCAGTGAACACGTGCACCTTCATGTGTCAGCAGTAACCAAGCAATGTGATTGTGCTCTGGCCACGGGAGGGTCTGCACACACCACCACCTATTCCTGTGGATACTCCCTGAGTTTTCCACCTGGGGAAATGTGGTCTGAAAGTCTAGGGCTTGGCTCTGGGAAGACCCTTCTGCCAGCTTAGCTGGGCTCTGGACAAACATGCCAGTTCTATTGGGTACCAGGCATAAATGTCTGCCAGTCCACCTGACCTGCCCTATAAAGGAAAGCCTATTAAAACTGGGAGATTGGATGAAGAAAGAGCAGAGCTCCTCAGAACCTAGAGGAACTCACCCAAAACCCTCAGAAATGTCAAGAAACACAGTGAATTTAAAGGGTTCAGGGATACCGTGATTGTGTTTCTTGTAGTCCCCAAATGCTTCTGGAAGTTCACTTTAAATCCCGTTGTTGCTACCAAATCTGTTAAATAACAAAAATTCAACCAAGTACATTTTTGGCCTTATTAATCAATTCATGAATCTGGCAGCATTCCCATCTAGCAAATAAGTGGAAGGAACCTTTAAAGGGTTATAGAAAAGGAAAGGTTTTTATAGGTAGAGATGGGGTGAAAGAAAATAAATTATTAGCAAAGAATCCATTGTTTTAGGCAAGGTCTTCCTCCTAAGGGGAAGGAAAGGGTCTATCAATAAGTTTCCTATGCTGAACAGAAAATTCCCATGTTAGTTGGTTAAAGGTTCCATCCTGGGGGTGTGGGGGTGAGACCGCAGTCAGGTTATTAAGTCTTGGTTTACTGACCTGGGCCCTTAACCTAAGTGACGCCATTTTGGGTTTGTGGTCTTCTTTTTAAACACTATGTGCTCTGCAAATCTAATCCCATCAACTCTCAATGCAAATTCCCCATTAAATAATCACCTTTAATATCATTAAATATCACCATTTTAAAAAGATTTTTTTACTCAAGAGAATTTATTTACTCAAGAGAAGATTGAATCAGAATAAATCAGAAGATTTATTTACTCAAGAGAAGGGGATGGGCAGAGGGAGAGAATCTTCAAGCAGACTCCCCGCTGACCCGGAGCTCAATCTCACAACCCATGGGATCACGACCCATGAGATCACGACCTGAGCCAAAACCAAGAGTCAGATGCTCAATCAACTGAGCCACCCAGGATCCCCACATATCACTTTTATTTTCCTCTCCCAGAGTGCTTTCCCCTATTCTCCACCCATCCATTATCATGCCCTTTCTCTAAAACTCTGCCGCCTCACAACTCCTACCACAGACTAGTAGCAACTAGTCTGATGTGTTTGGTCCACACTGCTCCCATCACCTCCTGAAGGTCTTTGCCATTCCCTCTCTCTGGTGTGCATTTAGGAACTTGGATCATTTGGTCCTGCATTATGTGTTGTCTCATTATCTTAATTTGAATATTTGACTATTTTTCTACAAAACCCTACAAATTCATTAAGGGGTCTCTCATAGCAGGGCTATTCAAAGTTGGGTCTGCAGACCACATCAGCATCCCTTGGCACTTTTTAGAAATGTGAATGAATTGGAACCTGCCCCAGACCTATCTAATCAGAAGCTCTCCAGATGTTTCTACAACACACCAGTATTTAAGGGGCATGGCCCTACAACCTCTCACATTGTTCTTAGGTCACAGGAAGTGTTCAAAGACCACTTGCAGAATCGCATTGATTGCTTCCCTTTGAATGAACCAAGGCTTCTAATAGAAGCACTGCCTTCTGCTTTCAAGGACTGAACAAATGCCGCTGAACAATGCCTCTTTGCCCTGAGAACACAGGGCAAAATATACATTAAAAGGCAGCTCCTCCCCAACATTCGGCTTTCACACACTTGAGAAACTTCAAGGAGCAGAGGTTTTTATGGTCTGTGATGAGTGAGTTAAATACTAGCAAATTCAGACTTAACAGTGGTGCCGAAGCTGCTTCCTAGATGGGAAGTTTTGCAGAAGAAAGGAGGCTAATGACCACGGAGAGTGCGGTTTCTAACCAGGGGCCACATCAAAAGCCACACTCCAGTGAATGAAGTCTCGGGAGCTTGGAGCTGCCAGCACATAAGACAGGGGAACTCTCCCACACAGATCCATGGTACCCTCGACACACGAAGCAATCAGGAAACCGGGAAAAGTGCCCAAAATGAAATCTTTCCCTTTCTCCACAAACATCACTCCTAATGCAAAATCTAAATTTCGCAAACAGTTGAAACCAAGGGGAGAAGTCAAGGATGTGACATTGCATTTCAGGGGACTCCCACAAGCTGTCTGCCAAAGTGTGTAGCCACAGTCATGACGGGAAGAAAATCAGCGGCAGGTGGCAGGTCTGGTATACCTCTGTTAGCTTCCCTTTAAGGAAGCATGGTCAGATGACCACTTTTTTCCTTCTTAGCTTTCAAAAAGTATATGCAGTTGGTAAGGAAAAGAACATCTGAAATTAGAGAAAGAGATCGTAGTCCTGGCCTTGCGTAGAGACCCTTGGCAAAAAGCAACTCTCCAGGCCTCCCTTCTCATTTTTATAGGATAGTGTTTTCTAGATAGTCTATGAGGTCCTTTCATAATGGGGGTGCAAGGGGGGAGGCAAGGACATGCTGTGAGAGCCACTAGCTGGTTTCCCTAAGGGATCCAGAGACAATCTAATACAAAATCAGGACTGCTGCTCTGAAGGGGAGTGGAGAGCCCCCTCGGGCCCCACAGGCCTCATATCATGCACATATAACCATATGAGCATGTTTCCTGCCAAGAGCAAGCTTCTTTTGAAACAGGACTTGCATCTACTGCATAGATTTCATACTCTCCTTAAGAATCAAACTGAAAGGGTGCCTAGGTGGCTCAGTCCGTTAAGTGACTGCCTTCAGCTCAGGTCATGATCTTGGGAGCCCTGTGATGGAGCCCCATGTCAGGGTCCCCACTCAGCAGGGGAATCAGCTTCTCTTTCTCCCTCTGCCCCTCACCCTGCTCTCTCTCTCTCTCTCTCTCTCTCAAATAAATGAATAAAATATTTTAAAAAATCAAACTGAAATCAGAAGATTAGAGTCTGAGGTTTGTTGTTGGTAATGCTCTGTACATAATGCCACTGATGGGAAAAAAAGGCTATTAAAAAGAAAATATATAAATAGCCCAATAATTCCTCCATCCCGCCACCAAAAGAAAAACTTGATTAACATTCCACACAGCGATGGGAGCTTGCCTGCAGATGGGAAGGCTGGTAAATATATAAAACCACCTTAAAATGTGAGTCTTATCATGGAACCATCTCGGCAATTAGACAGGACACGCAGAATAAAGAACTAAAAGCCAATTACGGGTCCCCTGGGTCCTAGAGAGATTTCATAAAAAATTAATGCAGAGTAAAATAGAAACCATCTGAATTACAGCTGATGAACACATGCAATGCACTTTGATCGCCAAGTCCCAGCCACAGAAGCAGTTTCTGCTATCCTTTGTTAGACTGGAAAGTTCTTCTGTCATATTTCCTGCCTGTGCTGGAAGGCATTGTTAGCTTAGGGAAGAACCAAGTGAGGGTTGGGCCAAGGATCGTAATGGTTGATGTACTGCGTCATTCTAACCTGCTCTGGGGAACCAAGGTGGTCTGGAATACAATGAACACAATTCCATAAAGCTGAGCCATGGGAAGGAGCTCTCGAGGGCAGGTGTATCTGGGTTAAAGTGTCCAGGTTGGATGGTACATGTTGCTCTTTTCTTTCATTGGTGAGCATAGGCACTAACTGTCAGCCCTTAAGGAAAAGGTCAATCTCTCTTGCTTGCAGCTGAATCCCTTACAGTACCTAGAAGAATCCCTGGCCCATTCAGAGGTCCAATAAAAGCTATAGTTTACTGTAGTGTGTTGACCGACAAGGTAGAGGCATGACCAGCTTGGGTCTGTGGGCATTCTAAGCAATAGAAATTGACTAGAGGCCAAATGGGAGCTCAGGCAAGGCTTTACTGGGACCTGTGCTCCAGCACAAAGAGAGAGCACAGGGCAAAGAATCCTTCAGGCTGGCTCTCCGAACAAAGGCTGGGGGAGTTTTTAAAGGGACTGAGGTAGGAAAGAAGAAGTGTTTGAGGGTGTAGAGGTGGAGATTTCTTGGCGCCTCGTGCATTTAAAGGTCATATTTCTTTGCATCAAGTGTCTCATTACCATGTTAAATACCCACCTCTGGGCATGATTTTTAATATAATGAGGAAGGAAGTTGGTGAAAGGTCAGTGCTGGGGTCTGCCTTGCGGCAGACTTGGTTTAGTTCGGTTTTCATACATCTTCCTAGTAGAGTCCTTCCTTCAGGTACACATTCCACTTCTGCATTCCTTCAGGAGATGTTACTCAAGAGGCAGAGTTTCAGTTATAAGTGAACTCTGGGCTTTGCAGTCAGGCTTGAGGGGACCCAGGTCTAGTCCCTGCAGTGTCCAGGGGCTCCCACCCACAGTGATGGCACCCACTAGGTACAGGCTGGCCGCCTCACTTTAGTGTCTCCTACTTATTCTACTTAGAAACCACTGGGCAGGTTCCTACTTGCCTGTGTCACCATTTGGAGGATTTGGGGACATGTAATCAATTGTCTTCCAGGAGTAACAGGAGACCAACTCTACAGGGACCTTGGAGCATGTAAGTTTAAAGAGAAATTTTGACTAAGAGAAGGAGAGTGGCTTGGCAAAAGTGTATTTTAGCTGAGACACTGAATTTGACTTAAAAAACAACAAAATTTTCATTAGAGTCCCAGATATGTGTAACTTTGCAGCTGCGCAATTATGAACAAGTCCCTTACCTTGTCAAGCCTCAGTTCCCTTATCTGTGTTCAGAGATACTGCAGAGGGTTGTTTGGGGACTTAAATAGCAGTCATGAAAATGTTTTGTATGGTGTAAGAGACCAGCAACTAGAAGGTATTAATATTATGCAATAAATCACAGTTGTGTTTTCTATAATCGATTCCAATTTAAGGAGTGACAGAAGATACAATTGCCTTTTTAGATGAAGACATTTTGAAAGCAGGGTGCTGGGTGGGAAAGTCAGTTGAGTGTCTGACTCTTGGTTTTGGCTCAGGGTCATGAGATCAAGCCCCGAGTTGGGCTCCGTGCTTTGTGTGTGGTCTACTTGGGATTCTTTCTCCCACTCCCTCTGCCCCTCTGTTACCCTCTCTTTCTAAAATAAATAAATAAGTCTTAAAAAAAAAAAAAAGAGAGAAAACATTTTGGAGGCAAATGTTAAAAATCAAAATAATTTATAATTTCCATATCTTTTTCTAGGCTGTTCTACCCTATGACACCCATTATGCCTATACAAATACATATATATATATATGTATTATATATATGTATATACATACATATATATGTTTTATGTATATATAAACATATACGTTTCTTATGTGTGCAAATATATGTGCATATATCATAGAATTTCTACATAATAAAGGGATTATATCATATGGAAATTAAAAATATGTGCAGTAACAATAAATTATATGTAGATATGTACATATATACACATATATAGAAAGAACTTAATACTGTGGAAAACAATGTAAATTAGTGCTCTCACAAGACAAAAGACTTGAAAGAAATCATGCCATGTTAATATCAAGTTGATTGAATTAGCCTGATTGTGTTCATCTGTGACATACTTTGTTTTTCTTTTCCTGTAGCACCATCTCCCTCTCAAAATGAGATCTTGCCTTAAGTTTTCAAGGGTATATGGTTGAAAGCAGTACAAGTGCGGAGGGAAGAAGTTGGCAGAAGTGGGTCAGGGTATTGAGTGGCTATTTGACCATTCATGGATACCAAGTGTCTGGGACAATATTTCCAAACTCAGCCTCCAGGAAGTATACGGTTCCCTCTCTATATGTCCTCAGATGAGGGACAGGCAGTTACTGCCATGGTATGCATAATGGATTCCCAGGTCTGGGGCTATAAGGCTCTCCTGTGCTTCCCTCTGTCCTCTCTTCACGACTAAAACAAGTTTGACTGGATGGACATAAAAACCATGGGATAAATGGCCCAAAGAAAGTTGGAGGGGAGATTAGAATGTAAATGGGCAGCTGGCTATGGAGAAAGGGATTGGGCACTGATTACTTAAATAAGGATTACTATATATGAGTGAAGCATTTTACAAAACACAAATCATTATTTATCCTTGCAGTTACTTGGAGCTTTTTTTTATGTGGCTCTCTGACTTGGAAATACAACTTTAAATGAGTGGCTGACTGTTTAAGGCAAGAAACAAAGTAAAACCGGCTCTTCATACATAATTTACTGAAAGCTCTTACTTCCTATTTTTGGTCAGCAACCCATATTGCTTTCATCGATCAGATAGTCTACTGACTTTAATTCATCAATTAATCAACACATATTTTGAATATATATTATAGGGCAGATCAGGTCCACGTGAAAGACATTTGTCATGGGAGTGAAAAAGAAAATGTCTATGAAATCTGGAAGTCTATGAAATCATTGAAACAGACTTGTTGACTAAATTCCAATAGCCTAGCTTTCTTTTTTTTTACTTTTAATTTTTTTAATTTATTTTTTATTTATTTTCAGCATAACAGTATTCATTGTTTTTGCACCACACCCAGAGCTCGATGCAATCCGTGCCCTCTATAATACCCACCACCTGGTTTCCCCAACCCTCCCCTTCAAAACCCTCAGATTGTTTTCAGAGTCCATAGTCTCTCGTGGTTCACCTCCCCTTCCAATTTCCCTCAACTCCCTTCTCCTCTCTAACTCCCCATGTCCTCCATGCTATTTGTTATGCTCCACAAATAAGTGGAACCATATGATAATTGACTCTCTCTGCTTGACTTCTTTCACTCAGCATCATCTCTTCCAGTCCCGTCCATGTTGCTACAAAAGTTGGGTATTCATTCTTTCTGATGGAGGCATAATACTCGCCTAGCTTTTAATACACTTACCCATCTGGAGTGTATGACCTAAAGGTAACATTTCTTATTCATCACACAGCCCACCAATGGTAGGTGTTAGATAAATACTTGTTGGACTAATGTGTCACAGTTATGCATTGCTATGTAACAAACTAACAGACTATCCCAAAGCTTAGTGGACTGAAATAACAGCGACTTTATTTGATTGCTTAAAATGTTATGATTTTGGCAGGGCTCAGCCGAGTAGCTTGTCTGCTCCATGTGGCATCCACTGGAATGGATTGCCTGGGACCAGAGGATGTGTTTTCAAGATGGCTGCCTCCTGTAGGTGGTGAACGGTCAGGGACAGGTGAAGGTTGGATGCAGTTAGGACACTGGGACAGCCAGGTTCCACTTTCCATCCAGGTAGTCTCAGGACCACCACCTCTCCATTGGCCCTCCAAATGATCCCTCCACATGGTGGCTGGACTGCATGAGTGTGTATATATAAACCATTTTTATTTAAGTTAAAAATAAGGTTGGGAAATATTTTCGGTGGATCGTGATATATGTCCATATGGTACAGCTAATACTTCAGATGCTACTTTAACATCTTCTTGTTACCATTGTGATCGCAGAAATGCACTAACAAGAAACACATTCACAGGAAGGACTCTGCACCGACACTGCACCTCACTGCAAGCCTCCCTCCAGAAATTGCTGAGTGAGCACCAAAGAAAAGAGAACTTGCCCCCTTCCTTGGCTAGATCTTGGCACCCACACGTGTGATTATGCAATGGCCTTTGGTTTGCTTTGGAAATTCATAAATCATTATCCAGAAGTTTCTGCTGCTGGGAAGATCCAGCAGAACATCACGTCCTCTCCATTTCCGGCTTGCCCTTACTCGAAGGTCCTCTTCCAGTTTCTAAGTTTCAGTGTTTATCTCTGCTTTTGCTCCCCTTCAGAACAGTCTCGCTTGCCTAGTTCTACTACTTAACCTCATCAGGAAGAAGATGCTGTTGTATGATCACAATAGGGAACACAGGGTTGTGGGCATAGTGACTGCCATAGACTGGGGCACTCCTCCCCAGAGTCCCCTTAGAAGAGTTCGAGCCAACTTAGATGTCAGCTTCCAAGATCACACAAAAGCTGGTCCACTCGCTTGGCATGCTCCAACCAAAATCCTTCTCTTACTCATCACACAGCCCACCAATAGCTGGTGTTAGATAAATACTTGTTGAACTAACGTGTCCCAGTTATCCATTGCTAGGTAACAAACACCTCCTCCCTGGGCAGCATCCTTGTGTTGGAAGGTTTTCCATTCACTTCAGTCAGAAATAGACCCACTTGTATCCTTGTGTGCACACCTGCAACCTGCCAATTATCAAATTCCTCAAACTCCTGAAGAATTTTCCTTCAGTAAATGCTGAATATGATCTCCTCCCAAATTATCAGCAAGTTAAATATTCACTTCCCTGATAATGAAAGTACAGATAATATCAATTATTAGGAAAAGTTAAAATATTCATCATGGGTGGGAAGGTTTTGCTCAGGTCACACATGCCACCATTGGTAATGTGTTGGCTGTGTGCCAGGAGCTGCACACCAGGGGCTGCACAGTGTTTCACATATACCCTCTTCTTTGACCTGCATTACCTGTGAACCAAACACTATTATGATCATACTCTACAGGGGAGGGAACTGAGGTACAGAGATATTAAGGTAGTAACTTGCCCACCATCACACAGGTAGCAGGGGAGGAAGTCTTGCTTCTAACTCCAGCTGCATATTACACTTGGGGACGCTTGCAAGGTTCCTGCTGAATTTAAGCGTACAAGCCTGCACACAGGCACACAAAGGATGGCATTCTGGACTTGTTTGTAGTGCCTCCCTATTATCCAGGGGTTAGTGGTGTTTTTCCATTGACACTATTCTTTCAATCAGTACATTATTTGAAACAAATCCGTGGCATTACCTTGGATTTCACTTCTGCTGGTCATTTTGTTCAATATGCATTGTTACATTTCTATTTTAATTGTTATTTTTTTATAATGCTTTGTTATCACTGAATGCATTTTCTCCTGAAAAGCGAGGTAAACAGGATGGGCGGATGTGGGGTGTCTTGCTCTGCTTCTGTGATCAGTAGAGTCTGGGTGCCACTAGAGTAAGGAAGGGAATAAAAAACGAAGCAGGTCTTACCAATGTGTCCATGCTGCATGCTGGTGAGGCTGGTTATGGTTTCATCAGGGCATCTGTCCCCTAGTCTGGATGTCTCCCGTTAATCAACATTTTATAAAATCTCTCCTCAAGTTTGAAGGCCTTCATCTGTAAGAGATCTAGTTCTAGGTAACTTTTGTCATATTTTTATAAAGTCTTTTAAAGGGTACAGAGCTCTCTTAGTGTCTCCTTAAGTCCAGCCAGAACCCAGGAGGTGCTTGGACCCAATGGAGAGTTTCCCAAAGCTAAACCCACCTCCAAGAGTCCACACAGTGAGCCATCCCTGCAGCAGTTCTTCTGTCCTCCCTTGTCCTCCACATATGCTCACACAGATGGGCACACACTCACAATTACGATCACCCACAAAGTCAATGCACTCACGTATAGGCACACAACCACAAATACCCTTACATACACTCTCAGACACACACCCACTCACACAGGCACATACTCACAAACACCCTTACATACACACTCAGACACTCAATTATTTAATGGGTATAAAGTTTCAGTTTTGCAAGATAAAGAAATTCTGAAGGTTGGTTGCACAACACTGTGAATATACTTAACCCACTAAACTGCACATTTAAAAATGGTTAAGACAGGGGTGCCTGGGTGGCTCAGTGGGTTAAAGCCTCTGCCTTCGGCTCAGGTCATGATCCCAGGGTCCTGGGATCGAGCCCCACGTCAGGGTCTCTGCTCAGTGGAGAGCCTGCTTCCCTTCCTCTCTCTCTCTGCCTGCCTATCTTTCTGCTTGTAATCTCTGTCTGTCAAATAAATAAATAAAATCTAAAAAAAGTGGTTAAGACAGTAAATTTTATGTTACGTATATTTTACCAAAATTAAAAATGACAATAATAGTAAAGACAGGGATTTGTACTTGGTAAGCTCACAAGTGCATTCGTTAAATCTTGCGTTCCTCCATGAGCCCTCCTGGAGGACCCTGCCATGAGGAGACCGAACCCAGCAATCTGCTGTTCCTGGGAATGTACATTAAGGATGACGGCAGAATGCTGGCAAGAGGGTCCTGCCTAGGGAAGCTGAAACAAGGAGAAGCATCTGCCATCTGGAACTGTCACTGCTGTGGGTTTACATCTCTCCTAAAAGAAGAGGGAAAGATCCTTTGGAGGAACAGTCCTTTCTCAGAACCCAAGCCCCTGTTACAGAGGCAGATGTGATGGTGCTTTATAAATTCCTTCTCGTGGCTTTAAATGTCATCGTCAGACTTTGTGACGACTCCCCTGAGGCTTCTCTCAAGGCGTGAATGGATGCAGAGGCCCACTCTCCTTTACTGACTGCTCACTCTGGTGGCTGGAACGTGACTGTAAACTTTCCACCCAGCCTCCCTCCCAGCCTCTCCCCAATACCCACCTCTCCTGGAATGGAAAGTTCCCCCCCCAATTCCTAAGACTCAAGGTCACCGGAGGAGAAAGTCTTCCTCAAGAGGTGGACTTTGATCATTTATGTTGGAGGGTTTGGCAACGTTGTTATTTATATCCACTCCCTGTGTAACTACATCTATAACCAACAAAATCCAAGTCCTGTTTCAACTGGAAAAAACCAGCAGGGTCCAGACGTGACTGACTTTTTGTTTGTTTGTTTGGGTTGTGATGTTTTGCATATAAATCAAATAGAGTTTGCCAGAAAAGTCATCCCCTGAGCAAACAGTCTGCTTTTGGATATTGCCAAATAGAAGAGAGATGGTAATATATCTAGAGAGAAGATTGTCCATACCCTAGAAATGAGAACTCAGACTGAACACGTCAAAGTGAGAAAACTTGGAATTCTTCCTCCCATCACATGCACCTTCTGCTCACCTAAGGCTTCCAGAGGTTGCTACATATTTCTGAAGGGAGCCAGGATCCCTCAGTGAGAGGAGTAGGTATTCTTGCCCTGCCCCTTGAATAGGCAATGAGGAGTTAATTGCAGCTGTGTTTCAATCAACAGGACACCAGGATCATGGCTTCTTCAGTTCCAGGAAAGTGAGAAGGTGTGCCAGGGCTTATGCACTCCAAGAGAATGTACACCTCTTCAGAGGTCCCATCCTGAGCCAGTGAGGCCAGGGAAAGTGTGGATGGGGAACCTGTATTACCCCAGTCAAGGACCTTCCCCTGAGAGCTTCCTCTAGCCCCAAGCCATTACTATGACGCTGATAGTAATGTCTAGAATGGAGAGTAAGGGACTGACCTCACTGCAACTGTTCGCCCTGAGATCCACTCTTCACTTTGTCCTTGCTTTACTCTGTTTTGGGTGTATATGGGAGCATGGGGGGGGGCAGGGTGGGTGATATGGAAAAAGGAGTCAACACAGCACACCTGAGACTACTCTCCCCAGAAAGCCTTCTTTAAATGGCTAGCCTTTGGTTGGCATCTGCGACCTTGGACTTCAGGAGTCCCACTGTTCTTTGACTAATGAGAATGGCTCTCTGTGCCCACACTCTTTGGACAGAGAACATGGTTTATGCTGAGCACCTGCTTTCCTTCTGTGAGTCTAGAGTTTGGTACATGCTCAGCAGAGTACCTGTGTGACCAGCCTCCAACAACAACCCTGGGCACTGGGTCTCTAATGAGCTTCTCTAGTAGACAACATTTCACATGTGTTGTCACATTCGTAGCTGGGGGATGTAACCATGTGTCTGACTCCACTGGGAGGGGACTCTTGGAAGTTTGCTCCTGGCTTTCTTTGGACTTCACTCCATGAGCCTTTTCCTTTGCTGATCTTGATTTTCATCATTTCACTACAATAAATCACAGCTGTGAGGATGATAGCCTGGTGAATCATCAAACCTGGGGGTGATCTTGGGAAGCCCTCTCCACCACGGTGTGGTGGTGCCAGCTTTGTGGACTGTGTTGCCCAGACTCCTTTATCAACTGATTTTCATTAAATTGAGCAAATGAGAGACACTGGAGGGAAAGTAGAAAGGAAAGAAGAGAAGAGCCAGAGTTATTCTTCCCTCCTTCCTGACCTCAGACAGACAGGGTTTCTGGTGATGACCCTAACCCTTGTGCTGGGATGACACCACTCCCCTGCTGTTGCTAACTGCTGAGTTAATTGACTTGATTTCCCTCTTTGGTTTCTGGTCTCTTCTGGCACCCATATAACCAAACCCCTGTGATCAATTTCTTCTTTTAAAAATATTCAAGTGTTTTTTTGTTTTTTTTTTCCCCCCCAGCTAGACCCCACATGCAACGTTCCTTAAATACCTCCATGCCAGGCAAGAAACATTCAGAAACAAAGGACACCACAGAGTTCAGAGTCTGTTCATCTAGCTGCTTCTACCATAGTCACATTTGGTGGTGGTGGGGGGGGGCATAGTTCAAGGTTCATGGTATGGCCAGAAAACTTTGTTCTGACTTCTAAGCCCCCGTGCTATGAGGAAAGGCTCTGTAATATCAGTAACAGAGATGTGACTGACTTTTTTTTATAAGATCTGTAACATCTTAACATCTCTGTGCTTGGTGTCCTCAGACACTCTGCTATTGACACTAGTTTTAGACACAAGGAAAGCCACTGCTTTTTTAAGTCTTCTGGGTCAGTGGTTTGGGGAAGTTAGAAAGCTAAATAATACATGTGCGTAGTCACACAATAATGAGTGAGTCTCAGGCGCAAAGTGGCACTGAGGTGGCAGTTGTGAGGGTGACAGACCTGTCCTGAATGCATAGCACAGTCAGGAATCCCAGAGGGTCTGGCAGCTCTGTCACCTAATCTGAAGGGAGCCAAGCTGCCTGGCTCTTCCCCAGACCCACATAGGCAAGGGGTCTCTAGGAATCCTGGACACTCAGGCTTGATTTTTGCCAGAATAATTATCAGTGTAGGCTGGTCCTTCTTTAGCACTCAACAAAGAGCATGGAAAGGATGGGCTTTGAGTAATTGAATGGTCAGCAGACTATCCCTGGGGAACTCCAGCTAGGGTCTCTACTCTCATGCAGTTTAGTGGGGTACAGACAAGGAGACAGAAAATGGCTGCTTTGTATGAGAAGCACCAGGACAAGGCCACCTCCTGCAGGACACGTGTGCAGTTTGGGCTGAGATCTGGAGAGTGAATAAGAAATAGTCCAGTGGTGAGAAGAGGCAAGAGGAGTGGAGTGTGTTTCTGGCCATGGTACAAGTGGTACAAGCAGGGAAATCACTGTGGGCTGGAGCGTACCACAAGGGGCTGTGGGGGGGTGGGGGTGGGCAGGAGGTGGGTAGAGTGGGCGCCCATTGCAGAAGGCAAGAGAGAGTGAAAGAGAAGGGGATGGAGGACAAAGTAGGACCGACATTGCAGAGACCCCGTCAACCAAAGTTTGGAATTTATCCTAAGAGCAAATGGAAGTTGTGATAGAAGAGCTTGTGCAAAGAATTTGATTCCAGATTTAAGCCCCCCCCCCCAAGCTCTTTCTCACTGCAGTGTGGAGAATGGACTGGAGGAGTCAAGATTGGAAGCAGTAGGTGGTTCTGGAGATTTTGACAACTGGAGATTTGACAAGGATGATGCGGGAGTCTGAACCTCCACTATGGGAGTGGGAGTGAATGGGTAGATTCGAGAGCTATTTAAGAGGAAGAATAGAAAGTATTTGTTGAGGGATTGGATTTGGGGGTTGAGGGGAGGAAAAGAAGGAAGTGCCGAGAACAACACCACATGTCTGGCTTGGCAACAGAAAGTAGGGTGGTGGCATTCACTGAGATAGGGAACTTTTGAGATGGACCAGGTTTTCAGGGGAAATTACACATCTCATTTTAGAATGATGAGTGTGAGTTATCACTGGGACATGCCAAGATGGTTGGGAGACACTTACATTGGGGATTCTGAGGTTCTAGAAAAGATCTAGATTTGGGACATGTCAGGATACAGATGGGAAATGAGAATGATGGGAATGCCACATTTATCCAAGGGGGTGCGTGCAGCACTAGAGGAGTGTAATGCCCCAGAATCCAGGGAAACAGACCTTCAAGGTAAGAGTGCCCAAGTTTAATGTCTCCTAATGTTAGGTAAATTAGAACAGAATCTTTTCCTTTGGATTTAGCACAGGTCATTGGTGACCTTGAGCTAGTTTCAATAGAACAATGGAGCAGATGTCAGATGGCAGAAGCTTGCAATGAAGAAGAGAGAGGGGAGCAATAGCTGGGGGCATGTGGTCCCAGGGAAGGTTTGAGCAAGTACTGAAGAGACTTGCCTTGAAGTTGTGTCAATGCTGGTGGGGAACAGCTGCTCAAGCGGGAGCTTTATGATAGAGAAGAAAGAAAGTATATGCAGTATGGCAAGAGCCTGAAGAACAAGGTGACATAGACCACAGGCAAAAAGACAGGGCCCCGTGCACTTGACCAAGGACAAAGGGGTGACTGGAACCATTTTCCACTTCAGTAAGAGGAAGAAAGAGGGAACTATAGGCATTTGCAAACAAGTTCATAGATTGGTAGCAGAAAATTTGGAGAATTCCTAATCAGTGGTCTTTTTCCCCCCCTCTCTCTATGAAATTAGATCAAGGGGCAAGGTCAGAAATTTGAAGACAGTAAAAAGGGTTAAAAATAGCCCTGTCTGAAAATAGGAGTATTTAGAGAGACAAAGAATCAGAAAAAAACATATACACAGAAGAAAAATTTTCTATTTCTCCAGTTATTTGAAGATAAACCAAAATGGTTTTCAGGGGGGAAAAAGTGTTATTTTCTAATTTTTGTGACACTTAAAGTTATTTACTCATCTTCCCCAGGGCTGGGCCTCCCCTCCTGTAGGAAGTCCTGCAGTAAGGTGGTGCTGAGGCTCGCATGGATGCTTCAAGAACACAGACCATCCCCCCCAGCCGTATTGACACAAGAAGGACACCTTCCTCTTGCTTTATGCATGGTCACAGCTGTCTGTGACCTCTCTGCCAGAGGGCAGACCCACCCTTCATCCAAGCAGCCAACCTCAGAATCCCCAGCGGGGACACTGCCCTGTGGAGGACGACCCTTCCAGCCCCCCTGAGGAAAAGGAGGAGGCAGGGTGTGAGGGGCCTCTGCAGGGGGGCTGCAGAGCTGGAGTGGGGATGGTGAGGAGAAGCAGTGCTAGGAACTCCGAAGTAAGAGGGGCGTGGGTCGGAGGAGGGGCTCATGCCAGAACTACGCGCGGGATGGCAGCAATAAGTAGAAAGTCCTAGAAGCTGCTCTGTTTGCTCCAGCTGTCTAGAAGGGGGAGGAGAAAACCCTGTGGGACGGGAGGGGAGGGGGGAGGGTGGGGGCTGTTAGGAAGTTATTTAAGAGCCAACTTTCTTGTCGTTTTTCCTGAGTCCTTTTGAGGAAGTACCTCTGAGCTGCACAGAGCCAGCCTGCCTTAGGGCACCTCAGGCGGACCGCAGGTAAGCAGCCGCCCCTCCCGCCCGGCCTCACCGCAAACCTGCACCCAGGAGCCAAGGGGCCCGGCTGCGCCTGCCTTCCTGCCCTGGAGTTTTCCTGTGATCCCTCGGGCGTCTGCTGCTCCGGGTATAGGGGACAGGGGTAAGAGGCGCCACCACTTGTCCACTGTGTTTCCTGGCCCACATCTCCGTGCCTTCCCAGCCCCACTTCTGTCCAAGCAGGGACTTTTCAGGCACTCCTTCAAGATTTTCCGAAGGCTCTGCTTGCAAGAAGGCCACCAGATGGGAATGAGGGACTTGGGAGCGCTCCCCCAAGGGAGCTCCCTTCTCCTCATTGGAGAAAACTGTGGAGGGATGAGAGAGAAGTGTAGAGAGAGAAAGAGAGAGAGAGACAGAGAGAGAGAGAGAGGCCAGGTAAGAATACCTGCTTGTCTTGGCTCTGCGTCCCCTTTCCCCTTCCCAATGCAAGAGCTGAACTTGAGCACTTACCCCCCAAGACCCTTGGAGAGGAGGGTACTTCTGCCCACCTGTACTCACCTGCACAGGCTCCTCTTACCTGGCAAGCACTGGGGCTCCCCAGCTCTTTGCTTTCTGGGTTCTCTCTCCCAACAGGCTACTGCACTGCTCTTCTCTGTTCTGCCCCAAACCCTCCCTCCCTTAGTGATCCTAAGCCCACCTCAGGGTTCTTTTTCTTACCTTCCATCATTAACTCTTCCTTCTATCATTGACCCTTTCTCCCTGTCCCCTCAGCTCACTAGAGACTTTGTAAATATGTCTGTAGGTATTTATGGAAACTGATTCAGACTTTATGCTTGCAAATATTGCTGCTTCCCAGACCAAATACCCTACCTAGAAAGTGGTTCTCTTGTCTCAAGCTGTGTTGCCTTTGCTCAACATGTTTCTGGAACAGTCTACTCTGGTTGCCTCTATGGTTGAAGCTCTTCATCTTTTGAGGGTGTGCTTCGTTTTTGAAAAGGGCCAAATAACCAAGAGTCATGACTGGGTGATCTAGGTGATGAAGGTGAAAGCTCCATTTGGGCCAGAAACAAGGGCTCCCTTTATTTGGTCAGTTTGTCAACAAGTACTGATTGGGGCCTAACAGTGAGGTATGTGGTGTTTAAGCTGGCTTCTTGCCTGTGCAAACTCCAGAGGAAGGGGAAGCAGGCTTAGAGCAAAGGCAGAGGCTATTAATAGCCTTAATTCAAAATCACAATGTACCCTCTTCACCTACCCAGACTCCATCTGCCTTCTCCTGCTCTGTGTGGTCCTGGCTCCAAAGCACTTGCCACCTTGTTATACCCTTTTCTGTTTACTTCTGCAAAGTGTGGCCTCCACCCTAACCCTCACTGGACTGGAAGCTCTAGGTCAACAATCTTCTGCTTTGTTCTCTGATGTATTCCAAGTGCCCAGATCACAGCCTGCCACATAGTAGGCTCTCATTAAACATTGGTTGAATGAAGTTGCAAAAATGAACACTTACTTGGACATGGTTGGATGACTTTATTCTTAGAAGTGACTTAGGCCTTCTCAAGTCTATATGAAATGGACATATGTTTGGCATATGACAATAAATGTTTCTTACAAAAATACTGTCTTTAGGGGTAATGGAGCGGGGGAACCCTGCTTTCTAAAATCTTTTACATTTTTCCTTTCTTCAGATAAGCCCCTTTTCTTCTGCTTTCCATGTGTTTTGACAAACAGGAAATCTCCCCGAGATCCTTGGGGAACTATACTCCATCATTAGACTAATTCCTACTGCCACTTCTCAAGTTTTATTTATGTGAAACTCAAAATGTGCTATCCCACACAGATATGTCTGCTTCTCTATTTTTGAATCCTTGTCTCAAATGTAACTTGTCTCCCATTCCTTTTCTGTGTCTCCCTTTCTCTCCCATAAGGAGCTTGTGAAACTGAGAATGTCTGAGACCTCGGAGCCTGCATTTGGAGGCAGGAGAGCCCTGCCCCGCAACGCGTCCAATGCGGCAGAGGATGACCTCCCCACTGTGGAACTGCAGGGGCTGGTGCCCCGAGGTGTCAATCTGCAAGGTACAGGGTCGGCCACCTGCTCCTCCCTGCAGGTGCTGGTTGGGTCAGCACCCTTTGTCTCCACTAGACTCCCACAAAAGCGGCTCCCCTGCCAGTGTCTGGTATTAAAGAATCCCAAGCCTTCTTTTTCAGTGGTAAAAGGCCCCAAGATCCAGATTCTTGTCCCAGTTCTGCCACTTAATAGCTTTGTGATCCCAGGGAAGTCACTTTGTCTTTCTATCTCTTAGCTATTTCCTCTAGAAAACAAGGGCATTGGCTCAGTGGATGCTTCTTCCAGTGCTACTGTTCTGTTTTTAAAAATATTCTCTAGCTGGAAGTTTCCACTTCCAAAATATTGTGGCTGTTTTGATTGTCTGGCTTGTGCCTCTTTCCCTCTCCCTCCTCCCTTCTCTCTCCTTTGCTGTGAATTTCAGAGTTGGCAAAAGATGCCAGACTCTGACAGTAATGGAGATGGAAGCCCTCTACGTCTCTCCAGAACAGCCTGGTGAGCAGGTGAGGCAAGCTGCTTCCCCTGCTCTCGCCTCCACTGATCCCAAGGGACCTGCTCTGGGAGGAGCAGCCAGCAGCTGACCTCCACTCAGCCCTGTCAACTGTGACAGAGCCCAGGTGCCAGCAGTGGCTTGGTGACACAGACGCCATTCCCCTGGGCCACAGCAGGGACATTCAGACTCATGTCCCCGAATGGCATCTCACATGGACCACTTTTTGTTGGTAGCACTCATGCAGCAAGCCCACTTCTGCTCCTGAGGGTACTCTGCACTTGGTTTCCCTGGGAGGTGAACACCCACTTGCTGGGGGCAGATGTCCAGGATCACCCTGTGGTACATGGTTAATCCCCTTCCTCAGAAAGAGATCAGCAGTTGAAAGCAAAGGGAAAGAACAATGCAAGAGCAAATCAGAGAAATGCCTGCACCTTGCAGTCAGGTTTGATTGTGTTACTATCATGTCTAGACAATTCGCTGTCCAACTGTGAAAACAGAGATATCGAGTACCACACAGTAAGGTACCATGCAGATTTGGAGGGGGGGAGCTCACCAAAGGCCTTCTTCAGTTGAGTGGAAGGGTTGGGACAGACTTGTGAACTTGTAGTTCTGAGCTCTCTTCCCCAGTGGGGCGCTGCATTCCCTACAACTCCACCATTAAAGCCACAAAACTGAGTTAAAAAGGACTTGCTAATAAACTCATTTAAATCCCCATGTTATAAGGTGGGGGAACTGAGGTCAAAGTAAGTAGCTGATGTTCACTCCTTCATTGCCCAATCTTAGGTTTATTCTTTTCATTTCTTTTCTTTTCTTTTCTTTCTCTAAGAAAGCAAATAAATTGGAAAGCATGCAGACATCAAACTCTCAAGCAATTATGAGCAAATTATTATACCTTGGTGTATTCAGTTTTTTAGCAAAATCCCCCTCTGGCAGACAAGTCTCTTGGCCCTGGAAGATGTGGGCAGAAAGAACAGAAAGAGAAAGGGGCAAAGGATCAGTGAGGAGAAGTGTGAACAGAGGCAGTGAGATGTAGCAAAGAGCCCCTTGGTTCAGGACTCAGAAGAACTAGGTTCTGGTTCCTCATTTGTCACTTACTCACTTTGCCACCCAGGAAGCCTCAGTTTCTCCATCAAGAAAATGGAAGTAATACCTACTTCACAGTTGCCATGATGATCAAAAGACTAGTGTCTATGAGACACTTGGTCTATGGGAGTTAACCAACAAGTACTCATTGATTCAGAATGTGCAAGATATCATACCCTACAAGGTTAGGAGCCCACCCCAGTGAACACTTATTTCTAAGGGGAACATTAACAGCCTGTGGGAGCTGTATATCTGAAATCTGGAAAAAATGTGGTTAATAAGAAATCAGAACTAACAGATAATTTGAGTAGGTAGGATGATTTTGTAAAAATCTGGGATTACTGTGTTCTGTGTATTTATTTTTGGAGGCACGGGTGGGGAATTATTTTGAAAAATCATTCATCATTTGCTTGGCAATCATATGTGTCCACAGCCCAAGTGACATTCTGGGGTACCTATTATAGGCTTTGGCAGAGGAATGTGAGTGTCCAATGACTATTTGTAGAATGAATGAGCAGTTAATCACTTGAGAATTGAGTGACTCATCAGGCCTAGAGTCATTATAATCTTACTAATAGCAGGCTCCAGGTTTAAAAAAAAAAAAAAAAAACGTGCCTTTATTTCATCTGACTCCCACAGGTGAGCAAAGTACTACACAATGAGGATAGGATCTCTGAACCCAGGTATCATGAGCAAACTCCTAGATGAGTAGAACAGAAGAAAAATACCAGTATACAAACCCTGTGATCAAGAACTATCTCCTACTTATTCTTTACATTTCACATTTCTCTTTAATTGTGTCAAAAGCAGGTTTCCTGACACAAAATACATCAGTTTCTCCCAAGTCATCCCCTGTGAAGGCTGTCACGTGTGATTAGCTGCTGTCTTCTTGCAGTTTATGCAGTGACCCCTAGGGGCGACCAAGAGGGCTTGAAGATCCCTGAGCTCCTGGCTGAGGGCAGCTTTGGCTCACAAAGTCCTAAGTCAAACTCTCCTCATTTGTTTCAATGGAAACCTTTTCCAAAAGTTTCAGCAAGATGCTCTTGCCAAACTGACTGAGAAGGCAGAAAGGAAAGAGGAGCAAAAGGATAAATGGCGGATTTTTCATTTCAAATAATTCTGTGGCAGTAAAGATATATAGATAGATGATAGATAAATAGATAGATAGATAGATAGATACAATGTACACTGAGTGTGAATGATACCCTTAATTCAGAGCTTTTGTGAATATTTGGTTAAGAATGACTTTAGCATGCATTTCAAAACGTGTAAACTCACATTAGGTACTTCTCATACAGCAGTATGATATTTAAAAAAAAAAAAAAAAAGGAATATTTGAGACCCCGGAGGTAGGACAAGCCAGTCAGTGCCAATATTTGATGTCCTCATGTGTGTTTTAAGGGTACTTAATGCCCCCTTCTGAACTCAGTTGTAGCCAATTAAAGTATGTGAAAATCTCCTCAGAATGCTGGATTTGCATCTCTTCCTAATAGACTCTTCTGAATGTTTAGTGGTTGTTTCTGGAAATTTCTCTACAGCTTTCCTGGTCTCAAAGGCTATTTTGCAGGAGATGTAATGTTCTGGAAGATAGCTTTATATTCTTGTTATGGTTTGACTCTGTGTTATTAACCATAGGTGATCCTTTGCAGTAGTAATTATAATCCTTACTTGGCAGATCTAATGTGATGAATTCAAACTGGAAAGCAAGTCTGGATCTCTAAAAAAGTCAAATCCAGGAGAGATCTAGAATCTTTCAGGCTAATGGAGTCTGGTGCCTTTTTGAGCATCTCTTCTTCCCACCCTACCCCTGTCAGAACCAAAGCAATTAATTAACTAGTTAATTATCACTCTCCCTTAAGTGCAGAGTAAACCCATATAGATTGAGGGGTCTTAAAAGAATTAGAAAGGCATTTAATGTGTGATGAAGAAATGATGTTGTATAGAACCAAATCATTCTTTGATTCAGTTTGTGTAAAAGCATTTAATGATTGCCACCTATGTGTCAGGAAGTACGCTAAGTTCTCTCTGAGGACACAGAGATGAGTAAGCCAATCCCTGGCCTCAAGTGGCTCTCCATCTACTGGATGAAATAGACACAGAAAATAAAATTTCAATTCAGTGGAACAGATACTGTTACATAAATTATGCCAGTTGCAGTGAAAGAACAGAGAAAGGAATGATATGGTATGGGAACAGTGGGAAAGAGGGTGAGGAAGGCTTTATGATGAAAGGCCATCTGAGTTGGGTCCTAGAGGATGAATAGGAGTCTTCCAGGCAGACAAGTCCATGGGAACAGCATTTCCAGCAGAGGGAACTGTGCATACCAAGTAATGGGGACAGGAGGGGGCTGAACCTGGGAAAAGTAGACAGGGATCTGTTACAGTAGGTACTCTGAGACATTACCTTTTCTCCTGCAGACAAAGGAGGACTTGCAAAGGATTCTAAATAGCAAAATGATATAATCAGAATTATAATCATGAAGGTAATTCCAATGGTAAGGAGCAAATGGAGAGAAGGAAATACATTTGGAGGCAGTTGAGATACTTCTGGTGAGAGGAGAAGTAGACAAGGCATATTTCCATACCTGGAGAAGATCCTGGTCTCACTCCTTATTCTAGATTCCTCTGAGCAGCTGAGCATTTCTTATACATTTTATGGTACAGGACATTTCAATAGCAAAAGTTAAAAAACAATAAGCTGCTTAAAAATTAATTTTAATAATTCTAATTAATGATACTTTAAAATTTGGGGTATCTAAAAGAAATATGAAAGAGGAACTTTTATCTTCTTGTCTCAACAATAAACAAACCTACTTCCTCATGGACAGTATTTATGCCTACAGTTTGGTAATAATATTACCAAAGATTGCAAGGAGATTTCAATTCACTAGGGAACTTCTAGGATATGAACCTAAACATTTAACTTATTTCAAGATTCCATCGATGACAGGTATAATCATTCTCGGAAGGATATTTTTACAACCTGAGAAAATAATCTACTTTTTTTCATATTAGGGAAAGGGTAGGGGGACAGGGAGGCAGCTGGCTCATGAGGAGAGTTTTTTTTTTTTTTTATTTTTAACAGTCCATTTTCTGGTGTGTTTGGAATTAGGCTAAACTGTGTTAGGTAGACTTTTTGAAAGCTGTCACTTTGAAAGAGCAAGCTGCCAACTTTCCAGCTACAATATCTCTAAAGAAAAAAAAAAAAAAGTAGCTTAGCAATGAGTGGCTCCATTTTGCCAGGAACTGGGCTTGGACAGGGAGAAGCAAATTCATTTCCTGTTTGTGTTGAATGGAGCCTGGAGGATGAGAAGGCTCTTTCAAACTAAACTATGTCTCATTAATCCAATTAAAAAAAAAGCAGAAATCAATATGCAAGCTTAATAAATGTTTCCTGAGTGTTTACTGCATGAAGAGAGACAACACTAAGCAAAATGGACAAAAGAAAAAACTACGATATTTGTATAGCTATGCTTATATTTTATGATATTTTGTGACATCTGTAGAGCCCTTGTTATTATTAGGTATTGTAAACACCAAATATAAAGGTTTCTCTGCAGATGAGTGTCCATGAGCAATGAGAAAAATGTTTAATTGGTGGTATTGGGACCTCACCTTATTCCTTAGTACTCATGCCCCCTAGCAGATCTGGAGATCTATCAGATTACTCTAGGGGGAGGGCAACAGAGCTGTCATTTCCTTCTCCCTCTAAAGTATAAATGGCCCTCCCATTTCTATTCCATATGTCTTGTCCATTTGACTACAGTCTAGAATATTCTTCAAATTCTCAAACTCTCAGTGTTGCTTTTCATCTTCCATGTTTTGGTCAAGGTTTTATTCATTTATTTTTTAAAGTTTTCATTTATTTATAAAGAGAAAAAGAGCATAAGCAGGAGGAGGCACAGAAGGAGAGGGATTATCTCAAGCAGACTCCATGCTGAATGCAGAGCCCAGTGCAGGTCTCACTCTCATGACCTTGAGATCATGACCTGAGCCAAAATCTGAGCCGACTGATCCACCCAGGCATCCCTCAAGTTTTATTTTTTAAATGAAATGTTTTCCTTGGTTTAAATTATTTTAATATGGGTTTTTATTTTAAGAGATTACACAGGGAGATTTTACTTAACATTGCCTTAGTTTTTCTCCACACAGGGTGCCACTATAATTTTCCATGATACTATTTTTCCTTTTTTCTTGAAAGCACTGATCGGTTAGAGAGATATTGCAGGAGAGAATGAAAAGATCACTTAGAAAAAAATAATATTTTTAGAAACTCCATAGTTGGAATAAAATGTTATTAAAATTATAACATTGTAGACTGCCTTATTTTAAAACAAATTTCTCATGTATATGTTATTATATGTTTATTTTACATATTATTATGTAACATAAAATATTATTTAATATATACTTATGTGAAAATATAAGTATATTATATATATTTGTTTTCACTATGAAACTATAATTTTTTAACTTGGGTTTTATATACTCAAAATAACTTATTAGTGCTCTTCCTTATCTTTTGTTATAAGCAATATATGAGTTATGTGCTATCGAGGCATGGCATTTTTATTCCAGTCTGAAATAAAAGTGCTGCTCTGGAGGCCTCATATTATAAAACCTTAGATCACTGTCATCAACACTGTAGAATATACAATATGCTATATATATAGTCCTGAAAATGGTATATGATAAGAATGAAATTGTCTGATAAATAATGTTTAAGGGCCTGTATGGTTAATCCTATGATAAATAGAATATCCATTTTATGATGCATAACCAACTTCAGTCTCCTATTCAGGAATTACATTTGTTTAAAGTGAAAAGTGGCATATTTACTATAGTTTCTTTTTGCATTGTCTCGGGTACAGTGAAGATGAGGTCTTGTCCTCAAAGGGCTTATAGTCCCACAAATTAATATCACCTATATTAACATGATACAAAGTGCTTGATTATAGTTAATTTTTATTTTAAAAAGGAAAAACATATTCTGGGAATGAAGAGGAGAAAATTATTTCATCTACCCGTAGAAATGTAAGAAAAGAAAACAAGCCTGTCTTCTCAGAATACAGGGAATGCAGCATTCCCTTTCTTTCCTTTCCTTTTTTTTTTTTTTTCTTTCTTTCTTGAGAGAGCATGCACTAGTGGGGACAGGAAGTGAGTGGAGGGAGAGGGAAGAGAGAATCTCAAGCAGGCTCCATGCTGAGTGTGGAGCCCAAGGTGGGACTCAATCTCACAATCCTGAGATTATGACCTGAGCCAAAATCAAGAGTTGGACACCTAACTGACTGAGCCACCCAAGTGCCCCAGGAATGCAGCATTCTCTCATTTAATCCCAACACCACCACTATTTTGCAGATGATAAAACTGAGGGACAGGAAATTTGCATAACTTGTGCAAAGTCATAGCAATAGTAGGTGCCAGAGCTGGGATGTGACTCAAGGCAGTCTGGCTGTAAAATCCATACTCTTATCCACTATGATAATCTCTTCTCCTAATAGTAACAATGCTAATATAATAAAAATAATTTTTGAGCATTTACTAGGTGCCAGACACTGTACTAAAGCACTTTACCTACATTTTTTTCATCTAATCCTTACACTAACCCTATAAAGTGAGTGCTTCATTGTCTTTTTTAGAGATAAGGAAACTGAAGAGAGATTAAATAACTTCTCTGAGGTTGCATAATTAGTAAATAGTGAAGCATCTCCTGGAACATATGCTGCAAAACACTGATTGCCACAAAAAATAGTTCCCATGGTCATTTAAATTTGGAAATTCATAGTCTACATCATTAAAGGTCTCCCATAAATCCTTCAAGAATCTTGACTGACTTTGGTTAAGCCAGCCTTTCCTTGGTGTAACCATGGAGCTCTTATTCTTCCAGTGCATATCAATATCCCACTAAAGTGTCACGACATTACACTACTTTGAAGATAGCCTGGCTTTAGCTGGACTCATTAGATATTAACCAAGTTCACTGGACAGGCCCATGGAACTAGAAAGCCAAAGTTTCCATTTGCAATAAGGTGGTGGGTATTATAGAGGGCACAGATTGCATGGAGCACTGGGTGTGGTGAAAAAATAATGAATACTGTTTTTCTGAAAATAAATAAATTGAAAAAAAAAAAAGAATAAAACCGATGAGAACCAGATTCTAAAAAATACTTGACTTTCTCTTTCCAGCTTTATTTTTCTCTTTGTCAAAGATACTTGGGGAGCCAAAGCATAAAACTGATATACTCATTTTCAGGGGGACATTATCATGGGAGTGGAGATGGGATGAGATAAGGCAAATCCTGGCAGTGCTCCAGGACCAGTGCATTCAATATCTTCAGGGAGACTAAACTCACCCCATTCCTCACTTGGAATGCTGAAGCAGCCTTTTAGCTGACCTTCTTGCCTCCAACACTGCCACAATCCATTCCTTTTCTTACTCTTTCACCAGAAGCATTTGAAATTTACACATACACACACACACACACACACACACACACACGAAGATATGCTATTTCAGATATGCCAGTTTGCTATTTCAGATTTTTTATGGTATCCCCAATGTAGTTAAAGTCCAAATCCCCTAACATGGTGTACAGGGCTTGCATGAGTGGCTCCTGCCTACTCCTCCTTTGTGGTCCCACTTCTACACTCCAGCCAAACAATCATCTTTCAATTTCTTTTTTTTTTTAAAGATTTTATTTATTTATTTGACAGAGAGAGAGAGATCACAAGTAGGCAGAGAGGCAGGCAGAGAGAGAGGGGAGGAAGCAGGCTCCCTGCTGAGCAGAGAGCCTGATGCGGGACTCGATCCCAGGACCCTGAGATCATGACCTGAGCCAAAGGCAGCGGCTTAACCCACTGAGCCACCCAGGCGCCCCTCATCTTTCAATTTCTTAAGTAAACCAGACACTCTGTTGCCTAAGTCTTTGCTCCCCTCCCCCTGGCTAACTTGTTCATTTTTCTGACTATTGCTTATATACCTCACTTCTTCCAAAAATCTTCTTTAGTTACACTCCCCCAATCTGAGTTACAGGCTCCCTATACCTCCCAGATACCCTCTCCCACCCAATACCCTATACTGCTTTATCAGAATATTTACGGTGCTATGTCATAACTATCTGTTCACTTTTTAGAGCCTACCACCATGCAGTTATCTGGCTTGTATTTACTGGGCAGTGACCTAATCAACATTTATATCCATGCCTTGAATGGCAACATAAAATGACACACGTAAAATTCCTGGAGGACAGGAAATCAGGGAGAGTATTAAGTATATTGAATATATGCTTAGGGTCTAAAATTATATTAAGAGCTTGGAACAATTAACCAAATTCAATAAGATGAAATTTAATATGAATACACGGAAAACCTTAAAGTTGAGCTATAAAGAAGAAAACTTTTGTATAGATATGGCTGGCTTCTAGGAGTCTGGATTGAATCATAAGGCACTACTGATAGAAATGACATCAGAATGTATTTTTAAAGTTTTTGCTCTAACAGATGCTTACTGTAAATCAAAAAATAAGATAAAACAATTCAAAATACTAGTGATACCTTTGACTGAAATAATAGAAATATGCTATTTGTTTTGAAAGGTGTAGCAGTCTCTCTTTTTCATTGGAAAAACAGTAGCTAGACTAAATACTTAATTCTAGGAAAAATACAACAAGAAAGAAATTTATGAAATGAAATATGTTCCAGAAAAGAGTAGAGAGTTAAAGTTCTGGAAAAGAACAGTTGAGGAAATGGAAAGTGTTTTAGTCAAAGGAATAGAAGTCTTTATATACCTAAGGAGTGCCAGATGAAATGAATAGAATGTAGTCTATATTTACCCAGAAATCAGAACCAGGATCCGTGGTTAGAAAAATTACAAGGAAGCAGATGTCAGTTCATCTTAAGAGGGCTTTTCAAATAATTAAAATTGTTTAAAAATGGACTGTTTGCCTTGTGAGATACTGGGTTTCCTGTTCAGTTTGAAGACAAAAAGCCTAAGCATTTGGTCTTTCAAGATGTTTCATGCAGTACATAGCAGGTCTACCAGATGGTCTAGAAAGTGCCTTTGCCCTCAGAGATTCCGTGAGGCTATAATATCAGTGTATTCCTTCCATTGGTGCTGATTAATGGAGACCTGATTAAATCTATTTCTGAGGATTCGATTTTCAGACATTTAAACAAAATAAAAACATTATTGGAAAGCACAGTGCTAAGAAAGAGGACCAGATGAGTTGATTACTAAGGTCCTTTTCAATTAAGACATTTATGTGTCTCCAGCTCTTTCTGAAGCTGCCTTAACACTAGGATTGTGACCTTAATAAGGACAAAGAACTTAGGGGAAAGTCAGCTTGGAAGAGAGAGGTCTAGAGAATTAAACGTCTTCTACCCACATCATAATAGAAGGAAAGTGCCCTTTAGGGGACCATGTTCAGGGTTCTGCAATGGGGTAAAAATAAAACTGTATCTTGCACTTTCTGTGTGCGGTAATGTTGCAGTCAGAATAGCCCACTGAGCACCACATCATGTAATATAGACCATGGCTCCATCAGAGTTTATAGTTAAGTGAGCCGCAAGTAAGCCCAGGGCCCCACTATGTGCCAGGCATCGAGTCAGAGCAGTTGTCTTGTTACATGATTGAATTTTTATAGAGATTCTCAAAGTATTAGTCTCCTCATTTGAAAGGTGAGAAAACTCAGCTTCTATGATGCAATATTCCTTACCTATATAATTAAGAGACCCGAGATTCAAACTCAGGATTACCTGGACTTTGAATTAATCAAGAACATTTCAGAAACTCCTAGATTTTAGTACTAGAGAGTATCTTAATGATCCCAACTTCTTGGTTTCTCCTGTGAGACAAAAATGAAGTCAGATGGGACCAAGTGTCCTGCACAGGATTCCCGGGTAACCACAAATGAAGGCATTGCAGTCTCTCAGAGAGATGTTCCAGCATGAGTGCAGGCTCAGCAGCTGTGCTCTGTGTTCATAACTGTGAAGGCAAACCATGCAGTAGACAGGATCAGGGTAGCAGAAGTCCAGTGTACCCCCACCAGACTCTTTCCTTAATTCCCCCTTTACAACTCCATGTGTACGTGCAGAAATCTATCTCTAGACTAGATTTTCAAACTACAGTGTAGATGGGTAGAGTTATCTTCATATTCAGTGATCATTTGCAGAAGAATGGGAGAAAGGTAGGAGGGGATCTAACCTTTATCCAGTGCTATCATGGCTGAAATAAATGTATAACTGACATTTATCCTCCCAATTCCAAAAGGCCAGAGGAAAGACCTATAGATTTTGTATCAGACCAGGGTTGACTTCCAGACTGGTGGAAATGCGAAACTTCTTTTCTTCATGTTCAAAGTGGAGAGAGTTATATCTATCTCGGCAAAATGTCAGTACTCTGTCTCCATACCTGTTCTTTTCTTTCCAACTTTGAAGGACTAGATCTACTTTTAGAATCGTAGAAGGAAGGGTATTTGACCCTATCTAAAGTAAGAGGAGAATTTTGAACTAAAGGTCAATCTGGACCTTTGGAACATATCCTTTTGAGGCTTTGTCAGATTTACTTCCTCCCTTTTTAAAGATAAGAAAATTGAAATGGCTATCCTGTCCTTATTCCTAGTTAGTGACAGAGTGAGGTGATAGCCACGATGAAAGCCAGCGTGAGCCTGGGAATGGGAAGACTTGAGCCAGCATGAGCTCTGGGAATGTGAAGACTTGAGTTTCTCTGTCCCTAGACCTATATGGGAGACATCATCAGCACTTCTCTGTCAATCCCAAGTAGCGCCCTGTGGTCTGAAGTGAGACCAGAGGGGACAAAGCTTTTAAAATCCTCTTCGAAGGCAAGAATGTCACAAGAGAAGGACTCTTAAATCTATCGGCCTCCAATAGAGTTTTATCCAACAGACCTTATTGCCTCAATACCTAATGAATCAGGAAAAACAATCTTGTTTTTTGAGTTTGAAGTTGTATCAAAGTTATTCAGTGGTGTCCCTCAATTGTTTTTTTTTTTTTTTTATGTGTAGACTACCTTCATGTCACCAGTGTTCACCTGTTCAAAGAGAGATGGGACACCAATAAAGTCGACCACCACACTGACAAGTATGAAAACAACAAGTTGATTGTACGTAGAGGACAGTCTTTCTTCATCCAGATCGACTTCAATCGTCCATATGACCCCAGGAGAGATCTCTTCAGAGTGGAATATGTCATTGGTGAGTGCCATGTGCAAGCTGTTTTGTGATAGTCCATCTGTGACATCATGTTATGATAGTCATGATACCATGGGCCACACAGTAGAGAAGCATACAAGTGCAACTGTTTACTTCCTAGAATTATACTTTGACAATTGGCTGGAGCTGGGGCTACATCCAGCCCAGGACCACCCTATGCTTAAGATGGGTCAGTATAATGCCAAACATTAAAAATTTGAGCCTAGCTGGGTAAAAATCTTGTATAATAAAAGTGAGTATAATTGGTACAAAATGTTAGTTATTTTTCTCCCAATGGTTTTCACATCCTATAGTGTGGCTTTTAATTTATCAACTTTACTCTCTTGATTTCATCAGTCTTAATGTGCTAAAACTATTTTCAATTCTTAGTGTACAATTTCCATATAAGCATTTCCCAAGCTTTGTTCAGCTCTAATCTACTCCCTGAGGATGACTCAGAAAAGATAGACAGTCAAGTAAAGCTCACTAAACACTTTGTACTCTAATCTCCTTTTGTAGGTTTACAATACATATTAGCTTAACTGTTCGTACCATTTAACTCTGGTTGGGTGTTTCCCAAATTAATTAGATTCTGGAACTCTTTAAATTGTAGCTACTAATATTTGACACATTTTAGTAAATATTTCCCTGGAAATTTACAAATATAGCAAGTAAACACATGCACAGAAAAGCAAATGTGGCTCAATATCAGAAAAAGTATCTATATAATCCTATATATAAAGAAAGTAAAAGAAAAAATCAGGCAATCAGATCAATATTCACTGAAAGGAGTGCGACAAAATTCAGCAGCTGTTTTTTCTTAAAAACTTTAAATAAAACAAAAGCAAAAGAAATCTCAATTACAGTAAAAATTACCCCAAACCAACAATTCTTGGTATTCTAAGTGGCAAAAAGCTGATTTAATTATAATGAGAAATTAGAAAGAGATACCTGCTATTGACATTCCTTTTTTGTAAGCTTCAAAGATTTTAACAAGTGAACAATTTAAGAGAAATATCTGCTATAAATACTGACAAAAATAAAATTATATATTTTGCTAACGCTATTGTTGTATATATAGAAGATCCAATAGATTCAAGGACGAAAGCACAATATTAATAAAACTTTGTAGGAGGCTAGATAGAAGATAAATACATAAAAGTTAATAGCCTTTCCCTTTAGCATTGAGAACCTGGAAATAGAAATAATAAGAAAAATATTCCTCATATAAGAGTTAGTAAAACTATGAAATATAAAAATAAATTTTAAAAAACAATATGCAAAACACAAATAAAGCAACTATTAAATCTTCATAAAAGATGTGAAAAAACTTGGAAAAGAAAAGCATTTTTTGGATGTGATATCTCAATTTTTTTAAGTGTCCCTAAATTAGTATGTAAATATAATGCATTTCCAATAACAATCACAACGGAGTTTTTTTTTTTTTAAATAAAATAAGAGTTCATTTGTAAGAGTAATTACTTGGAAAAATCAAGAAAATTATACAAAAAAAAGAGCATTTTCTATCAGAAGCATCTATTGAACATACTATAAGAAGCGTCTTGTGGAACAGAATAGACAATCCAGAAATTGATGTCAGTATATAAGACTAGTGAATATTGTCGTTAGTTTTGTGGAGTAAGAAAAGTATGTGGGCTTTTGGTTTTTTGTTTGTTGTTTTAATAAATTAAATGATGCTGAAGTAACTAGTATTTTACATCTTAGTATTTTAGTATATGTAGATATATATGTTACATGTAAATATATGCATTTAACATATTCTTGTATTTAACATGTATTTAACTATATGTATAATTATATATATTACTTTACATGTATATATATTTGGCTTATACATGACAAAATACAACAGATGATCATATATATGAACAAATGACCAAACTATAAGTATATGACAAAAATATCACATATGAAGTCAATGATAGTAGAGCTGGAAAAATATTCAGAACATACATCAGTGATAAAAGGTTAGCATAGAAAAAAAAAAGCTCTTACAAATTGACAATCTGAAGATAAGCAATAGAAAAATATGCAAAGTATATGAAGAGACAGTTCACAATGTAAAAAGTCCAAATTAAGCAAAACATATAAAAAAATAAAATAAATAAAAAGTCCAGAGTCCATAGTCTCTCATGGTTCACCTCCCCTTCCAATTTACCCAAATTCCGTACTCCTCTCTAACGCCCCTTGTCCTCCATGCTATTGGTTATGCTCCACAAATGAGTGAAACCATATGATAATTGACTCTCTCTGCTTGACTGATTTCACTCAGCATAATCTCTTCCAGTCCCGTCCATGTTGCTACAAAAGTTGGATATTCGTCCTTTCTGATGGAGGCATAATACTCCATAGTGTATATGGACCACATCTTCCTTATCCATTCATCCGTTGAAGGGCATCTTGGTTCTTTCCATAGTTTGGCGACTGTGGCCATTGCTGCTATAAACATTGGGGTACAGATGGCCCTTCTTTTCACGACATCTGTATCTTTGGGGTAAATACCCAGGAGTGCAATTGCAGGGTCGTAGGGAAGCTCTATTTTTAATTTCTTGGAGGTTGGGGTACCAGGTGGTGGGTATTATAGAGGGCACGGCTTGCATGGAGCACTGGGTGTGGTGAAAAAATAATGAATACTGTTTTTCTGAAAATAAATAAATTGGGAAAAAAAAAGTCCAAATAACTTATAATCATATGAAAACAGAATGAAATTCACTAGCAGACTGGGAAAGCCAAGCAAAGTCATTTTTATCCAACAGGCAAAAATTTAGAAAAAAACCTGTAATATCTGTGGCTGGCATGTATGTTAAGAAAAACATACATTGCTGATATAAACGTATAATTTTATAACCTTCTAAGAAAGCAGTTTGGCAGTATCTGTTAATACTAAAAAGACATATGCCTTTGACTCAGTAACTCCACTCTTGGAAATCGATACGAAAGATATTTAAAGTCTAGTTTGTAAAGATGGGTATTATTTACTGCAGCATTGTTAGAGCGACATAAAAGTAAACATCCTCGGTAGTGGAATGGCAGAATATGTTGTGATATAGTCACATAATGGATTGTTGCTTTAAAAACAAGAATGAATTAGACCTACGTCAGATGAGTTCGAGTGAGGTAGTGGTAAGGAAACATACTTTGGACGAGCACATATCATCTTCTCTACGTGTGTGTGACTGTGCCGAGGTCTGTCGAGCACTGTGAGTGCATTAAAGACTAAGAAACACACACACAGGTGATGACATTCCATGGTGGGAGAGTAGCCAGAAGAAGGGAAGGAGAGGCAAAAGGAAAGGGGACGCTGGTAAGGAAAAGAGAAAAAAAGCAAGCACACTGATATGATTATATGTATGCATCTAGGTAAAATTATGGATCTCTGCGGGGATGTGCGTGTGTGTGTGTGTGTGTGTGTGTGTGTGTGTAAATTAAAAGTAATAACATCAGAGCTAAAAATAAACACTTCCTTAGAAAAAAATCTTTGACCCTTAACTAGTTGGAAGTATGTGGTTTGTATTCCCTTTCTTTTACAGTACAAATTTGAACAGAAATGTGGGAAAATCAGTGGAAGCCAGAGTGGAAATGGGAGGGGAGGAAAGAGATCACAGAGTCAGAATAAACAGCATCAGTACAACTTGGGGTTCTGCACAGAACTGTTTGCTATCCCGATTGAGGAACGAGAGAAAGGAAAACTAAATTATCATTCCTGTAAGTTAGGTGACATGTAATAATCACAATTTCATTACATTTTAGGGAGCAGACTCTTATTATTAATATTTTTTAATAATGTGTACTTCAGGTGAGAAAGGAATCTACAGCTAATATTTTTCAGAGTATTTTAAAATCTGATGAAAATTTATTTTTATTTTTTCCCCTAGTTCATTTATCACTTTTGAGTGTGTGTGTGTGGAGGGGGAGGGGTGTTGGGGGGATTGGTGTGGGTGTGTGTACATGCACACGTTTGGACTAGATTTGATTAAAATGCCCTTCACACCTTTGTAATGCAATGATGACTACCTGTGTGTCAACGTTAGAAGCTCTGTCCCCAGTTTAGCTCCAACTACACAGGAACATTTTTTATCTCCTTTATAGTCAAATATTTAGTGCAGAGAGGAGGGAGGAAATCTTTGTCCCTAAAGTGGACTTGACTGAGGTCTGAGGCTCTTTCCCACAGACACTCAGAAAATAGTTATGATAATGGAAGTCTTAGGGAAGATGACAAGACGAGTGTCAGAGTGGGTTCCCAGGGAGAGTTTGAGTCACTGGGGCAGGACACTTTATCCTGAGTGGGAAGGTCAGGGCCATGACCACAGCATCACCACCATGAGCAAATGAAGTCCTCCCTTCTTTTTCATAGAAGGCACTGTATTTTGTTCCCTCAGTAAAAAAGTGGGAGAAGAGAAGCATAGCAAATTTACCTTTGAGATAAAAATCTATATATTTTAAAAATCAACACGTATTCTAAATCCTTCTTAGAGCTCGCAATGTGTACTTTCAGAGGTAAGCTGTATTCCAGTATGTGTAACCTATAATAGATGTTATTACATTTGAGGATTTCGTATTTCCAAATTTCCTGCAGACACAAGGAAAGAAAAATAACAATATTCCACATTTACTCTTTGGCGTATGAAAAATCAGACACATTTGTAAATGGCCTTAAAAGACCAATGATAGAAGATTTATCCCGTTAGCTCTTTTGCGAACCCCATGTCATTCAGGGGGTGCCATGACTGCCCAAGTTCTCAGGACAGTGGCAGGACTAGGACTGAAGAAAAAGAGCATGTGGGACACTCATGGGACTCAGAGATTTTTCTCTCAAAACGCAATATTTGTGGGGAACCTGGGTCGCTCCGCTGGTTAAGCATCCGACTCTTGATCTCAGCTCAGGTCTTGATATCGGGGTCATGAGTTCAAGTCCCATACTGGGCTCCATGCTGGGCATGGAGCCTACTTGAAAGAAAGAGAGAGAGAGAGAGAGAGAGAGAGAGAGGAAGGAAGGAAGGAAGGAAGGAAGGAAGGCAGGCAACATTTGTTTCAATAGGATTGAATAAAACCATGAAAATTGGATTTTAAAAGTCATTGCGGTAATGAGAAGAGACAAGAGTATTAAATGTGCAGTAGTAATGGAATGAGGCACAAGGTCTTTTTTTTAAAGATTTTTTATTTTTTTATTTACTTATTTGACAGAGAGAGATGACAAGCAGGCAGAGAGGCAGGCAGAGAGAGAGAGAGGAGGAAGCAGGCTCCCTGCTGAGCAGAGAGACCGATGCGGGGCTCGATCCCAGGACCCCGGGATCATGACCTGAGCCGAAGGCAGCGGCTTAACCCACTGAGCCACCCAGGTGCCTCACACAGTCTTACACATACATGCACCTCCATTTCAGGAAACCTAGAAAGTAGAAGGAGTGATTTAAAAACAAAAAACAAAAAACAAAAAACAGGAAAAGAATGCTTTGTAAAGAATAAAAACACATAATCTCTTCAAATATTTCTCTTGAAGTGTTTACACCATGATTAGATTTATCAGCAAAGATCAATTTATGCACTAATTTAAAGAATATAGCTACTGCATAGCGCAAGCTATCGCTATATTAAAACACAGGACATTGAGGATGGTATGTGCTATGGTAAGTGCTGTGAAGTGTGTAAACCTGGCAATTCATACCCCTGGGGCTAATAATACATTATATGTTAATAAAAAAATAAAAAATATTAAAAATCACAGGAAAAAGGTCACCTTATACTTACTTGTTTGCAGTTTGTATTCAGTTCTTTATTATTTTCCTTTCTCTTTCCCTGTGACTTTATGTCAGATGAACAGGGACGTGCTAAGCGCTGGAGTTTCCTTTGTTACTATCTTCAGAACCACAGCATTTATTTATAAGCGATCCTGCCTTTATTTTTTTAATGTTTTTAAAAGACGTTATTTATTTATTTGCTTGAGAGAGATAGCGAGAGGGAGAGAGAGGGAGCACAAGGGGCCTGAGGGGCAGAAGGAGACGCAGGCTCTCTGCTGAGCAGGGAGCCCAATGTGGAGCTCCATTTGGAGCCGCAGGATCATGACCTGAGCCAAAGGCAGATGCTTAACTGACTGAGCCACCCAGGAGCCTGGTGATCCTGCCTTTAAATCAAGGTTTTTTTCTTTCTTTCTTTTTAAACACTTAAGAAGATAGACTTTCTCAAATGGTCCCAGATTTATCCGTTGATTCCTGGGTCCTCTGAGTAGAGAAGATGAACAGGAGAGCTAATGCATTCCTTGGCCAAGACTCCCTGCACGTGAGCTACACATGGTCCCCACGCTTTGATAACTGCATTCATTAGTTGCTGGCAGAACATAACCATCTTTGTGCGTTAGGTGGGACATGTTAATGAACTTGAGGAGGTGGGTGTGGCTGAAAAATGTGCCTGATCCTCTATGGGGCCTTTTCTGTCTTTCTACCTCTGAGCCTGAAGCCATGAAAAATCATGGAAGGAATCTGGAGCAGTGTTCATTATAGGTTTTGGAACCTGGAGCTGCAACCGTGAAAACAGGAAGTTTGTGGTGTTACTTTGTTCTACTTTGACATGGGCCCCCTACTTACCTGGGGAGAGTCATTTTGAGGAGAGACATATGAGCTAGATTCCTTACCAACAATCCCCCTCAAAGCAGACTTACCCAGTGAGCCCTCCAAGCAAATGACAGGATTCGTGAGCAAGTTCCTTGCTCCTTGGGCCCAACCACAGGAACCCAACATGTGCAGGACAGCACCTCAAAGATTTTCTTGCCATTTTCTCAGTCCTGCCGTGGCTCCCATGGCTCCAGGCTTCATATTTCTGGTTATGGTGGAAATCAGAGGGGAGGAATGTCATCCTGAAAGCCATCAGGGCAAAAAAAGCTTTTCTGGAAGCTTCTTACTTGCCACCATTATCTATAAGAGAAGCTATAAAATTATTTCATTTTTCCAGTCCCTTGGGAGGAGAGCAGCAGGGGCACTAGTAGCAGATGCTTGTAGACACCCAGTAGCGTGTGCTAGAAGTCCCTTCCAGCTTGGCCATCCTGTGACTCTGAAAGCGCAGCCCTTACTGATGGCACACTGAGGTCATTCATCCTGGACCCGGCCATTTACAGGATGATATCAATTGCACATATTCTGCATTCTTAACCACATAAAATATTGGATTATCCTCAAAACTTCAATATTTCTATTTCACTCATTTCTTGAATAGCGTTTCTTGAAAGCCAGCTGGGGTGTCAGACTCTGATGTGTTTTAAGAATAAGAGTGACATTAACAATTCTCAGTTGGGGGTTCAAGATTGGAGAGAGAGAGTTAGAGCCTGGATTAGGGCAGCTGTTGTAACAATGGAGAAGATGGATGGGATTTGAGGAACATTTAGATGGCAAAATCCACAGGTCTGTGTGAGCAGAGGGGAGGAAAGAGTCAGGTAGCTCCCAGGCTGCGGAGTTGTATGCCTATGATGACAGAGGCTGACAACTCCAAATAAGATGAAGAATGCAGAGAAATTGGAGAAGAAAAGATGAGTGTGGGAAGTGGTAATGATGATACTGGCTCTCACTGATAACTCACTCACCAGCACTGGGTACTGTGCAGAGGTTCTGTGTATGTCCCATTTAACCATAGTCCCATACACCTCTGGGTATGGGACTATGGTTATCTCCATTTTTCAGATGAGATTAGAATTGGAGTGGTATGAGTAATGTACCTGGAGTCACATCTGAAGAGTGCTGGGGTTCCCATTTGAACCCTGACATTCTCTTCTAATCACAATGCACACTACCTCCGCCAGGCAAATAGTGGAGGCATAAATGTGATTTGGTTTGTGCCTTCAGAGTTTGAAGTACTTGAAGGACTTCTGGATAAACATGTCCAATAGACAGCCTTTGAAATTTAGGGAATCAGTTTCGATTTCATACATTGTAGATGGGTAAAATTATTCAGAAAAAGTCAATCAGATAAGAAGCTGACCGAGGTTCAAATCCTGAGAGCAAACAGCTTTTAAGGAATCAGCTCAGGAGCTGGAGCCCCTGGAGGAGACAAAGACCACATGATTGGATCAACAAGGAAAGTCAGGGAATGCAGGGTCACTAAAGCCAAGAGAGCTGGGTGTTTAAAGTAGAAAGGGTGGCCAGCTTTATCAAATACAACAAGGAGATGCAGTAACGTAAGAACTTCCCACTGGATTCAGCAGTCATGGGGTCACTGGTTACTCAGGGACAAACCAAACTTTAATGGTTTGAAGGTAAATGAGATATGAAAAGTGGACGTGACAAATGTGGACTAATCTTTTCTGAAGAGAAGAATAGACTATTTGAATAGTAACTTGGGAAGAATGTAGATAGAGAAGGTGGTGTCTTGGTTTGGGTGTTTGTTTTAGGATTGAAGGTAGTTTAATGTGTATGGAGGCCTGGGTAACAGAGCCAGTAGATGAAGAATCCCGAAGATTCAGAAGAATCTCTGGGTGGCTGAGGCAGAATGCTGGAGGAGGTGAAGAGGCATGGATGAAGGATTGTCCAGGAAGAAGAATCCCTGTGCTCTGAAGGTGTTGGGAAAGACACAAGAAAGAATGTGAATGTGTTAGGTGGAGGGATAGGAACTGATCATCAGGCCTGATGACCTCAAGTATCTCAAAGACATTGGAGGTGAGCAGGTGCAGCAGGAACTGAGGAGAGCCAAGACCATTTCTTGTAACTGAGAGCATAACCAAGACATTTAAGATTTTTGTTCCCCTACAGATTTTTGGTTCAGAAAGTCCAGATAAAATCATTATCTGTGAATTTCATGGACAGAGTACAATTCGTCTGCTGAGAGATTTCTTGCCCCAAATCATGAAGCTGGTAAGATGTAGAGAAATCTTTCTTAGCCAGTACTCTCTCCACTATTTCATGCTGTGTTTTAATCAAAATAGGTTACCCATTCCATCATTTTGAAGAAGAATTTATATGGGATATCATTTCAGATTTTTCCTTCTGTGTGTTTCTGCATTGACGATAAGTGTGTTCATTTTTAAGCCTCTGTGAAGTGATGAATAATGGCATCTAAGAAACTAGGACAGTGTTTCCCAGAGTGTGTTCTCCATGAACACGTGTCATGTGAAAGACTCCTTAAAAAAAAAAAAAAGTTCCGTGGTCAAATGCATTTAGGTCATGCTGTGTTTTGTGGCTTTTCTTGGAGAATCCCAACACACCTTAGTATATTAAAGGCTCTGAGGAGGCACAGGGTCAAAAAGTGAATCTTCTTTAGCCTCATGTGTCTCAAAATTGTTTCACTACAAACATTACTCTACCATGTTTTTATTTTCATTATGCTCTTTAGTAAAACATACAACTCACTCTAGGAGATGCTGAACTACTGTTACAGATTACCTTAATTCTGCACAATACTGTAGTCTGTGTATTATGGTAACTTAATATATTATCTGGGTTTTTTTTTTTCCTCTTTAGTACTTTAGATTTTGTGCCAACATTAAAATAACTCTATAGGGGCGCTTGGGTGGCTTAGTGTGCTAAGCAACTGCCCTTGGCTCAGGTCATGATCTCAGGGTCCTGGGATTGAGTCCCGCATCAGGCTCTCTGCTCAGCAGGGAGCCTGCTTTCCTCTCCCTCTCTTTCTCTCTCTCTCTGCCTGCCTCTCTGCCTACTTGTGATCTCTGTTAAATAGATAAATAAAATCTTTAAAAAAATAAATAAAATGAAATAACTCTATAAATTTGACACTTATACTCAGTAATTTTCTTTTCATAAAGGATTACTTTACTTTGTTTTTTTACATTTATATATTATTTGCCAGATTTTTGTTTGGCTTCTGTAATCATAAAGTTGATTTACTTTCCTTTCGAACGTGTTTATTAGATACTCACTGAATACCTTTCATGTGCAAAGCACTGAATTGGGATTAGAGTATTAATATATGTTCATCCTCTGATCTTAAAGAGTCTGGAGGGGATGGCCTGCACACTAGAAATTGAACTGAATGCAAATCTCTTGGGCACAGTGCTTGGGAAGCACACTGGAGAGAGATTGACTGTGTGACTAGTTAGAAGAGTCCCCCAGGAAGAGCTGAATCTCATTACATTACCAATGTAATGGGAAAATATATGTCCTAGAAAAAAAATGTAAAGTTCAGTGGAGAAAGAAAACTTGGAAACATATTGATGGCCTCACACACCTTGATTCAAAATTTATATATTATTCTATAAGCAACCAGAAGCCTCTATGGAAGAGTTTTTAAAAAGAGTATATTAAAATGCTCTAAGTGTTTGCTTTTTAGCTTACTGTGGCAGAGCATGAAAGGTAAGTTGGAAGTCTGAGATTGCTGTCAGGGACATCAGTAACAGACGTAGGGAGGGGAGGGAATCTTATTAATAGATGACAGGGTAAATGTGCAATACATCATTCTATATGATATTTCCCTCTTTTTAAAATATATTTACCTTTATAACAAGAAGTAGTGATTTTGTGGCTTGTTTGTTTTTTGGGGTTTTTACATGGTCAAATAAGACTCACCTGTAATAAAGTAATACACTACTGTCCCTTTTCTGTGCATGTGGACATTTTAGGGATGAAAGCTCCTCTGGTAAAGGTCCAGGAAGCAATACAGTGGTTGGGGAGGGTTTGGAACCAGGCAGACCCAGTGAGAGTCCCTGTTCCACCACTCAGAGCAAGAACAGAATCACAGATCCCCCGAGTTACATTTCCTCACCTGAAAATATTTACTTCTAACAGCTATTTATGGATTAAAGGAGAAAATGTATAGGAAAATACCTTCTTGCCTTCTTATTCTCGAAACAATACTGGGAAGCAGGGAGGATAGAAATAAGCCTCACTGAAAATCTGGAGACCAGAGTGCATAGGGATTAAGTGACTGACCCAGGGCTGTGCAGGGAAGGGGAAGTCCCCTGTCCCCAACTTCCTCTTGGATGATCAGAATCTTAGCCCAGTGGTCTGTCCATGTTGGTCCTATAAAAGAAGGCCAGGAGCACCCAGGTGGCTCAGTCATTTAAGCATCCGACTCTTGATTTCATGATCTCAGGGTCGTGAGATCCAGCCCCTCATAGGGCTCCGCGGTGGGCTTGGAGTTGGCTTGAGATTCTCTCTCTTCCTCACCTTCTGCCCACCCAACCCCACTCATGCTATTTCTCTCTCTCTCTTAAATAAATAAATAAATAAAATCTTTAAAAGAAGGCAGACACTCTGTGAAGATTATAATCAAATAATAAAATTAATCCTCTTACATTTTTTGGTAGATTAATCCATTTATACTCCTCTAAGTTTCTTATTTGTCTCCCTGTGAATGGAGATTTGCTGAGGCCCTGGTTTAGCCTGACTCTAGATATGACTGACTCCTAAGCTTTCTATGAAATCAATTTCTCTGCTATTATATATTGCCCTAGTAATGCCCCCACCTACCCTGGGTTTGAAGAGAGAGCAGTGAGAGGGAAGACGGCAGGGTGAGCCCTCAAAATGTCTGCAGTCAGGACCATTGGCACTGAGTGAGGTCCTCTGAGGAAGGACTATTACTAAGTAAGAATGTGCTGTCAAAAAGGCAAATAGGAGGCCATTCCTCCCTCTTTTCTCTCCTGTTAGCCAAGCAAAGATAATGACCATTGAACCTCCAAACAAAAATATCCAGTATTTACAACATCCATGCTGACAGCTTAATTAATCAAATAGGAACACTGACAACCCACAGGCCAAGTTCTCCTGGGAATTATCTGCCTATAGTTCTAGCTGAAGTGACAGAAGCTGTTTCGTCTCAAAGTAGGAGGACTCGACATCCATATTTTAGTGCAAGAGACCTGTGAGGACAGGTCCCCTCGTCCCTGCCTTGTGACCCACATCCCATCCTGCAGAGCTGGAGGTTCTAGGTGTAGCCTAGGATTTTGAGGGTAATAGAGTCACCAGTGTGTTTTATAACATCAGGTATGCTGTGTGACACACTCATAAGAGACAGTGGATGTTGGAGTGAGAATCCTGCATAGATACCTGACTTCCTCCTCCTCTTTCTCCCTCTTTTTTATTCCCCTAATTTGCCATTGCCCTCGCTGCCCTCTCTTTTTGTCTTCATGCCGTGTTTTACATTGACCTCTTTCACCTGTGAGAATTCACAACCTTGACTAATTAGCACCCACATAATTGAAACTGTACATGACCAGAAACCTCTGGTCTGAACTCAGGGCTTATTCAGCATGGGCAGTGCCTGGGCTCTTCCACATAAATTCTCAGACATTCTTGCAGTATGTGAAGTTAAAAAAGGAGAGGGAAAACATTTAATGAAAATTAATGTGTCCAGTCGGATACCTTGCTCTTAAGTCTCCAATCTGTGAAAAGAGAGATAGTGTCCAAGTGGAATGAAAACCCACTGAAGAATGGATAAAAATGGACTAATTACTCATAATCTATGCCATCTCATTACTCTGTGAGTATGTTACATGGACTGACGAGGGACTGACTGGGAAACTCTTGGAACTCCTTAGTGATAGTTGCTTGCTAATAAGATGACCCAATTACCAGGCTTATTTTGAATATCACAACTATATAGGAAAGCTAAATCCTTACAGTATTCCTTAAGGCAGTATAACCTTCATAAAGCATTACTATAGCAGCATCCAGAGCCAGACAGCTGTGGGATGACCACAGGTAAGCTATAAATAGCAGTACCTCTCCCTTTCTATCCCTTTCACCTTTTATTTCTTCTCAGCATTTCAGCCTTGTAATGTTTTCCATCCTTTTCTTGTCATTTCTCTTACTCTTCATCTCTGTCTCTTTTCCGTTTGTCTCTTGCTCTCACTCTTGTTCTCTCTCTTGTGCACACATACACATAGTCTTATGGGTGGATATTTTGGTATTTACCCATTAGGGGAGTAATAAGGGTTATCCTGAGGAGCTGGGTACAGCAATTTGTGTGTGAGCCTTCAGGAGGCGCAGTGGGATGCTCTGAATGACTGGTTTATCTCTGGCTAAAGTGAGCTGAACCACCTAGAGGCTCTTTTGCTGCCCTGTTGAAGGTTTTGTGGGGTCTTGATGTGGCTTCTTTTATTTCCCTATTTCCTCTCCATTTCTGTTTAAGTGTCTTTATAATATCTCATGTCATACTAGTTCAATGAATTTCTGATGCAGAAACCTCCACTGTGTCTGGCACTGTGTGAGATGCCATGGAAGATTTAAGACACCATCCCTGTCCTTAAAGAGCTTACTGTGGTTGGGGTGAGAATTCCGCAATTAATAAACACAACCAGGTAGTATAAAATCAATTTCCTTACCAGAAATGTGTGAGAGAGGTGGGCAGACAGGAGGGACCTAGGCTAGAGGTAAAGGATGAGGCCTTGGGAAAAGGCAAATAAGTTCTTGGGATGGATGTTGAGGAACTGGGAGTATCACAAAAGGGACAGGAAGTACATAACCTCCAGGCTGGGAGGAAGGCATTCTTGGAAGCCTAGGAGTGTATTTTCTGCTGATGTACACATATTTCTAATGAGAAGAGGAATCCTGAACTGAATCAGTTCTCACAACTATATTTGGTTTGGGCACCACTGGTTCTTGAGGGTCCCAGAGTTTCATGGAGCTTGCTGTCCTATGGAGACCCATTCTGACAAGCCCATTAGGGATGCACTTACCTTATGGAGTCAGCCTCTGGTTATTGTTTGCTTAGTGAATGTTTTCACTAACTAGAATTCGGAGTTCTTCCACTGGGTCTTCTGCAGGGGTTTGTAGAGGTGAGCTGTGACATCTGGATTCTCCACACAGCAGAATCATTATCGCCACTAAACAATCCACTTCATCATGTCAGATTAAAACACGAGCCCTGAAAAACTATCTTTTGTCAAAGATCAGAATCTCATTAACATGATCGAATGCAATTAAGTCACCATTAGCTTTCAAGAACAGTTTAAAAGGGGCTCAGTAAATGGTGGAGGTCTCTGTGCACATGAAGGCTCAAGAGACTTGGGTGATATCCACATCCCTTTTCTTTACCACCCAATATGCCTGTAGGGGGAGGAGAGAGAGTGATATCTACAATCCATATTTTCCTAATAATCTTAAAGATGATCAAATTCTCATACTTCAAACTGAGAAACCAAGTACACTTTAAAAATAAAGGCTTCCAGAGAGGAATGTGTAGAATGATAATAAAATGGATTATAGTAAGAATAGATTTTCAATCTCATTCATTCATTCATGCATACTTTATGTTCACCAGCATATGATTACCACTGCTGAATCTATAGTCAGGTAGAGAGGCAGCTGCCTATATGATGCCATGAAAGGCATTCTAGCAACAGGATGTTGAATTTCTCCATTGTAGTTACTCGTTCAAATTAATGCATAATACCTGAAGCTCCCTTAGAAAAATGAAAATACTCTGTAAGGATGGATAATATTATCCATCTGACCTGTTTGCAAATTTGTACAAATAGGCTCTGCAGAATAACTAGCTGACACTCTGCAGAGAGCAATGTCCTGAGGAAACAAGATATTCTGACAGTAAATATTGAGAAAAAAGATGAAAAGCTTTGGAAGTCAGGTATGAAGAGATGCAGGAGAATAGGGTACCATAAGTTGAAAGTGTGTGGAATGAAAGAGATGGAGGGTTGAGCTTTTATTCAAGGCAGAAACCAACCAGGAGCTGAAGGAGGAAGAGGAGAGCCCAGGAGTGCTGCCCACCAAGCAGTTAGGATTGGCTGCTCTGAAAATCATGCCTCTCTAAATGTTTTACTCTGTGTACTTGCTCATTGTTAAATGTGAAGCATTTCAAAGCTTGATGCTTTTCATAGAATCACAGAATCATAAATATTTGGGCACTGGAAAGTAGCATAGCCATCACTTTGCCCAACTAACTGTTTTACGGGTCTGGAAACTACCCATGACCAATAAAGTCTCCAAATGCTTTCTTGCATGAGTTCAACCCGGGGCCTGGTAGAGCAAAGTAGATACAGCTAGAGTGGCCCTATAAAGCATCCTCCAAGCCAAGACACTTTTGAGAGGGGATGAGTGACTAAATAGATGAGAGGCTAAGAAAATAGGCATCATCTGGGACTGTCCTTGGCAAACCTCAGATAACCTTGGATATATGATTGCTAAATCAGAGCTGAGGCAAGAGGAAACTACTAGAAAATCAGAGGTATATAGAGAGGAAAAGAGAACAGTCTCATAATATTACAAAAATGGAATGAGTGTCCAAACAGGGCACAGAAAAACCATTTCAGATGGGGAAGATGTGATGAGCCAAGAGCATTTGACTGAATGTGGTGCCATGTTAACATGGCTTTGGAAGTGCAGACTTGGGATGGTGAGTTCCTCCAGCATAGGTGAGGTCAAGCAGGGACATCCATTCAAGATGAGGCAGAGCAAAGGAAAGGAGATCCAGCAACCGGAAGTGAACATATAGGCACAGAGCTGGAAGCACACCCCAGTGAGCTATCTGAGACATAGCGTGGGCTCCTTTGCACTTCCTCACTACAGGAGCAAAGAGACCTGAGCTACTGATGGGGCTGAGGCAGAAGGCAGCCACTTTTGCCACCCAGAAGATGAGAGCTAACCCTTCCTCTAGATCTCTTTTGGAGCTGCGCAAGATATTACCACAGTCCTCTACAACCCCTCAGGGTTCTGGTACGCCTTAGCTGCCTTGAGTTCTCTAGATGTATAATCAGATCTCCTAGGAGAGTCCTAGGACTGGACAGGGAGAGTAACAGAGACTTGGAACAAATAGGGGAATAAACAGGCCAAAGTCCGTGAGTGTGGTTCAACAAGTGTGGAACCCCCAGTCAGGTCTGCCATCATTCTCTCTGTGTGTGGTCTAGCTATAGGAGGAAGTTACAGTTATGATCTACCTTTTGCATGTGAGGAAACAGAGGCAGTGGTCTTGCAAATGTATTGGGCAATTCAGAAATCCTTATGCTGGCACTACCTTTGCACTTGCCTTCCCTGGCAGCACTTGGTCACCAAACATCTCGACACTATACCCCATGAAATTAGCCTTTGGCAACATTCTAAAGGGACTGGTCCCAGCTAACAGCTAATGGCAAGATTCTATAAACCCATTCTTGTTAAAATTCAAATATTCAACTATCACCTCCATATTTATTTTTCATGGAAATAATTTAGATGAATACATTGCCGTAGCTGAGTTCCATTCATTGCGTACAATTTGGAGATGGGGATGGGTTCCTATCTTTGCTTCCCATTCAGTGAACCCTGTATCCTTCCAAGATCTTTCCAGATCTCAACTTCAGCATTAGGTCAGAAATGCTAGGACCAGCCAATATTCAGAATCTGAATTCTACTGATTCCTCTTTGAGGGAAGAGACTACCTATGAGAAACTTGGTTAAGGTATAGTCCCAGCAGGACAACCCTAAGGCAGGCCCTTATTGAGGGAGAGGGGATAGAGAAGAGAAATGAGACATTACTATTGGCTGAATTTTTTTTCCTTGTCCATCCACCAAACTCCTATATTGAAGCCCTAACCCCCAACGGGATGGTTGTCGTTGCTGGAACCTTTGGGAGATAATTAGGATTAGTTGAGGTCATGAAGTTGGGGCCTGATGATGAGATTTATATCCTTTTAAGAAGAAGAAGACAGATCAGAGCCATGTCTCCCCACACCATCTGAAGTATGATTTATATGACACCGTAAACCTGGCCTTCCGGGGGCTCCATCATCCCTATTTCATTGATTTACTAAGTAACCATCCCTGTATTGATTTCTTCAGACTTGGACTCTGTTTGCATTATTATGCAACAGGCTGAGCCCTTCATTGGCAGTTTTCTCCTCATCACCCAGTTTTGTATTCTCCTAGAGCTGATGCTTCTTGAGGGGAAAGGCTGTATTTTGCCGGTTGTTAAAAGTAGGCTATTGTCTAGTGCGGGGCAGTCAAGAGGGTATCCCTTTGGCACATACTTTTGCTGCCATCTGCAAGGTAAGAAGTGGGTTCTCACCAGGAACGAAATTTGCCTGTGTCTTGATCTTGGACTTTCCAGCCTCCAGAACAGTGAGAAATGAATGTCTGTTGTTTAAGCCAGCTGGTCTGGTATTTTGGTACAGCAGTCCCAGGAGGCTGAGATAGACACCACAGAATGAGAATCCTTGGGGACTGATCCTTCTTGCCATCCAGGGGCTAATGAAGCATGTGCAACCCTGTGTGCTATGGTATTGGCCCAGAGAGAAATACACATGCAGGAAATTTTTTGGGAAAGCACGATTGCTATCAACTCTTCCATTAAAGTTGTTATGCTTTCCATTTGGACTTATAAGAATGAATGCTTGTTCAAGTCCTGTTTCCTTGACTGAGAAAACACAAAGGCAATATGTCTTTCCCTTTCCATCCCCTACCTGGCTCCCCAAAAGAGAAGCCATGTTTGATGTCCAGCATCTCAAAGTTGGTTTTGTTCACCGGAAAATTAGTGCACAGGATAGACAAGAGCCCTTAGTATTTGAAGCAATTAATTCCACAGAAAGAGACAAAAACAAACTTTCTATGACTAAAATGATGGACATTAAGTAGTGGAGACAGCTAGTTTGGCATTTTCCATCAAACAACTTTTTTATTTGTGCAACATATTTCTAAGTGATAGAAAGTGACACACTGTCTCCATTACACTTCATTTCCGTCATTTCATTTTTTTCTAACTTTCATATTTGTGAAACAAATTGCTTTAAACATGTCAAAGACACTTGAGTGGAGTGTTAGCCAAATTTTAAAAATAAAGATGATTCATAAAGAAAGCATTTGTGTTTATAACCACCGAGATAAAATTTCAAGGAAAAAAAAATCACAGTCCTGATTATTTAGGGCACAACTATAAGGTAATCATCTTCAGAAGTTAGAAAGAAATCTCTTTTTGCTCTCTGCTTCACTTCCCCTAGATTTATATGACACCGTAAACCTGGCCTTCTGGGAGCTCCATCATCCCTATTTCGTTGATTTACTAAGTAACCATCCCCGTATTGATTTCTTCAGACTTGGACTCTGTTTGCATTATTATGCAACAGGCTGAGCCCTTCATTGGCAGTTTTCTCCTCATCACCCAGTTTTGTATTCTCCTAGAGCTGATGCTTCTTGAGGGGAAAGGCTGTATTTTGCCGGTTGTTAAAAGTAGGCTATTGTCTAGTGCGGGGCAATCAAGAGGGTATCCCTTCGGTGAATACTTTTGAAGAATTGTTATTGGAGTTCCAAAGAGAGAAAGATCCACAAGTATTGCTCTCTTTAGGAAATTGGAAGACCTACATCACTGATGATATTTAAAAAAAAGAAAGAAAGAAAGGAGAAGAACATGGGTAATTGTACAAATAACAGGTATATATGTTGTTCTGTTGCAAAAAAAAAATTAAGACTTTATTTATTTGAGAGAGAGCAAGCATGTGTACGAGCAGGAGAAGGAGCAGAGGGAGAGGGAGAAGCAGACTTTGCACTGAGCCTGGGGTTTAATTCCACGACCAGGAGATAAAGAAATCAGACGCTTTACCAAATGAGCCATCCAGGCCCCCCATGAAAGACTTTTCTTTTTTTAATTTTGTAACAAACTACACTAACAAGTGTACAAATTAACAAGAATAGTACAAAATGGGGTGTCTGAGTGGCTCAGTCATTAAGCCTCTGCCTTTGGCTCAGTCCTGGGATCAAGCCCCACATTGGGCTCCCTGCTCAGCAGGAAGCCTGCTTCTCCCTCTCCCACTCCTCCCACTTGTGTTCCCTCTCTCACTGTGTCTTTCTCTCTCTCTCTGTCAAATAAATAAATAATAAATATCTCTTAAAAAAGAATAGTACAAAACACTTTTTTTTTTCAGAACTGTTAGAGAGTTGTCAATCTGTTGTCCCATGTCTTTACATTCTCCTATATAACCCTCAAAATCAGGAAATTAACATTGTGCAGTTATGATCGTCTCATCTTCAGACTCCATTTGGGTGTCATTACTTACTTGTCTTGACTTTCATTACTTGACACCTTTGAAGCACACAAAAGCAGTCAATTTTGTAGAATGCCTCTCAGTTTGGGTTTCTCTAATGTTTCCTCGTGATTGCAATCTGGTTATGCATCTCTGGCAGTAATATACAAAAGTGGTTGGCATTCTTTTCAGTGAATCCTATCTGGTTGCACATGGTTTTTTACAGACCCCATTACTGATGATGTTGACTCTGATCTCTTAAGGAAAGCAGTGTTACAGGTTGGTGTTTTAGTCTATTCGGGCTGCTCTACAGAATGCCCTAAACAGGGTGGCTTATAAACAATAGACACTTACTTCTTGTATTGCTGGAGGGCTGAAAAGTCAATAAAGGTGCCAATAGATTTAGTGTTTGATGAGACCCTACTTCCTGGTTCATAGACAGGTATCTTCTCGCTGTGTCCCGACAAAGTGGAAAGGGTAAGGGAGCTCTCCAGGATATCTCTTACAGGGGCACGATTTCCATTCATGAAGGCTCCATCCTTGTACACAGGTTGTCTTCCCAAGGCCCCCCCTCCTCATACCATCTTATTGAGGGTTAGATTTCAACATAGAGTTTGGGGGATGGGGATATCAGCATTCAGTGTATAACAGTTGGGTTCCACTGGAAGTAAACTTTGAAATTAGTAGGAAAGAAGTTGAATACAGAATGCTTTTGGAAATAGGTGGGCAGAGGGAGAGTACGAGACTTGAGCACTCCTAACAAAGGCCATACCTGATCTCATGGAGAGTTTTGGAGCTAGAAGAGGTCTTCAGAGGCAGTTTTCTTCAGCTTAGGCAATTCCCAAAGAGAGCTGACCCACCAAGAACCATTTTCTGGCATCACTCTCAGCAACTCCAGGCAGTACATCTCAGAACCCAACCCAGTGATGTCTGTCAGGGGTCCCTACTGCAAAGTTCTTTTTTTCCCCTCCTTTGTAGTTAATAAGTATTTTATAAGAAAGTACCTTGAGACTATGAATTTATTTCATTCATCATCAAAACTTTTTCTGATAGAATGATTGGTTGATGCCTGTATGAATTCATGATTTCCTCTTTTAATTAAACAGGTTACCATCATTAATTAATTTGATGTTCAAATTATCCTAGATTTTGCCAGTTGGAAGATCCTGCAACTGGCTTCCATGTCCTTTCTTCCTTATTTTCTGGCACAACAGGATGTTTCAGGCTCATTCTTGTATTTTCCCTGCCCCAGTCCTAAAATCAAGCATTTCTCTGAGGAGTCCTGCTTCCTTTTAATAAAAAAGTAATATTTAGAAGTCATGATCTGAATCCTGTGTGGGCTCACTGCTATTTTACCACCTGTCAGTATTTCCCAATTGAATGTAGGTTTATCTCACTCATTGTTTTTGCTTCTATGAAATATCTATGATGATCCTGACCCCTGACTCCTGACCTTCATAACATTTCTCATCCTTGAGGTTTCTTCTAATTTATACCCAAAGAGACTTGAATGAGTATGGTATATAGGACAGATAATAATATCACTCATAAACTGATACTTCATGAAACTTCACTACATGACAACTGTGTGCTTTGTGTTTGTGTTAGCTTTCTATGACTGCTGTAACAAACGATTATAATCTTAGGGGCTTAAAACAATACAAATATATTATTTTGACATTAAGCATAATGATAATGACTGATCAAGGTGTAATGATACATTAACCAAGATCCTTATACCCAATCTTTTCCCTCAGGGAGGAATCAGTGAAATTCATATGCAGGCCTGGGGTCTGGAAAGGTCTTGGAAGGATACAGTGTCCACTGAATGGGAGGTGAAAACAGGAGCCCATCCCTCTCTCCAAGTTGTGTGCCATGACAATTTATTCATTTAAAATATTAGGGAACTAATTCCATAAAGAGTGAATTTGGAGATGACAGGAAGTGTAACTAGTCTTACCAGATATTAAAATTTTATCAAAAGTGGATTTATTAGACTCTTGATATTTACTATTAGCTGATACCAGTTCCCTTAGTATGAGTAGCCAAATGGCTGTTTTTAATAGGTATAGTGTGGAGTTGTTTGGTCTTCAGGAGCTGTTGGGGAGGCAGGCCCAGAGGAAGTCCTAAAGTGAGGATTCTTTGGCCCCTCAGCAGTATGAAACTTCAGAGCATATGCTCTGAGTTTGGGGTTAAACTTTGGAGTTCAAGAGTAGTGACAGATGTTTTCGACAAAATTCCCTCATTGTGCCAATTTCCAAAGGACAGGACTTGGGTGTCACTCAAGGGGGGCCAACTTGCACACCTTTAATCCACAAATAAAGAGAAACTTGAAAGTTACCTTTATTTTAAAAATTTTAGGCAAATCAGTGGGCAACAGGTTGCCAGAGAAAATGAGAGAAGAGTGGAATATCTTGGGCCTTGGGGAGATGTGAAGGAGAACAATAGCCTTCTTCCACAGGCATCTCTAAGCAGGGCTTCACTGGTCCAGCCTACGATATGATTCCTTTACATCCTTGTGTTTAAACAAGGTCTTCTTCATGGTCACTTATGTAGTTGATTATGTCATTGTCATGAAAATCAGGCTAGAGTACAGTTCTTTTTATGATGCCCCTAAATGTAAGCAGTGATTAGCTCATGATGCAACTATGAACATCTATAATAAGCAAATGAACACCCACACTTAAAGGTACATAGGATGTAATAAAACACGACGTATGTCATTGTTTGTGCCCATCTCTCAAGTTCTACTTTTTGTTGTTATGTCTTTAATAAAGTTGTTCCTGCCTCCACCATTGATTCACTGCTCTAAGTCTGTTAGCGTCATGTGGCATTAGACTTCCGACTGGAATTACAATCTAAACTTGGTGTTTGAGTATAAACTTACTGAGTACAAGAAATATATCATCTACCTCTCATATACTACCTTTGTCAATTCCAGGTAAAGTGATAGGACTTTGCTTATAGTCAGCAATTTATAAATATCTGTTTACATAAATGTTTATTGAGTATGTATTGTTGATATCCACCTGCAGACTAACACTAAATGGACTGAATCTCATTGCCTAGAATATTTCTATGCTGATTTTTGCTCTGTCAGCAGTTGGTTTGATTTCTGGCAATGCAAACTCATTTAACACTTGCTTTTATGAATTGCATTCATATATTTGCATTCCAAAGACAGACAAATATTTTTGTTAAATTACCAATGATTTGTCCTTATTCCCATCTGCAATGGCATTAAATTATTAACAAGAATTGAATGTTTTAGTGACAATTTCATCAGAGGATGGCTTTGCTTGGAAGATATTCAGCTAAACTTTTGATCCTATCCTTGTTGGCTAATGACATTGTTTTTGAAGCCAGTTGCTATTATTTTAGCTAAATGAGTCTTTCTCAAAGGACCCACAAGCCTAAGTCTGCTTACATGATGTATACAGCTCAAACAAATGGAGTTTTGGCTCCATACAATTACCATTTGCTGGGGAAATTCAGTTCTTGTAGTAGGGAATTTTTGTGGCATGCTCCCTGAGGCTGATTGAGAAGATAAAGGAGGTAGGCATCAAAGCTGCTAGCCATCATACCTCCAGTCAGTGATCCCCACTTTTAATCCACGTGTGTTTTCCTGCCCTCTCCAAACCTGGCTTGGGTTTCCAGAGCCCACTTTGAGGGTGGCAGAACCCCAGGAAAAGGTGGAATCATCCTTTATCCCTTCCTTGAAAGTGTTGCTAACAGTTGGAGTGAAAAGGGAAAAAAAACCCCAAAACCCTGACATGCATTCTGTTTTATAATCATGAAATACATCAAAGTACAATAAACTAGTCATTGTGGCATAAACAGTTTAGCTCTCTCCTTGACATTGTTGAGATCTGGAGGATTTAAACTTCAATGAATTGGTAAAACAATAGACCCTCATTTAAATTCATGCTAGGGAAGGACTAAAACTTACTCTAGAAACAATTATGATGTAGACAAACTTTGTACTCCAAATAGCCACATTTTGGTACCATCTTCCATGAGCAAGTTTCCCCATGCTTAATGTCCACTTGTCTTCCAGCTGTGAAACAAGCTTTAAGGAAAATTATGGTAATCGGGTTTCATATCACAGAATAATGAATGTAAGCAAACTTCCCAGAGATATAAACATTTTAGCACTATCTCTGATTTGTTCTCCACTGGGAGGATTTTTATTATTGAAAGGCAAAGTGGGAGTATTTTAAGATGCCAAGAGGTCTTCCTAGTCTTCTAGATTGTTCTCCTATAGTCTTCACACAGCAACCAATGTGATTTTTAGGAATAGCTTAAGACAAACAATGTGTCTTTTCTAGTGATTTCTTTTCTCCCTCAGAATAAATTCCAGAGTCCTGAAAACAACCTACAAAGCCTTACTTGATGTCCTGACTGTTCCTTACCTCATCTCCTATTGCTCTTTCCAATATTCCTTCTGCTCTAAGGCACAGCAGTCTCCTCAAGCATACTAAGTATCACCTTCCTCAGGACCTTTGCACTTACTGCAGTGCTCTTCTCCAGATGTTTGCATGACTTATTTCTTCTCTTCTTTTACATCTCTGCTCAAATGTCACCTTACCAGAGAGCCCTACCTAGTCTCTCTCTCCAAATCAGCACCCTAACCCCATTATTTTCTGTACCCTTAAGCTGCTTTATTTATTTTCATGGCATTTACTTCCATTGATATGTATATATTTATTTTTCTATTGTCTGTTTCTCCCCTCTAAACTATATGCTCCATGATCCTATCTGTGTTGATGTCACTATATTCTCAGTACCTAGAGCAGTGCCTGGCTTTTTTTTTTTATGTTTTTAAAATAGTTTATTTATTTATTTGAGAGAAAGAGAGAACACAGGCAGGCAGAGGGGCAGAAGGGCAGAGGGAGAGGGAGAAGGAGAAGCGGGCTCCCTGGAGCTGGATGCTGGACTCCATCTCAGGACTCTGGGATCATGACCTGAGCCGAAGCCAGATGCTTTACTGACTGAGCTACCCAGGTACTTGCAGTGCCTGGCATTTAAATGGTGCTTGTTAAATATCTGTTGAATAAATCTTTGAACCATACCACATCAGGAGCCACCTTCTTCTCTCCCCATGTGTCATGCTCAGAAATAAAAATAAAATAGGTTTAATGAGTTTTATTTTCTGTTGTGACAATCAGACACCATATTATAATGAGAATTATAATATGTTCAGCTCATGCCATGCCCTTCACACATATTATTATTTAGACTTCATCCTTTATAAGGCTAGTTTACAGATGAAAAACGGACTGGGAAGCTGATTAGCTTTCCCAGTTATAAGTGCTAGACCAAACAGGCCTGGGTTCAAATTACATAAGTTCTCTGAGCCCCAGTTTTCCCAGATATTACATGGTCATAACTGTTAGAGCTGATACAGAGTATTAGTACTATTTGATGCACTACATGGTCAGGGTTCAGAGGTTACAACAGAAATTTCTCTAGGTTGTATAAGCAATGGAATTGTAGTCAAAGGAATCAGTTACACTGCTGAGAGAAAAACCAAGAAGCCAGAGTGAATGAAGCAGCTCAAGAATTAGTAACAGCAGAAAATTGCTACCACACTGGGAGTTGGAGGCACATTGTAGAGGAGGAGGGCTTTCCAGAACCCAGAAGTAATCCCCAAGGGCTGGAGCTATGGCAGGGACTATCCAGTTCCCAGTGGGAGTTGAGAGCCTTGAAGGAGTTTCAGCGTCTCCAGAAGCAGAGAGAGAAGGGAAGACAGACCCTGGCATGTACCCCATCTGCCTCCAAAGGCTCTCATGGATCAAATCTACCTAGAAGCCAGAGAACAAAGGAGCGTGGAGTAAGATTTTCTGTAGAACCAGGATGAGGGTTCTACGGGGTATAGGCTTTGGGTCTGAGAACAAACAACCAGGAGGCCAACAAGCACACTAAGCACAAACAGTAGTTGGTTTTCCCAAGTTGACAACCTGGAACTCAAATACAGATTCTCTGACTTCTATTCCTCCCGTTCCTTAGGAATTGGATCAGCAATATGAACAAATCTACAGTGTAGTGTTATGTTCTATAACCAACTTTATCTAAGTCATAGAGATTTTATGTTCATGATTTTTTTAAAAAATCTAAAAATATTCTGTCTTCTCTCAAATGAAGCAACACATTCCTGTGGTTAAGGGCATTTCCAGAAAACTAGTTTCATTGAGTAAAGCTCCATGGCGGTTAACCACATCAGACCTGACTTCTGGAGCAGACCCCTTAGAAAGCAGCATGCTCAACAAAGCTTGAAACTTAATCATGATTCTTAGGACTTAAGAGAGTGATGTTTTACTTGTGACTATATGCATAACAACTAAAATGGCGCCTGGAACCTAGTAGGCACTCAAAAGCTCATGGGTGAAGAATGAACATAACCTAGGGTTAGTTTGGTTCTACCCCTGTCACTCAGAACCAGCATCTCCCACCTAACCAAGCCTCTATTGCTTCTACCCTACCTGTTCACTTATCCTCCCTTTTAGGTCATTATCTGGAGCCAGTCATTTTCACTCTGAGGATACTGTCATGTCTCACCTGAATACTTATTAGCCCTCTGCCTGGTTTTCTTCCATGGCTGTCCCTTCCAAGCCATTCTCCAATCCCACCATCAAAGTTGTCTTTCCAAAGTCCAAATCTCATGAAGCCACTTAAAGCTTCTCAATGGCTCCTGCCCCATCTCCAGGCCCTCCTGAGACATAGCCTGATACCTTTGCATAGCATCAAATGTCCCTTTGGCTCTTACTCTGCCCAAGCCACCTGCTTCTACTACCACAGAGGTTTCATCATTCCTGTATGCCCCACACTTTCCTTATTCCCTCTGCTGGGAAGGCTTCTCCCCACATTGTCCATCTTTAAAATTATATCCCAAAGCTACCTTCTCTGAGGAATCCTCTCTGCCTGTACCTCATGGCTAATAACCCCAGCTACAGCCTGGTGTACTGTAGGCACATTTATGATGAGTATCAAATTGTTGCAGGGGCTCTACAGTGTTATTTCATAGATGAAGAAATTCTTATATCTCAATGCCATTGAGGTTATTTCTGATTTTTTCCTCAAGCCCTTTTCCTCCTCTCTATGTTGTTGGAAGCACCTTACGCCAGGCTCTGGTCTCCTCATGTACAGATTATTACCTTGCTTGGCCATGGAAGGTGTGTACTTCTTAATGTTGATGATGCATCAAGAGGTAGCTTTATTATTATTACTATTATTATTATTGTTATTATTATTATTATTTTTAGTCACTCAAAGAGCCTAACACAGTGCTGGTTATTTCACAAAATTTCATCTTACTCTGAAACAGATTTTAAAAGACATAGGATGGGGCATTGGGTGGCTCAGAGGGTTAAGCCTCTGCCTTCGGCTCAGTTCATGGTCTCAGGGTCATGGGATTGAGCCCCCCATTGGGCTCTCTGTTCATCAGGGAGCCTGCTTCCCCCCCTCTCTCCCTGCCTCTCTGCCTACTTGTGATCTCTCTGTGTCAAATAAATAAATAAAATATTTTTTAAAAATAAAAGACATAGGAAAGATTGGGAAAAAAGTGAAATAAAATTGAGATAGAAAAGATGCTTAAAGAAAGTCTATCTTCAATTTACCAAATATTTTTTGAGCACCTACTGTGTTCCAACCATCTTGCATGCCACTGGGTATGCAATGTTAAACACAAATCAGTCTCTGTCCTCAGTAAGCTTCCCTTTCCTTCCTCAGTTTCCTGGAGCCACAGAAGAAACATTGCCAGGAAGCTTTCTTCCCTTAAGAAACATCTGAAAATATATATATAAACTCTCCCACTGGCAAAATACAAAATGGCAAATTCCTGAGGTCCTCAATGATTTGCTTTTGACCATTCGCCTTTCTCTCCTCTTAGTTGTTACCACCCAAGATTCCTACGCCTTTCATTTAATTGTTTCTTTTTTGATGATGGTATTTCATTTTTGTAGTTGGTAACCTGATGTTTCTGAAGGTAATGCAGGGACTTATCACATCCTGGTTGCTGTGCACTGCTGTTCGACCTCAAGGCTGTTAAAACCAGGTTTCCTTCCCTATACAAGTCTACATACTCTTTTTTCCAGCTCTGCCACATGCACCATGTTGCCACAACAACACTTTCAGGGCCCGTTTGGAAATTGATTGATTATTTTGAGCATGAAAGATGCGTCTTGGGAAAAACAAATGAATCAAATGGAAAAATGAATTAACATCATGAAATTTACCTTCCCAGCTGGAGACATGATCTATTCATGTGTTCCCTAGAGAGGATCCTCTTTTAAGAATTCACTATTAAAGAAAGTCTGCAATTGGGTGGAGTCAGAGCTCAACTTAAACATATTTATATGTGAATGGAAAACACCCCTTTGAAGGAAAAGTTTTCGAATTAGAAATTTTCATTTCTTGTGAAAGATGCTTGGAATTAACAACCGGCTCGCTACAGGCATCTCGTTCCAGATCTTCTAAAGTTTCTGTGATACTCTTTGGGTTTCTTTTTTTCAGCATAACAGTATTCATTGTTTTTTCACCACACCCAGTGCTCCATGCAATCCGTGCCCTCTATAATACCCACCACCTGGTACCCCAACCTCCCACCCACCGTCGCTTCAAACCCCTCAGATTGTTTTTCAGAGTCCATAGTCTCTCATAGTTCACCTCCCCTTCCAATTTCCCCCAACTCCCTTCTCTCCATCTCCCCTTGTCCTCCATGTTATTTGTTATGCTCCACAAATAAGTGAAACCATATGAAAATTGACTCTCTCTGCTTGACTTTTTTCACTCAGCATAATCTCTGTGATACTCTGAATCGGACCTGACATCTGCAAAAAGCACGATTCAGTCCCATTGACATTTATGGTGCACCTGTTTGGTGCATGATATTTTGACAGCATTCTATGGGGCCATAAAGACAAGTAAGATAGTATCTTTGTTTCGTTTAATAAGAAAAATAGAGATATAAGTGAATAAGAAAGGACAGTTTTGTTTGGGCTTTTCGGGTGATTGTTACTAAGTCTAGCATAGATGGAGCACAACTTTGGTCACTTCACTTGTAGATGATGTTGCCAAGAGATGAGAGAAGTAGAGGTGTTCTGAGGTATGAACTTCTTCATTTCAGAGCACCAAGGCAAAGTGACTGGCAGACATGTCTTCTTCAGTTACGGGTACCTACTCCTCCTCCTTGCTGAGTATGATCTTCTGGGTTTTAGGTATGAGCAAAGTGAAGTAAAAAAAAAATCTATTTAGCAACAATATTCAACCATACTGACCATAGTATATGCTAGTTGGTGTTCTTTTTGGACTATCTGGGAACCTAATTAGCACAAGGACATTATGTTTACTTTTTCCTTTTTTTGACATTGTGTTTTTAATAAAAAAAAAAAATCCAGGCAATCAACTCACTAAGAATGAATTTTTAAAATACAACATGTTCCTCTGTAGAGTTTTGCCTAGGCAGCACTTTGCATGAAGCGGGTTCTCTGGTCTGTGCAATGAATCATTGTGAGCTAATTTTCCCCAGGGACACAGAGGGAGAATATGACCTGGAGGTGGATTTCTCTTTTCTGTCATGTGAATGAGACAAAAATGTTAAGCCATGTAAAAAGCTCAGTCTCAAGAAGCCAATATTAGTAAAAAATAAAATCTTAAGGAACTAAATATGTTCACCCACTTCCTCCCAGGATGGGGGTGTTAAGGTAGGTGCAGCATACATGGGTATCTACCCATGTATGTGTAAGGAGAGGATGAGGTTCAAGAAGACACGAGGGTGTTCGAATGTAGGCATAGGGTCCAAGTGAATTTTACCTTACAAACAGTTTTTCCGTGGCCTCAAAACTAATTTACAAATGAAAACAAGCACTTAAACTAAGAGCATGTGTTAATTTCTAGATCAGGTGGGAAGATGGCACCAATTTTAGATAAGTGTGAAAGAATGCAATCGGTAATTATATTTTTTTCACGGTTGGTAGTCCAATTTCAAAGACTACATTATTAAAAACAAAGTAAGAATCCTTTCTGAGACATGATATTTTCTACTTTTGTTTTTCTTGCTCAGATTTTTTAACACAAAAGTCACACAATTTGTGGGGGGAGCAATTATCAGGGCATTCCACACTTTCAGCAAATATGTGTATGGTGATCACCACCTGTGTAAGGCTGAGGTTCACATCCAGATTTAGCCAAGGACAGTTGATGGGCAGTCGTAGATGTTGATGGATGGGTGTCGCAGACTGCAGCCTGCTCGTGGTCTCTTATACATGCTACCTCCTGGGGGTGAGAAGAGCTATTTAACGAAATGAAATACTACTCTGTCATAACTTCCTCACTCACAACTCAATCATAGAAAATTCTTCCCCAGAGCTGTCATTGAAATCATTACATTCAGAATTAAACATGGTGTACAGAGCAGCCGACAACACCCTGCGGTACTATTGACATGTCAGGTCTCCCATTAATAATCAGCTTTTCCATACAGTGAATATGAAAACATCTGTGAATTTGGGTTCTTGAGCCTGCCTTTGGAATGAATGTACTGACTACCGGTTCCTGATTTGTTTCCACACGCTGGTCTGCTGCTGTGTGTCCTGTGCATATCAGCTGTCCTGCTTCCCCTTCTTCCTTCTCCCTTCAGTCACTGACAGAGCTTCCCACCTCAAACCCACCGTAGCCCCAACTCCTCTTTGCAACCTCCCCCTGCAGGTTTTCTTTCTTACTACTGGTTATTAAGCCCTTGCATCCATGTCTGTCTCTTGCCCCTCCTATCCACCAAGGCATATCCCCACACTGTTCTTTGGACTCCTAACCCTTCAGATGTTCCAGCCTTATTCTTCTCTATTTTTCATCTTTATTTTTAGATAAACAGTTTATTTTAGAGTACTTTCAGTTTAGGGGCACCTGGGTGGCTCTGTCGGTGGAGCATCCAACTCTTGACTTTGGCTCACGTCGTTGACCACAGGGTCATGAGATGGAGCCCCATGTTGGGCTCTGTGCTCAGCAAGAGTCTGCTTGAGATTATCCCTCTCTCTCTCTCTGTTCCTCGCCCTGCTCATATTCTCCTTCTCTTAAAAAAAAATTGTTTTTCGGTTTAAAGAAAAATTATAAGGATAGTACAGGATAGTACAGAGAGTTCTTTTCAGCCCTGCATCTAAGGGTGTTTGGGTGGCACAGCTGGTTAAGCATTGGACTCTTGGTTTCTGCTCATGTCATGATCTCTGTGTTCTGGAACGGAGCCCAGCGTTTGGCTCTATACTCAGCAGGGTGTCTCCTTGAGGGTTCTCTCTTTCTCTTCCTCTGCCCCTCCCCCCACTTATGTGTGCACACATGTTCTCTAAAATAAATAAAGAAATTTTGAAAAATAAATAAATAAGCCCTGCATCTAGTTTTCCCCAGTATTAACGTTATACACTAATATGGTATATTTGTCATAATTAATTAACAATGTAGATACATTATTATTATTATTATTATTATTATTTTGTAGTGCCTTCAGTATCCTCCCCTTAGCTCCATGTAAGCAACATGATCCAGAGAAAAGAGAAGGGGTGTCACAGTACAGAGAACTTGGTCCAAGACCTATCTCTAACCTCTGCCTAGTTATATAGATGCCCTTCATGGGACAACCTCAAGGGGCCTCAGTTTCCCATCTGCAAAAATTCCTTCTCAGGAAAAGACCCCAGAAATAAGCCTTTATTCCTGTCACTTTATTTCCATCTCTAGCTATAGGAGCTGCCTTGGCAACTCTAAATACCTTATACAGTAATTAAATTGAACATTTTAGCTATGTCTACTGAAATTCATAAAAAAAATTACAACCACTTCCTATGTCTTCAACACCATCTAATACTGTGAGAAATTTAACTAGGAGGTGTTAAGGAAACCAAATGCTGACCTAATAGTAGTTCAGATGCTTGTTATTAATTTAGTGACATTTTCTCTTTAGAAGAGAAAACTAGGTGATAATATTTCCTTCTTAGGTCCCAGTCTTAGATGCTGAGTCTCCATAATAAATCACCCCTTAAATATATAAAATGTAAAATTCTCTAAGGCACAGGTTGGCAACCATTTACCAGGGCCAGATAGCAAATATTTTAGGCTTTGCAGACCATATGGTCCCTGTCACAGCTACTCTACACTGCTGTTGTAACACAATCATACTTGAACGGATGAGTGTGTGCAGTCAAACTTTATTTACACGAACAGCCAGTCAGCTACCTTTGGCTTGTAGATCATCACTTGCTGACTTCTGATAAAGGCATGAATGCATGAAAATGACAGTCACCATAACTGATTCAGAAAATCCCAAGTTATGAGTGAGGGACGAGTTTCAGGTGATTCTTACATGGTGATTCTGAAATTATTAAGGCTTTTTGGTTCATAATGAATGATGTCATGTTTTTTACTGAGTGTGCATTCTCTTAGTTCAGCATATTTGACTCAGGAATGAACTGGCCCTTGAAGTAGATTTGGATTCTTTAAGTTGAATGTCAGTGAGCCCATCCTGGCTTCCTAAACTTGGTGCAGAAAAAGGATCACTTAGAGGAATCAGAAAGCTTGAGACAGTGCAGGAAATATTCTAACAGTAACTGCCATTTATTGACCCGCCCTCCCCATCACCAACTATGATCCGTAGTATCCCACTTTACAGAAAAAGTGGGAGAGGACAAGTACCATAATCACACAGTAAGGGGCTGAGCCAGCTGAATTACTCTCCCCATGGCCACATGTCCCTCCACAGAAGTAACCAGATTTCACTGGGACACTCACATTTCTTCTGATTTAGAACCAGACCTTGTAGGGCAGGAGTGGGTGGGGTATCACCTCTTCTTCCTTCTGGCTTTACTTGCCAGTAGCTGTTACATTTAAACACAAACAATAAATGTTTCCTGAGTTACCCCCTACCATGCACCAAGTGTAAAGCTTTTAGTATGTTATAAAGTCTATTTTCCTTCCATTTCTGGAACTGCAGAGACAAGGAAAGGAAAGCTCAATCAGTTAAGCAATTTGTGCAAAGTTATACCTATAGTGAATTGTGGAGTCAGAATTTGGACATAGTTCTCACCAACTCCAAAGCCTTTTCCACACATGCAAATACCGTAGAGTTTAGTGGTTAAACTGCCAGCCTTTCCAGCTAGACTGATTGCATTTGGGTCTCAACCTTGCTGCTTAACTAGTTGCATCACCTTGGACAAATTGCTTAATGGCCACATGTTGTTAGTTCCTTGATTTGTCAAATTTAGGGTGATGATAATAATTTCCTTCTCACAGTTTAATAGAAGGAATAAAGCAGTGACAGGCACATAACACACAAAACAAGCATTGGCTTTTTCCACAGACTACAAGCTCTATGAGCTCAGGAGTCTGTTTTGTTCAGTGTTGTATTCCTAGCACTTAGAATAATGTATAGCACATAGTAGACAATATTGTTGCATGAATGAAAAATGTTCAAACTAGTCTTTAGATTAAGTTGTGACTGTGTTCAAAGCCAGAAGGAATGAACATGGCTCCCCTTTTTTGTTCCTTCTATGGTATACCATGAATTTAACAGGTAAAATTTAATGTGAGTCTTTGAAATAATTGCAGGTGTAATAATGGAAACTAGTGATTGTCTTCATTATTTCAATGTTCCTAACAAAAGGGGATGTTAGTGCAAAGTAGAAGCTGAGGCTCATCGCTCACACATAGCTTCAGAGATACCCTCCACCTTCATTGCTGCTCCTGAAGGAGCATTATTGTGTAATGCATTTTAAAGGATAAGGAAGATGTGGTCCATATACACTATGGAGTATTATGCCTCCATCAGAAAGGACGAATATCCAACTTTTGTAGCAACATGGACGGGACTGGAAGAGATTATGCTGAGTGAAATCAGTCAAGCAGAGAGAGTCAATTATCATATGGTTTCACTCATTTGTGGAGCATAACCAATAGCATGGAGGACAAGGGGTGTTAGAGAGTAGTAGGGAATTTGGGTAAATTGGAAGGGGAGGTGAACCATGAGAGACTATGGACTCCGAAAAACAGTCTGAGGGGTTTGAAGTGGCGGGGGGGTGGGAGGTTGGGGTACCAGGTGGTGGGTATTATAGAGGGCACAGCTTGCATGGAGCACTGGGTGTGGTGAAAAAATAATGAATACTGTTTTTCTGAAAATAAATAAATTGGGAAAAAAAAAAAATAAAACTCCTTTTATTTTTTTAAAATTGAATCTGTCCTTATAGCATAGATTTTATCTCTGAAAACTTGTTTTTACTAAGCTTTATTATATTTAATACTGTTTCTTCTAAATCCAAGCCAGTGTTTAGTGGCAACAGCTGCCAGAAGCCCCTGTAATGAATGAATTATGGTCCCATTTAGCTAGTGAGATTGAGTTTGATGTGTACACTTCAGTACTGATGGGGGGCTCCAGAGAGCAACAATGCCTCCAGAGAAAAGGGCAGCCTTATCTCCTAGTTTGAACAAGCACAAAGAGGAACATGCACAGGAAATATGGAGGCGCCTTTGAACAAACAGCTCTTGCAGGATTTATGTGCAGCATTCACAGGGGCTAAGCTCCAGGTATTTCCAAAATCACCACCTAGACAATGTTGCACCTTGGCAGCAAACTATTTTTAAGGCTTTATTGGATTTATAATATTCATCCTGAGTGGTGATTAACTGATACCCCTAACATAACAAAGCACTGGGGTTCTACTCTTTCTCCCCAACTTACACTGTGTAAGTTATTGTTTTCATTAAGATTAAACATCTCATAAAATTACACAGCAGTTAACTTATGCAACCACCTCCTTAGAATGCTCTACCTTTTGAAAATATGCCTACCAAAGAATCCTTTATGACCTCATAGCATAGGGCACCTCCGTGACTCAGTCATTAAGTGTCTGCCTTCACCTTAGGTCATGATCTCAGGGTCCTGGAATAGGGCCCCACATTGAGCTCTCTGATCAGCGGGGAGCCTGCTTCTCCCTTTCCCTCTGTCTGCTGCTAGTGCTTGCTTGTTCTTTCTCTCTCTCAAATAAATAAATAAATAAAATCTTAAAAGACCTCATAACACATACTATGTAATTGGAGCCCCAAATGAAGCATTGTTTTTGTTAGTTTTAATGCAGAATCCTCTATATGCTTTCTATAAAATAATTAAAATAAATATGTTTTTCTTTTAAAGTTTTGTCTGCCTGTAGTCAAAATAATTTGTAGACTTATTAGCCTGATTTGTATTTTTCTTCCAGTCAATTAGAATTAAATATGTAACACATTTTGGGAAACTTTATAAATGAAAGTGTTGCTCCATTTTAAAATATCTATACATTTGATTATCCTGTATGCTAAATCATAAATTAAACTGTAAGCTGAAAAGTTAAAGAATGCTGTGAGGTTGAGGGGCACCTACATGGCTTAGTCGGTTGAGTCCGAATCTTAATTTTAGCTCAGGTAGTGATTCAGGGTCCTTGGATTAAGCCCCAGGTCATGCTCCCTGCTTAGCAGGAAGTCTGCCTGGGATTTTCTGTTTCCCTCTCCCTCCACCCCTCCCACCCCTCCTGCTCTCATGCTCTCCCTATAATAAATAAACAAATCTTAAAAAAAAAAAAAAAGAATGTTGTTAAGTTGACCTGATAGATGATAGATAGATAGAGAGATAGATAGAAAGATAATTATCTCCATATATATATGGAGAGAGAGAGAGATGGAGAGATACTGTGAAGACTATTTTTCAGGAAACCATTGGTAAAATTTAGTTTTGAGGTTAACACTATGAACTAAGAATTTGGTCTAAATGACTGCAATAAAGACAAATAAAATGTATCCTGAGAAAACTTATACATAATGTGTGCTAAGCCTGGAAATATGGTAAAATTCCCTGTTACTTCATTTTTTATTGAAATGACAGCTAAAGTTTGTTATGTATGAAAAATTATAGGCAAAGCATCTTACATGGGTTATTTTACTTCCTCCTCAGGTAATATCATTATCGTCATTTACCGATGAAGAAAAAGAGAAGGTAATAGGGATTTGTAGGGGTCAAGTGATTTGCTAGAAGTTGCCAGCATAGGGGAGGAGCAGAGCCCAAGATTCAAATCTAGAGAACTTGCCTCTGGAACCTGAATTCTTGCCCAGGACATAAAGCTAAATCCCTGATATGACTGCCAATAAACACATGTTTCAGTTGAATATGAAGAAGGTCAAATATACAACCTATAAATATAATCCTATTATAGGTAATATAACAAATCGTATTCAGAATAAGCAAAAACACATTTGCCTATCACACTAAAAAAGCAATTCTAACTTTTAGAAAGCAGAATTTCAGGGAATGATAACTTCACAGTACCCTAGAAGCTCCGTTTTGTTTTGTATCCCAGATTATGATTTCTACATCTTATTTGAATTCATTAACTAACGAATGACTATTCCTGTAAGTATTGTTATTCTTTTTTTTTTAAATCTAGACATGACAATTCTGAGCTTCAAAGAAGAAAATCAACTAATGTCGCGTAGCAACACAGTAGCAGAAATGAAATTCAAACCCAAGTCTTATGATTTCAAGTCCAATTAATTATTTTAATCTTCAGCTACGAGATGACAGAGTGAGAACAAAAATGGTTTGTGAAATAGACTCAAAACTCATTCTCTCTTCTCAAAGGTCGCTACCCTCAGGAGAACAAGGGAACCTACATTCCAGTTCCTATCGTCCCGGAGCTGCAGAGAGGCAAGTGGGGGGCCAAAGTTGTCAGGAGAGAGGACAGGTCTGTCCGGCTGTCCATCCAGTCTTCTCCAGAGTGTATTGTGGGGAAGTTCCGCATGTATGTTGCTATCTGGACCCCCTACGGCATACTTCGTACCAGCCGAAACCCAGAAACGGACACCTACATTCTTTTCAATCCTTGGTGTGAAGGTAAGGAGCAAGCATTTTTCTCATTTTAAAAAAAAGTTGCTCATATTTTTCCAATGCATCTCTTTTTGGAGGGTTAGCAGAATTATTCTAGAATATATGTCCCTTTTCTACATACACTGCTTCCCATGGTTGAAAGACAGGGGAAAAAATGAAATTTGTCCTTAATATATATGAGGACAAAGCCTCTGCATGTGAAATTAGTACTGGTAAACATTTATTCCAGGAAATAATCGAAGAATGCCTGAAGTTGCACAATTAGTTAATTGTGGAGCTGGGTGTTGATGGTGTCACTTCTGTGTATGCTATTACTCTGTAAACAAAATGAGCTTTCAAGAAAAATAGGATAAAGTTGATCCTATCCATAGTAAAACAAACTTCTCTATCTCCCTAATTCAAGAACAGAAAGCCTGAATGTTGGAAGAATCCCATAAATACCAACTGGGTATAAATTTCATAAACCATAACTCTGGATGTACAAATATGTAACTTTAGTTTAATATAATACAACTTAGGGCTCAGTGGGTTAAAGCCTCTGCCTTCGGCTCAGGTCATGATCCCAGGGTCCTGGGATCGAGCCCCGCATCGGGCTCTCTGCTCAGCAGGGAACCTGCTTCCCTTCCTCTCTCTCTGCCTGCTTCTCTGCCTACTTGTGATCTTCGTCTGTCAAATAAATAAATAAAATCTTTAAAAAATATATATATATATATAATACAACTTAATCTCTACTGCTATTCTGATTCTCCCTTTCTGTCTTACAGAAAGGGAGAATCTACTTATATTCAAATAAAATAGGTCAAGTCCTAGGATTTCTCTCAATTCAGTTTAAAAACTTAGTCACGCACAGTACTTTTCCCCCATCTCCCTGTCTGCCCTTCTTTATCTGCCCACTGCTTCCATACTTGGAATGGAGCTGATTTTCAGTTCCAGAAGCAGAAGCAAACATTGCAGCTGCATTAATGGGAGAGGGTGCACTTTTGGATCTTAAAAAATAACGTAATGAAACTTATTAAAAGCTGACACAGGATGGGAGATGTCTCACATCATCTTACTTCCTGTGTATTGCTCTCCACTATCTTCCAAAATGAGTTGTTTTTTTTTTTGTTTTTTTTTTTTTTTTGCTGATTTTGAATGACATTGCTTGTGAGAATGGCATTTGAATCAGGGTTGAGCTGCACTTACCTATTGATAATAAGTGAACAACAACATTGTTTACATATATATAATATAAACCTGGATCCTACTGACCTTTATTTTGAATTATCAGTTCCAGTAGTGTTGGCAGATGGCACTGAGCTAATCCTATACTCCCCACTCTCCACCCCATCATCTTGTACCTGATAATCCTATCTCTGAGACAGGTGTCCGAGGCTGATGGTAATAAGGAGAAGTTAATAGGGCCATGTGCTGTTCAAAGGTGCCCTCCTGTGTACAATAATCTTGTCAACCAGATATAAAGCATTCTGGGACTGAGGGGATGTGGTGCTGCTTACAGAGGTGGGGAAGACTGAAGGGAATGAAGGTGTAGAGACACATTATGATTTTCAAAATGTTAAGTTGGAGTTAACTGTAGATATCCAAGCAGAGATGACAAGTAGGTATTCCATTCTGTGAATCTGGAGACGAGAATCAGAGTTGTAAACTTGGGAGTCATTTGCACCTAGGGAGAAAATATAGAGAGGAAAGAAGATATAGCATTAAGCCCTAAGGAACACCAGCATTTGGAGGTCTAATAGAGAATGAAAGCAAAGAAATGAAATGGCGAAGTACTTTGGTCATGGCCTATTGTAAAAAAATTGTATTTTAAGAATCCATATTTGTAAAATAAATAAACTAGGGATTCATTGTTGATTTTCTTTGCATTACAAATAGAAAATTATATAATTTCATATAACTATCTAGCACTCCAAGGTATTTAGAAATGATATGGTTTACCCCAAATTTGGTATAATCCCCAAAATGTTTATATCACATATCATGGGGTATGTGTCTACATGCGTTTCAATCTATGTTTCCAGTTTTCCAGAGCTGTAAAGGGTAAGTCATGTTGCCTGACATTGAGTTTATAGGAGAATCATTCAGGGAGTGGATAGTTTAATAACTTTCTACTACCTGATCCCTGCCTTGGTTGTATCCATGGTGAGCAGCTTCCAGGTTTCCCTGTTCAGAAGGAGTTGCCCGGTGTAGAGATAACATGGCCCAACACTTGATGCTACATTACAGAAAGGGAACAGAGGGCTCTCCCCTAGGTATCACTGAAAGGACAGATGAGAATAAAACTAGGCAGATCAGTTTGGAAGCTGTGGCCCAGGACAGAGATGATGATGGATGGTGGTGGCAGTGGAGATGAAGAGGGGATGAATTGGAGAATGCTTTGGATTTAGGACAGAAAATGAAGAGGGATTATTTGCTCCAGCTCTTTGAAGAATGCCGGTGGAATTTTGATCGGAATGGCATTAAAAGTATAGATTGCTCTAGGCAGTATAGACATTTTAACAATGTTTATTCTTCCGATCCAAGAGCATGGAATGGTCTTCCATCTTTTTGTATCTTCTTCAATTTCTTTCATGAGTATTCTATAGTTCCTCAAGTATAGATCCTTTACCTCTTTAGTTAGGTTTATTCCCAGGTATCTTATGGTTCTTGGTGCTATAGTAAATGGAATCGATTCTCTAATTTCCCTTTCTGTATTTTCATTGTTAGTGTATAAGAAAGCCACTGATTTCTGCACATTGACTTTGTATCCTGCCACGCTGCTGAATTGCTGTATGAGTTCTAGTAGTTTGGGGGTGGAGTCTTTTGGGTTTTCCATATAAAGAATCATGTCATCTGCGAAGAGAGAGAGTTTGACTTCTTCATTACCAATTTGGATACCTTTTATTTCTCTCTGTTGTCTGATTGCTGTTGCTAGGACTTCTAATACTATGTTGAACAAGAGTGGTGAAAGTGGGCATCCTTGTCTTGTTCCTGATCTCAACGAGAAGGCTGCAAGCTTTTTCCCATTGAGGATGATATTTGCTGTGGGTCTTTCATAGATAGATTTGATGAGGTTCAGGAATGTTCCCTCTATCCCTATACTTTGAAGCGTTTTAATCAGGAACGGATGTTGGATTTTGTCAAATGCTTTTTCTGCATCAATTGAGAGGACCATGTGGTTCTTCTCTCTTCTCATATTAATTTGTTGTATCACATTGATTGATTTACGAATGTTGAACCATCCTTGTAGCCCAGGGATGAATCCCACCTGATCATGGTGGATAATCTTTTTAATGTGTTGTTGGATCCTGTTGGCTAGGATCTTGTTGAGAATCTTAGCATCCATATTCATCAGTGATATTGGTCTGAAATTCTCCTTTTTGGTATGGTCCTTGCCTGGTTTGGGGATCAGGGTAATGCTGGCTTCATAGAAAGAGTCTGGAAGTTTTCCTTCTGCTTCAATTTTTTGAAACAGCTTCAGGAGAATAGGTGTTATTTCATCTTGGAAGGTTTGGTAGAATTCCCCAGGGAATCCGTCAGGTCCTGGGCTCTTGTTTTTTGTATGGAATCAGAAGAGACCCCGAATCGCTAAGGAAATGTTGAAAAACAAAAATAAAGCTGGCGGCATCACCTTACCTGATTTCAAGCTTTATTACAAAGCTGTGATCACCAAGACAGCATGGTACTGGCATAAAAACAGACACATAGACCAGTGGAACAGAGTAGAGAGCCCTGATATGGACCCTCAACTCTATGGTCAATTAATCTTCGACAAAACAGGAAAAAATATACAGTGGAAAAAAGACAGTCTCTTCAATAAATGGTGCTGGGAAAACTGGACAGCTATATGTAGAAGAATGAAACTCGACCATTCTCTTACACCGTACACAAAGATCAACTCAAAATGGATAAAAGACCTCAACGTGAGACAGGAATCTATCAGAATCTTAGAGGAGAACATAGGCAGTAATCTCTTCGATATCAGCCACAGCAACTTCTTTCAAGATACGTCTCCAAAGGCAAAGGAAACAAAAGCGAAAATAAACTTCTGGGACTTCATCAAAATCAAAAGCTTCTGCACAGCAAAGGAAACAGTCAAAAAAACAAAGAGGCAACCCACGGAATGGGAGAAGATATTTGCAAATGACAGTACAGGCAAAAGGTTGATATCCAGGATCTATAATGAACTCCTCAAACTCAACCCACACGAAACAGACAAACACATCAAAAAATGGGCAGAAGATATGAACAGACACTTCTCCAATCAAGAAATACAAATGGCTATCAGACACATGAAAAAATGCTCATTATCATTAGCCCTCAGGGAGATTCAAATTAAAACCACATTGAGATATCACCTTACACCAGTTAGAATGGCCAAAATTAACAAAACAGGAAACAACATGTGTTGGAGAGGATGTGGAGAAAGGGGAACCCTCTTACACTGTTGGTGGGAATGCAAGTTGGTGCAGCCTCTTTGGAGAACAGTGTGGAGATTCCTCAAGAAATTAAAAATAGAGCTTCCCTACGACCCTGCAATTGCACTCCTGGGTATTTACCCCAAAGATACAGATGTCGTGAAAAGAAGGGCCATCTGTACCCCAATGTTTATAGCAGCAATGGCCACAGTCACCAAACTATGGAAAGAACCAAGATGCCCTTCAACGGATGAATGGATAAGGAAGATGTGGTCCATATACACTATGGAGTATTATGCCTCCATCAGAAAGGACGAATATCCAACTTTTGTAGCAACATGGACGGGACTGGAAGAGATTATGCTGAGTGAAATCAGTCAAGCAGAGAGAGTCAATTATCATATGGTTTCACTCATTTGTGGAGCATAACCAATAGCATGGAGGACAAGGGGCGTTAGAGAGTAGTAGGGAATTTGGGTAAATTGGAAGGGGAGGTGAACCATGAGAGACTATGGACTCTGAAAAACAGTCTGAGGGGTTTGAAGTGGCGGGGGGGGGTGGGATGTTGGGGTACCAGGTGGTGGGTATTATAGAGGGCACAGCTTGCATGGAGCACTGGGTGTGGTGAAAAAATAATGAATACTGTTTTTCTGAAAATAAATAAATTGGGGGAAAAAAAAAAGAAAATGAAGAGGGGTTGACATGGGAGGTGAAGAAGAGAGAGGAGTCAAGGATAACTCTAGGTGGCATGTATCTGACTGACTAGGTTTGTGGTGGTGCTGCTTTCAGAACTAGGAAGACTGGGGAAAGTGGAGGAAAAGATCTAGGGGTGGAACTAAGAATTATATTTAGAAATGTTAATTTGGTGATATCTGTGGGATCTTCAAATGAAAACATCAAGTAGTCACTTGAATCAGTGAATCTAGAGCTCCACGGAGATAGCTGAACTTGGGATGTAAATAGGGCACCATCAGGAGCTAGCAGGGAAGTTTAAAGAAAGAACAAACACAGATTTAGTATCATCAGCAATTAGAGTCTAGACAAAGGAGAAGGAGACTGAGAAGGAGTTAAAGGAAATCAGTAAAGCATGGTGTCACAGAGCTGGATAATTGATTCAAGAAGACAGCAACTGGTTCTTTGGAATGATGCTGATGAGTTAAATAGGACAGGGAAAGAAAATAGCCATAAACTGTGGAAATATGGAAGTCACTGGGGAACTTGGAAAGGTTTTTTTCCACAGTGATGGGGAAAGAAGCCAGAGATACGGGCATGGACTACAGTACAATGGGAAGTAAGAACGTGGGGATAACAGCTATTGCCATGTTCTGCAAGAAGACTTTCTGTAAAACAGAGATGGTGATATGAAGGTCAAAGAAGAATTTTTTTAAAGACATAATTTATTAGGCATAATTTTATGGAGATGGAGACAAACCAAGAAAAATTGAGTTTACTGCCCGGAGAGAAGGTAGCAGTCCACAGCCTTGTCTACACATTAGAATCACCCAGGCAGTTAACTACCATGTCTCAGACATTCTGGTTGGTCTGGTATGCTTTAGGGTTTGTCTGTTTTGTTTTGTTTTGTTTTTCTAGAGAGAAAGATAATGTGAGTTGGGGGAGGGTCAGATGGAGAAGGAGAGAGCGAATCTGAAGCAGGCTCTACACCTAGTTGTCACCATGAGATCATGACCAGAGCTGAAATCTAGAGTCAGACTCCTAACTGACTGAGCCACCCAGGCACTCTTGGGCTTTAGGATTTTTTAAAAAGGTCTGCAGGTGATTTTTAAAGCCAAGGTTGAGAAGAACCAACATAGGGATTAAAATCCTTGACTGAGTGGAATTCAGGGAACAGGTGAAGAGCCCTTGATAGGTGTGGCTGTCCACCTTCCACTGTGACAAGAGCAATGTGGAAGATGGGTTAAATATGAAGCTTTTCTAGATTAAGTGGAAGGAAGACAAGGTTGTTTCCATTTTGTGATGTCTTTTCCCAGTGAGGTGAAATGCAAAGTCATCTGTTGAGAATCAGAAGCAAGAAAGGGAGTGTTGGAGGCTCATAAAAAATAACTGAGAATTTGGAGGTAGGAAGAGGGCTTATTCCAGGAACATGGCAAGAAGATATTTGTGAATATCTTCTCCCATTTCATGGGTTACCTCTTTGTTTTGTTGACTGTTTCCTTTGCTGTGTAGAAGCTTTTTATCTGGATGAAGTCCCAAAAATTCATTTTCACTTTTGTTTCCTTTGCCTTCGGAGACATATCTTGAAAGAAATTGCTGTAGCTGATATTGAAGAGGTTACTGCCTATGTTCTCCTCTACTTTGCTTAAAATTTCACCAACTCCTTAAACCCAATCCCAGTCTCTCCCCACCTTATTGTCTCTTCTCTGAATCATTTCATTCCTCCTTGTTCCCGTGCTCCTCTTGCATCCTCTCTTAGGAGGAGACTGTCTTTATTCTCTCATGTAGAGCAATTCAGCAAGGTTTTTTATTTTGCTGTTTGGGTTCTTCCAACAATTAGGCTTTTGGGGACTACACACTTTTCCAAGATCATTCCCTCCAGAAAAATTCTGGTGCCAGTTTTTAAGCTAACACCCTTTTAAATCTAAAATTAATCCCCACTGCCCCTCAGTGGGGATTAATTTTAGCCGCTTAATAGGGATCCCACTAGGTGCCTCAGTCGTTTCAGTGTCTGGCTTTTGATTTCGGCTCAGATCATAATCTCAGCGTTGTGAGACAGTCCTGCATCGTTCCGAACTCAGTGCAGAATCTGCTTGAGATTTTTTCCCCTCTGCTTCTGCCCCTTCCCCCACTCTGTCATTCTCTCTCTAAAATAAAATAAGTAACAAAATCTTTTCTAAACATGCTCACTGAGATCTCTGAGAGAACACTTATGAAATGAGAGAAGGATATCACCTCCTCACCTCATGCACTGTGTAGTTTTCCCAGCCCAGAAATTAAGGCATAAAATTCAAAAAGAAGATCTGTTCTTTATTGATCCTGTATATCAACCTCTTGTCTGTACTATCATTTGCAAGTATCTTCTCCCATTCCGTGGGTACCTCTTTGCTTTGTTGACTATTTCCTTTGCTGTGCAGAACCTTTTGATTTTGATGAAGTCCTAAAAGTTCATTTTTGCTTTTGTTTCCTTTGTCTTTGGAGACATATCTTGAAAGAAGTTGCTGTGGCTGATATTGAAGAGATTACTGCCTATGTTCTCCTCTAGGATTTTGATGGATTCCTGTCTCATGTTGAGGTCTTTTATCCATTTCGAGTTTATCTTTGTGTACGGTGTAAGAGAATGGTCGAGTTTCATTCTTCTGCATATAGCTGTCCAGTTTTCCCAGCACCATTTCTTGAAGAGACTGTCTTTTTTCTTCTGTATATTTTTTCCTGTTTTGTCAAAGATTATTTGCCCATAGAGTTGAGGGTCCATATCTGGGCTCTCTACTCTGTTCCACTGGTCTATGTGTCTGTTTTTTATGCCAGTACCATGCTGTTTTGGTGATCACAGCTTTGTAGTAAAGCTTGAAATCAGGTAACATGATGCCCCCAGTTTTATTTTTGTTTTTCAACATTTCCTTAGCGATTCGGGGTCTCTTCTGATTCCATACAAATTTTTGGATTATTTGCTCCAGCTCTTTGAAAAATACTGGTGGAATTTTGATCAGAATGGCATTAAAAGTATAGATTGCTCTATCCAGGATCTATAAAGAACTCCTCAAACTCAACACACACAAGACAGATAATCATTTCAAAAAATGGGCAAAAGATATGAACAGACACTTCTCCAATGAAGACATATAAATGGCTATCAGACACATGAAAAAATGTTCATCATCACTAGCCCTCAGGGAGATTCAAATTAAAACCACATTGAGATACAACTTTATACCAGTTAGAATGGCCAAAATTAGCAAGACAGGAAACAACATGTGTTGGAGGGGATGTGGAGAAAGGGCAACCCTCTTACACTATTGGTGGGAATGCAAGTTGGTACAGCCACTTTGGAGAACAGTGTGGAGATTCCTCAAGAAATTAAAAATAGAGCTTCCCTATGATCCTGCAATTGCACTACTGGGTATTTACCCCAAAATACAGATGTAGTGAAAAGAAGGGCCATCTGTACCCCAATGTTTATAGCAGCAATGGCCACGGTCGCCAAACTGTAAAAAGAACCAAGATGCCCTTCAACGGACGAATGGATAAGGAAGATGTGGTCCATATACTCTATGGAGTATTATGCCTCCATCTTAAAGGATGAATACCCAACTATTGTAGCAACATGGAAGAGATTATTCTGAGTGAAATAAGTCAAGCTGAGAGAGTCAAGTATCACTTGACTCAAGTATGGTTTCACTTATTTGTGGAGCATAACAAATAGCATGGAGGACAAGAGGAGTTAGAGAGGAAAAGGGAGTTGAGGGAAATTGGAAGGTGAGGTGAACCATGAGAGACTATGGACTCTGAAAACAATCTAAGGGTTTTGAAGGGGCAGGGGGGTGGGAAGTTGGGAGAACCAGGTGGTGGGTATTAGAGAGGGCAAGGATTGCATGGAGCAGTGGGTGTGGTGCAAAAACAATGAATACAGTTAAGCTGAAAAGAAATTTAAAAAAAAAAAAAAAAGATCTGTGTGATGGCCCTCCACACAGCCCAGTACACTGTAGCCTGATAGCTGCTATGCTAATTCATAACAAGGAACTCACAGAGTTGTACAGTCTGGTAATGGGTTAGCAGTTAAAAAGAGAGCCATTGCCCAAGTAGAAAAGATAACAAAGAGGAAATCAGAAGTTGACAAAATAGAGCGAGATGAGAAAGATGCTGAAAATACTGAGCACGTGATCTGTAAGTGATGTCCAAGGTGGCTTAGGACGTTGGGCTGAAAATTATACAGGCATGTATAGTACTTATTGACAGAAGAATGTTCAGCTGAGTTCCCGGGAGCCCTGCAGCTTGCTTTGCATTCATAGGCAATTTATCCTCCTTAATCACTAAATCATTAATGGGGATCAATAGCAATACTACACCAGTGAGGACAGGGGCAGAAGCAGTGAGAATTATTGGTCAGTTTTTTAATTTAATAGCGCTAACCAGGCTTCAGATCCATCCCATGAGGGAGAGAGCCTTTCTCCTGGGTGTTAGAAAACTATCCATAAGGGTAGAAGGAAGGAGTTAGGGATTTATTGTGGCTTCCTCTTATTTTCCTAACTGCTCAGGATCTCTGGATTATGGAATATATTTCCTTATTTAAATTCAGAATGTACCAGATTGTTAGTCTAGCATTAGTGCCAGATAGTGTATTCTGAAAGATTTAGATGCTCCATACCTGTGCTTAGTACTCTGGGTCCGTGTTTGAGTATTCCGTTTGGTGGGACATCAATCATATTCAGGGGTCTTTTTTCTCTTCCTAACTTGTTTCCCCATATCCCCCATTGCTGGTTTCCTCTTACCTCACTCAGCCTTGTATCCCAGCACCTAGTACATACTTAATGTTTAAAAAATATTTACTGCATTGATTTAATAATTCTAAGTAAATGCTTTTTTGGCTCACTGCACCTACAATCATAGACAAGTTGTAAATGCAATCTCACACCTTACCACCTTGAAAAAAGTCAAAAACTTATATGATATGTGTGGGAGTGAATTTGTGGGCATAGAGTATGTAGATTTCTCTCTCTTAGCATCTGACTTCAAATTGACATCTGGTATTTCTAACTTTTTATTCACTATGACTTTTTTTAAAATTTATTTTTTCTTTATTTTCAGCATAACGGTATTCATTGTTTTTGCACCACACCCAGTGCTCCATGCAATCTGTGACCTCTCTAATACCCACCACCTGGTACCCCAACCTCCCACCCCCCACCCCTTCAAAACCCTCAGATTGTTTTTCAGAGTCCATAGTCTCTCATGGGTCACCTCCCCTTCCAATTTCTTCCAACTCCCTTCTCCTCTCTAACTCCCCATGTCCCTATGACTTTTGTATTTTCCATTAAACAAAGAAATCAAATAAATTTAATGTAAAGAAATTAATGTTTCCAATACCTGGATACCTTTAATAGATAGTAAATAAATACAACCAACTTGTATTTTCTTATGACATTCATTTCTATGCTATTTATTTAATAATTATATATGGTCTTTTAGACCCTTCAGTACAGAATGGCGTAATGCACCAAATAACAATGGCCAATATCCCTTTCTTTTGAAGACCTTGGGGCTCAGGCCAGAATTTATACCCTCAACCTAGAGCCATTCATTCATCAATCCACATATATTGATGGTATACCTTCCCCCCAATGACAATATATAAGTACTCATGGGTAGTATGACAGTATTACTTATTCATCCACAAATACTAAGGGTCAGCATTGAACTGGGCACTCGGAATATGGTAGTGAAAAAGACAAACAATGTTTGCCTCACAGAGTTTCCACAAAGATTTCACAAATGAATTAGTAATAAACATGATTTACAATTGTAAAAAGTATTAACATAAGTCATAGCACAACAAGAATATATAAGAGGGTCACCTGGCCTAGCCAGAGGGTAAAGAGAAATGGGTCAGTGGCTTATCTTTGTACCCTCTCCAGCCCCTAGAATAGTATTTGCCTAAAATAACAATCAAATAGTTGGTTACTTAAATTTTTATGAAATTTTTAAAAAAAATTTTAAAAGCTTATATGAAAATGTTAAGCCCTTATTTATTCAAAACTCCTATTTAATAAAACAGCACATATCACTCTTTCAAGTGATATGGAGGCTAATTCATCCTTTTCACACCAAGCATTGCAGTGAGCAGGGAGCTCAGAGAGCTCACAGTAGACATTCTTTCCATGGCATGTAGATGACCCCAGAATCAAGGTCGAAAGCTGTTTTTGAGATGCTCTGGAAGGAGCAGAACTGAAAGGGTCTAATCCAGAACCACGTTCATCAGCCGATTCATATGGTATTTAATTCCTTCTATGTGTAGTTGTTTATATTCTACAAAGAGTGCTCAAAGCCAGAATCTCTCTGCATTATGTATTTTGAGAAGCAGGATTCTTTTCTCATTCAGCCTAGCATTGTGTCAGGCACCAAGTTAAATGTTCAACAAATGTGTGCTGAATTGAACTGATAACCATCATTCTGAGGGTCAGAGAGAGAATTATGAGCCTCACATTTCAAGAGAGAAAAAAGACTCTGTGGTGTTAGATAAATTTCTCAAGGTCGTATAGAAAATTAAGAAACAAGTTGGGGCTAAAACCTGGATATTTTGATTTGGTCAGGATACCCTCTTTTATCTTTAAAACCAGAACCACTGGCATCCCATCTTGTGTAATAAGAGAAACAAGAAGTAGGTGTTAGGCTGAGAAGCTTTTATGATGTTCTACAACATTGAAAGTCCTGCTGTTAAAAATAAACAAACAAACAAGTAAATAAATAAAAATAAAAACAGGTTGATAGCTATAAGATCAAACAACAGTTTTCTTTGCAAAAAAGAAAAAAAAAATAAGGATGCCAACAAGGGCACAGGCTCTCTTTGAGGATACTAAGTAAAGAATCTCTGACATTTTCCTTGTAGAACTGCTTTATGAATAATAGTCTACCTTCTGAAGATATTTAAGTACCTGAAAAGTCCTTAGTCAGCAAAACTAGTAAATTAGCACAAATCAAATAAACTTCCCAAGCTGGTCTAAGATGTAACATAATACAATATGTTTGCAAGGAATGAAATGGACCCAATTGTTGAGGAACTCCTTACTTGTGTTTCTTGGATTTATTTCATTCCAGAGTTAATGAGTGCAAAGGTGGACCTCGAGATTGGCTGTATTAAACCATTTTAGGAAGACAGCGACTTTGGATCCTTCCAAAGGAAAAACACAAAAGCGCAGACTCTAGAAATGCCATTCTTTTCTGTGCTCTATCATTTCCCATTTCTCAGAGATGTGAAGTGATTCTTAACACGCCGATAGCACACACCGACTTCTGGGGTTCACCACCCCCTCTGCTCTACTTTGAGATGGAAAAGCTACCATGAGGACACCAACCTAGAGCCACATTTGCTCCACATGTGAAGCCACTCCCTCGAAGAGTGATTACCTTCATCCAACATGTCTTTCTTCTTTCTTCAGTGATGCTCAGCTGTTATAGAAAGGGGAGGCAGGTAAAAGTTATTCCCAATCCCCTCGCTCAAAATTTCTCCCTGCTCTAAAGAGGTGATGCATTTTACCTTTTTGAAGGAACCAAGCTATTATTTCTTCCAAGAGAGCAGAAACAAAACCAAATTCTGATTTAAGCTGGTAGGCGGTCTCTTCAGAGACAACTTACATGATAACATTCTTCACACTGTAGTTTTCTTTCACCCCTGAGTTTGCTTTGCGGGGCTTGACTTTAATGACTTTGGAAATGGGACTTACTTTAACTTTAAAATAGCATGTAAATAAGCAAAAGGAAATTTTCAGCCTAGGCAGTGATGAATAGCCATCCTTCTCTCAAAGAAGTTATACAGATACTAAAATCAATAGGCTCAGCATTCCTTCTTACATGTTTGTCATAAATTCTTACTTTTTCTGTGTGTGGGAAGGCAAGTGGTAATTTCCAAGGGGGCTAAAATCAGCCCTCTAAGTGAATCCCAAAATTCTCAGCCCACAATGTTGTTGTTGCTGCTGTTAAAACTACTACGTTATCCCCACCAGAGGAATAGTAAAATAAATGAGATCATTCTTCTTTACTACTTGCCTCCTATCAGTCACCTTGGAAAGGCAGTTCTTTATAAGGCGTGTTGAAAGCAGATGGAGGTATTCACCATATTCACCAGTGATGACATGTGTAATCTGTTTCCCTCTTGAGTTTAAATTTCCAGAGGTCACTTAGTATCAAGAAGTTGTCAGTAGGTTCTTGGTGCTGCTTCTAACTCTATGATCTCTTTAGACCTACCTCCTGCTACCAACTTTTTTTTTTTTAACTTTATTTATTTTCAGAAAAACATTATTCATTATTTTTTCACCACACCCAGTGCTCCATGCAAGCCGTGCCCTCTATAATACCCACCACCTGGTACCCCAACCTCCCACCCCCCCGCCACTTCAAACCCCTCAGATTGTTTTTCAGAGTCCATAGTCTCTCATGGTTCACCTCCCCTTCCAATTTACCCAAATTCCCTACTACTCTCTAACGCCCCTTGTCCTCCATGCTATTGGTTATGCTCCACAAATAAGTGAAACCATATGATAATTGACTCTCTCTGCTTGACTTATTTCACTCAGCATAATCTCTTCCAGTCCCGTCCATGTTGCTACAAAAGTTGGGTATTCATCCTTTCTGATGGAGGCATAATACTCCTGGGTATTTACCCCAAAGATACAGATGTAGTGAAAAGAAGGGCCATCTGTACCCCAATGTTTATAGCAGCAATGGCCACAGTCGCCAAACTATGGAAAGAACCAAGATGCCCTTCAACGGATGAATGGATAAGGAAGATGTGGTCCTGCTACCAACTTGCACAGATTTAAGAGGTATAGCTTCCAATCCCCATTCTTGTATACATATACACACAGACACACAGACACACACACACTTTCCAACAGTTTGAACTGGTGAGTATCTAGAACAGTGGGTTATTGTCACTGTTTTTACTTTTAGTAGCATCCTCCATTTTACAAAGGTAGAGAACCAGTTTTTGCCCCAGAATCTAATAAAACCTCAATATGTCTCTGAAACAAACCAGAAATTAAAAACAAACAAACAACCAAAAACACCAAAACACCAACAATAAAAGTGTCCAGAGGCAAATGATTAAGTCTTCTTATCTTTGTTAGCCTATCAAACACAGGGAGTTTTTTGGAGTTTCCATGGTGATATAATTTCTTTCTTTTTTTTTTAATCTTAGCTTTGGACAACTATATTTTAAAATGACAGATCTGAATAAAAACAGGGGAAAGAAAGCACTGCTTTCTACCCTCAATCTTCCTTTAAAATCATAAATAAATTTAAAATTAAAATCAAGACTTCCCATTTGACTTCCTTGGCTTGTTGAGGATTCATGATTATGCCCGCTGGTTCTGAAGTGAGATTTAATTCAGCCACTGGAAGGAAAAGGGTGGCCTGGTCTCAAACTCCTCCTTATTCATAGTTTACCATTTAAATTTGTAAGTTCCCATCAATAATAACCTAAAGCCTAATAGTAAATCCATCACTTTCTTCTTCTCTCACTCTCCAAGCTCCAGACATCCATCCCCACCTCTCAATCTTGCTGTAGACATTTATTGCGTCATGTTCCCGGGCACTCTGTCCTGTGTGCTGGGGATACGAGACCTGATCCCTTGGACTCAAGAGTCATAGTCTCCTTGGGGAACAGCTTAGGATTCAAGTCATGATTTCACATCTTACTAGCACTATGGCCTTAACAAAGATATTTTACTTATGTTTTCCTTAGCTTCCTCATCTATAAAATGAGGGAAAGGTAATACCTTCCTCTTAGGGGTGTTAGGAGTTTCAGGGAGTTTACTGTTTTTGTTGTTTTACCATACTCAGAAATTTCCTGGCACATGGTAAATACTAAAAACATGCATTTTCAATTAATAACTAAATTACAGAATAATCTCCATATGGATGGATGTGACCACAGCATCCATAGGACACTAGGGGAACAAGGTTTAATCCAACCTGTGCTGGGAAGAAAAGGGTGCAGGGAGACCTGACGGAAATTTAAAAGGCATGGTTATATGATGATATCTACTAAGGAGGAAAAAGTGATATTTAAGAGCTGAACATAACCTCTTATTAAATAGGTGCGTCACTGAAATGCAACATTTCAAACGAACTTTTTAAAAATGTCTTAAAACTCTCCTCTAATGATGAAAGCGTTATAGAATAAAAATAATGGAAGCATGAAAGGAACTCAGAGATCTACAAATCACAGACACTGTTAACATTTTGGTGTATTTCCATCCATTTAATGCATTTTTTAAAGATTTTATTTATCTGGTTAGTTGAGAGAGAGAGTGCATGCACACATGCATGGGCAGGGGGTAGGGTAGAGGTGGGGAGGGAGAGGGGGAAAATGTCAAACAGACTCCATGCTGAGCACTGACCCCATCACAGGGCTCAATCTCACAACCCTAACTGAAAACCAGGAGTTGGTTGCTTAACCAACTAAGCTTCCCCAGCACCCCTTAATGAATTTTTGAATGGTTTTAATTTTTATCTGACAATTAATTGAATTGCCCTCAATTAATTGAATGTCCTTTTCAAATAACACGTGTAGTTATATATATGGTTAAAAGTGAAACTTCCTTCTCACCTACCCTCTGATCCTCACTTCCTTAGAAAACTTTAACTTTCTGGATTGTTAACTTTAACTTTCTTGATTTCTATACTGTTCTGGATACTTTGCTATAATTTTGCATATATACTTCTATAGAGTTTCTTTTTTTTGTCCAAAACATAGGGGACATTGTTTATACATGTTATTCTATACTTTACTTCCTTACATAATATATCTTGGAAAGTTTTCTATATCAGTACATGCATATTCTTTTTAATGACTACTGGGTGTGGTTGTACCATAATCAATTTGGTCTTTTGCTTACAAATATTTTGATTTCCTCCCATTTTCACCATAATACTGTGTTATATTGAATGTTTCACATAGATGTTAAACAAACATATTTCTGTAGAATGAATATCTAGAAATGGCATTGCATGGTCAAAGTCAATTCACATTTTAAAATTGCATAGATACTGCCAAATTACTCCTTTAAAAATGCTGCTATAGGGATGCCTGGGTGGGTCAGTGGATTAATCCTCTGCCTTCGGCACAGGTCATGATCCCAGGGTCCTGGGATCGAGCCCCACATCGGGCTCTCTGTTCAGCAGGGAGCATACTTCCTGCCTCTCTGCCTGCTTATGATCTCTGTCTGTCAAATAAACAAATAAATAAAAATCTTTTTTAAAAATGCTGCTGTAGCTTATAATACAGCCACAGCACAAGAGAATATCCATATCTTTATGCCTTCATTGACACCAGCTATTACCATTTGTTTTAATATTTGCTAACATGATGGACAAAATTTGGTAATACAGTAACATTTCATGGTTTAATTCATGTATCTCTAATTATTAATGAAGTTGAACATTTTGTGTATATTTATTGAGCATTGCATTCCTTGACCTGTTCCAATCTGGGACAATTTAGGTGAATTAAGGGTTGGCAAGAAAAGACACACATGAATCTTTTTAAATCTATTGATAAATTTTGTGTTAGTGAGAGAAAAAGGTCTTATGGAAAATTTTTTCCCACAGGAATAGCCAGTCATCAAAACATCATTTATTGATAAGATATATCATTACCTGTTGATTTTAAATGCCAACTTTATCATCTACTAAGTTTTAATATACATTTAGCTCTATGCTTGTATTTATCTATTACTATGTCAAAATCAGTTTTCATTATAGCATTGTTTTAGTTGGCTATAATCACAGTAATGCTCATTAAGAGAGGACCAGAAAATGTCACTGGTCTATAACAACAAGCATGTTATCTCATGGATCTGGCTTGTCTGTGGTTGGGCTACTGTAGACTGGGCTGGATTGGCCAGCTCTGGATTGAGAATAGCCAGAGAGGCCCCACTCCTTACCACCCCACTGTAGAGATACTCTGCTCCATGTGTCTCTCATCCTCCTGTGGCTAGTGGGCTTGCTAGGATATGTTTTTCTCATGGTGATAGCAGAAATGCAATAGCATATGCTCAAGTGTGCAAGCACATTTCAAACTCCTACCTGCATCACATCGACTAACACCCTTTCAGCCAAAGTAAGCCCCAAAGTCAAAAGGGGGATGTTCTACCTTTAGAAAGAAGGTTGAGTAGTTACATGACAAAGGCATGGATACAGGATCAGATGGACTAGAATCAAAGTTCAGTTTACCATGGGAAAATTCACCCCATTTTTCTTTATTTTCAACATTTTATTTTGGGGTTATTTTTTCACATTGTCTTTTCAGATAAACTTTTTTTTAAAGATTTTATTTATTTATTTGACAGACAGAGATTACAGGTAGGCAGAGAGGCAGGCAGAGAGAGAGGGAGAAGCAGGCTCCCCACTGAACAGAGAGCCCGATGTGGGACTCGATCCCAGGACCCTGAGATCATGACCTGAGCCGAAGGCAGAGGCTTAACCCACTGAGCCACCCAGGTGCCCTTTTCAGATAAACTTTTAAATCAGCATGCAGAATTCTAAAAAAGTATGAGTGGAATTTTAGTTGGGTTTTCATTTAATATAGAAACTAATTTGGGTAGAATTCATAAATTTTTATAATTTGGAATCTTCACATGCAATTAGAAACATTTTTAATGTTTTTATTTATTCAAGTTCTCTTTTGCCCTTCAGCAGGGTTTATTTTTATTATTAAAACTTTCAAACAACTCAAAAGTAGGAAGAGTAGTACAATGAATATCTACTTATATATGTCCCAGATTCAATAGTTATCAAGATTTTGCTATATCTATGCTATCACCTGGTGTCACATAACATTCCTCTAGCCCTTTATTTATTAAGTGGTTAGTTTGATCTGAGACTCAATCAGATTTATCTTCAAGAGAATCATTCTCTTTTTGTGGTAGGGATAGGAAGGTAGAGCAAGAATACTACATAAGTCATGCTGTACACTTCCCAGGGCATCCATCCCATCAGGAGATAACATGATGTCTGGTTCCCCTTCTTTTAGTGATGTTTATATTTATCAATAGGATCAGGTTTTATCAGTCTTATATCCATTATGAAATTCCCTACTAGCCTTTTAACAAATCATTTTAGCCTAGATTCATTATTTCATTAGGGATTGCAAAATGGCAATATTCTAATCTACCATTCCTTCTGCATCAATTAGCATCAATTATTTTGCTGCCTTGAGGAAGTATTCATATAAGAAGTCTAGATATGGGTCCCTTTCCTTATTTCTAAGTTATCAGAATAATGAGTTGGTTTTTAGCACCCTGTAGAGATAACCAATGAATTTTTAAAATTACTATAAATCTATGAATATTGAATTTTTTTAATCCTTTGTGATGACTTATTTTTTGATACTTGAATTGTCTTATTCTTGGACAGTGGGAGCTTTCAAGTTTATTTCTGATTCCTTTGTCATGACTCCTAGAATCTTTAATAGCCTCTTTATTTTCTGGTAAGAAGAAGTATTTCAAGCTGGTCTTGTACATTTCCTTACCCAGATCTGTAATGAGTCATTTCTCGTAGGAAACCTGAGTACCTTCTAGTATGGAAAGGGGAAGGGAATGGAATGGTACTTAGAGACCATAGTCCAGGCTCGAGAGACTCATTGCTACTATATTGGTTGTTTTTTCTATTTCTTTTCTGTGGATAGAATTTAACAATGTGGTTTCTAAAGAGAAAATGTATCATGAACTATTACTGATATTTTCAACTTAAATTTATTTTTTTTAATTCTTTTGTTTGATATTTTATTTTAATGAAATTAGATTTCTGATTATCATAGTATGCTCTGATTAAAATGCTTCATAGTATTTCAGGGACTAGTATAAATGGAAAAAAAATCTCATAATAATATTTGTTGATGAAAAATCATGGTGAAAGCAAACTTCCAAAAATGTATTTGTAGGCCATAAGAGAATAAGCACAACAATATGGGAAGAGATAACCAGTCTCTTCCTTCATACATATTTTTAAAATTTTTCATATTATATCTTCCTAAAACATAGATATTTGACAGTCATTAGAATGGCCACCTTTTTAAAAAATCACAATCTCCAGTGGGTGAACAAAGTAAAGAGTAGTAACCTAGAACATAGTTGAATACATCACTTCAGAGTCTTAAGTGAGAAGATCTTCCAACTCCAGAGTGTATCATCAACTTGTATCTTCATTTTAATGAAAATACATTTTAATTTTGGTTAAATGAGAGTCATTCCCCAATAGGATTAGTAACCGCATTCACTGAATTTCATATTCTTCATTTGTGAACTGTGAAAAAATGAACGGTAGCTAGAAGATCAATGGGATTCCAGGTAAAGCTGTAGAAGACAAAAATACCTATAATTTGATTACAAAACTAACAGTGGTTTTAAATTTGAAACTTAATTACAGACCAACTACACCAGCCTTTCAAGTGGCAAAAATACAAAAAAGTCAAGTGTTACAAAATATTACAGAAAAAGTTTAGAGCCCAATAAAATAAAAGAACTGAAAAATACCTTGCTAGAGTTCAGCTTGGAAAATTTATTACCAAAGCGAATTTTTTTTCATATAAACTATACTCAAAAATAGCTTTATAAGACTAATTTCTGGCTAAAAGCATCAAAGGATTTATGAGTCGAGAAAAAAAAATACCTTAATTGACAAGGATAGGCAGAGAAGAAACAAAGAAGCCCCTTACCCCCAAAGTTTATACTCATTAATATTTCTGCAGTATTACTGCTCTGATATACATCTCCTAATGTCAGAATATGGCAACCATGGAATTAATCCATACTAAAGTCATTTTTAAATTAAAAACAAAACAAAACAAATTAAGTCTAATGCAATCTGACCAAAAACATGTCAAGGTATGTTTTCAAGATTATTTTACAAAACACCTACATTTGCAAAATAGTCTCCAGGTAGCATTTTAAGGGGAAAAAAAAGTTCTTTGAATTTATCATTGACATGCTGTAATGACTAAGTTACACTATTTAAAGAAGTACTTAATAATTTTATATATTAAGTTTATTTATTCAATACATTTTTTCTTTTTTTAAGATTTTTTATTTATTTGACATAGAGAGACATCACAAGTAGGCAGAGAAGCAGGTAGAGAGAGAGAGAGGAAGGGAAGCAGGCTCCCCGCTGAGCACAGAGCCTGATGCGGGGCTTGATCCCAGGACCCTGGGATCATGACCTGAGCCAAAGGCGGAGGCTTAACCCACTGAGCCACCCAGGCACCCCACATTTTTTTCTTTTTTTAAATATGTTTTTCTTTCTCTTGAGTAAGGAAATGAGTGTGCATATAAGATTAAAAGAGGAGGGGCGCCTGGGTGGCTCAGTGGGTTAAGCCGCTGCCTTCAGCTCAGGTCATGATCTCAGGGTCCTGGGATCGAGTCCCACATCAGGCTCCCTGCCGAGCAGGGAGCCTGCTTCCCTCTCTCCCTTTCTCTCTGCCTGCCTCTCCGTCTACTTGTGATCTCTCTCTGTCAAATAAATAAATAAAATCTTTAAAAAAAAAAAAAAGAAAAAAAAGATTAAAAGAGGAATCACGGGCACACTGTAACTTACAGAAATGTTTGGAGCTGGGAGGGCCAGCAACTATGTAAACTTCAATCAGTTATGATGCTTTCTGAGGAAGAGTCAGTCTTACAGCCATTTTACAAAGATTTTATTTATTTGTGTTTTTGGGGGGAGTGGGGGAAGGGAAAAGGGCAGAGAGAGAGGGAGAGAGAATCTGAAGCAGGCTCCATGTCCAGTGTAGAGCCCAATGTGGGGCTTGATCTCACAACCCTGAAATCATGACCTGGGCGAATATAAGAGTTAGACTCTTAAGTGACTGTGCCTCCCAGATGCCCCCATTTTACAAAGATTTTAAAGAAAACTTCTTTTGAAATCAGATTTTTTAATGCTTTCATTCTTACTCAAAATCAGTCCAGCTCTCACTCCGTAGCAGCAAGAGTTACAATACCAATTTCTGGAAGCTACAGTACTAAGTATCGTATCAGGCCTGCAAGTAATTATGAAAAGAAAAATGAAAGAATGACTTTTTCTCCAGATTAAAAAAAATTAATAGAGCAATTGAGGAAAAATAGTACTAAATCTAAAATTATTTTTAGAATAATTTTGGAATATTGGGAAGGAATATTATATAGTAAGTTGCTTGAAGTTAAAATACAAGATTTCAGATTTTATTTATTTGATTTTGCTTATGCATTTTTTCTCTTATTCTGCAGATCTTGGTTTCTAATGTCATTAACATGATTTTTTATGCTATATTTATTTCAAAATAGCAATATCAATATTATTAGTACCAATATAGTTATTTTACAGTTTTTCTTTATGTTAAAGAATATATAGTGGGGATATACAGTGAAATTACTCTGGGGATATACAGTGAAATTACTCTGTTTTAAAGTAACTTGAAATAGTTTTCTGTGGTTAATCCACTAATCTATTTACACAGTCATGTTCATTTGCTTCATTTTGGCTTCATTTATTTAAAAATTGCTTTGTCTTTTATTTCTATTTAGTTTTGTTTTGTGACGTTACAAAACATATATGTAAGCCCAAAGTCAAGTTACAAAGCAATAAAGACACTTTAGAGAGACAGTCTAACTCCCAACTATCCCTCCTACACTTTAGATAATAATTTTGTTAATTTTTGGCTTATCTCTGCATTTAAAAAATAAGCACATATGTGAATGTATATAAATATGTGTCTAGCTATCTATTTAACTCCCTTCTTTCTTAAATAAAAAGCAGTAAACTATATACATTTTTGTGCACTTTTTTTTTGCCTAATGAGATCCTGGATATTCTTCCATAGCAGTATATAGAGATCTTTCCAATCTTTTTATATAGCTGTTCATTATATACCATACTTCATTCAACCATTTTTTTGTTCCAGGAATTCCTCAATTCTTCTGGAAGTGCTGATGATATTCTTTCTTAACATACATTCTTATATAATACATATATTTCTTATATAACACATATATATGTATATATCATATATAGAGAGACAGACAAAGAAGGAGAGAGACAGAGAGAGATATAAATGTATGATAAGACAATGGAGATTATCTGGAAAGTTCAATATCTGCCTAAAAGGCATTTTATTATAAGAAAATACAGAAAAATAAAAAGAAGGAAAAATAAAAAGAAGAAAACAGTCAAAGATAAAGGAGAAAGAAATCCCCAGAGCTAAAGAAAAACTCACATTGTCAAACTGTAAAGGATCAGAGCATATCAAACCTAGTAAATGAAAAAAGACCCACACCTAGATGCAAACTGTTTAAATGTCAAAACTTCAAAGAAAAAAAAACAAACCTTAAAGCCAACTTAAAAAATATTATCTGTAAAAGGATAAAAATAGATTGAAATTATATTTTTGCGGATGAAAATTTACTTGCAAACCTTTGCACTTCTTAGGTTACTACTCAGTTAAAATTGTCTTTATATATATTTTTTCTGTTTCCATTTCCTCTCTGTGAAATCATTTTCCTTTTGTTGACTTTTTAAAAAGCACTTCTTAATTTTTTCATCAGTTTATTGGAATTCTATATGTATAAGAAAAATTTGCTAAGGTTTTCTGTTGTTGCAAATATTTCTCTAGTGAACTTTTAAATTACATTATATCTGAAATTCAAAAGGTATATTTATATTTAAAAAAACATGGAGGGACATCTGGGTGGCTCAGTCGGTTGGGCTTCCAATTCTTTAGTTCAGTTCATGTCATGATTTCAGGGTTGTGGGATCAAGGCCTGCATTGGGCTCTGCTCTGGGTGTGGAACCTGCTGAAGATTGTATCTCTCCCTCTCATTCTGCCCCATCCACCCACCCCTCAACTCACACTCACTCTCTCTTCTCCTCTGAAATAAATAAATAAATAATAAGAAATTTTAGATCTTTTTAAAATTCTTTCTATTATTTTTGTTTAGATAAAACTTTTTCATCTAAAGACCAAATATTCAATTTTTTATTTTTATTTTAAATTTCTTATGCTTTCTCTTTTTCAATTCAGGTTTTAAATTAATTTTCAATTTATTTTGATGTACAGAGAAGTTACTTTTCACAACCAGCCAATTTTCTCAGCTGAATTTAATAAACACTCCAGTCATCTTTAATTTATAGTATTTTTTAATCATATATTGATTTCATAGAAACATGCATACAGTAACATCTATTTCTAAGCTCTCTATTTTGACCCATTAATCTATTTTTATACCAACCATTTAAATTATAGTAGCTCTATAATACAATCCAATTTCTAATATATTATAGGACAAGGCTATAAACATCTCATATTATAATGAAAACGTGTTAAAGACACATTGCCAAATGGCACTTCTAGACCTCAGTGATCTTAAGAGGAGATTTCTGTCTCAGTAACAGGCCTCTGAAACCCACTAGACTAAGATGTTTTTTATCACAATGGTCACAGTAGTCAAGCCACTATTATAGAAAAGATGAAAGCAAAAGTGGCCTTTACTTTCCAGGGCGTTTGATTGTATCTGGTGGAGGACTATGCATGTAAACGGTCAATGCCCCTTCACACACATCCTTATGAGATTTTCTTTTAAAAGTGTTCTTTCATATTTTTTTTTAAGGTGGTAAAACATTTTATTCAGTACTATTGCATCATGGAAAAAGAGACCTCGATATAGAACCAGGTTCAATTCCAAATATCCCATGGGCAAATGAGAATTTATAGCCAAGGGGCATGTTGGAAGTTGATGGATGGAAAATTAGTAAGGGGAAACATCAGAGATAAGAGGGGTTCCTGGATTCCTAAATCAACCTAACAGGACTCTTGCTGAAGGCAGGCCAGATGATTGGATATCCCCTGAGGGATGAGGAAACTGAGTAGATATCAAGGATGATCAGATATAGAGGATGGGAAATTCTGGCCTAATTGACATGCTAAAATTAGACAATACAGAGAAGTCCAAAAGCCAAGATCTAGTGGCAGGGGAGTTCAGGAGATCCTGGAGTAGAGTTTGGTGAAGAAGAGAATCTTTGTCAACCCATTAAAGCTCATTGGATGTTACGGCTCCTTGTGGTCCTTTTGCTCAGAAACACTGACCTCGAACACAGTTGTCACGTCTCTGGTTTGTTCCACTTAGATAGGAAGCTCTCACTTTGGTTTAGGGGCCATACACCTCCGGACCCTGAACGGCCAATGTGAAGCCTCAGAGCTCACGTCTGCAAGGGAAGAGGGAAGGCTGCAGTACATTTGTAGTGCGACTCTGATTTTCCTGGAAACATGAAATGGCTTTGGGATGAATGAGCTATTGATATGGTATCGATGAATTTCCAAATAACTAGCTTGGATGAAAGATGCTAGGCCCCCCGAAAAAGTATACACTGAGGATTCTTTTCATATAAAATGCCAAGAAATGCAAATGAATTTGCAATGACAGACAGCAGATTAATGGCTCCCTGGAAGGAGTGAGAGGTTAGAGAGAGAATCCAGAGGGAGGAATTACGAAGGGACACAGGAAAATTTTGCAGTGATGGATAACTATATTATTTTGATTGTGAAATTGCATACTTTAAATATGTGAAGTTTTTGGATATTAGTATCTGTGTAAGTGTGTGTGTGTGTTTGTTTGCAGAAAACCAACCAAATAGTAGGCAAGAGGTAGAGAGTAGAAACAGGAAGATATAAGAAAGTACTGGGGAGGAGTAAGACCAAGGATTCTCCAAGAGATTGAATCACAGCTATATTATAACCCAGAATGGGGGTCTAAATGGGCTGGACTGAGCCATGCTTTGCAAACCTTAATGTATACATAAATCCCCTTCAGATCTTAATATGCAGAGTGTGATTCCTTAGGTCTTGAGCTGGGGCCTGAGACTCTACATTTCTCACTAACTCCCAGGTAATGCTTAAACTACTGGTATTTCAATGATTCTTTTGAATAGCAAAGGGCTAGAGCATTTGTTCTCAGTTTGGGTTGCATATCAGAATCACTAGAGAGCTTGAAATAAATAAATAAATAAATAAATAAATAAATAAATAAAATTATATAAAGGAAAAAACAAACAAACACTTGATATCTGGATCTTCCCACCAGCCCCCAGAAATTCTGATTTAATCAATTTAGAGTTCAGTCCAGATGGAATCAAAGGTTTCTAAATCTACTCAGATGAGGGGCGCCTGGGTGGCTCAGTGGGTTAAGCCGCTGCCTTCGGCTCAGGTCATGATACCAGGGTCCTGGGATCAAGCCCCGCATCGGGCTCTCTGCTCACCCGGGAGCCTGCTTCCTTCTCTCTCTCTCTCTGCCTGCTTGTGATCTCTCTCTGTCAAAATAAAAAAAAAAAAAAATCTAAAAAAAAAAAATTAAAAAAAAAATCTACTCAGATGATTCTAATATGCAGCCAAGGTTGACATCTATTCCAAAGAAAATGATAAAAGTCTTACAGAATGAGGAGGAAACGACTCCAAAAAGGTAATAGGGAGCCAGAAACATAATAAACCATGTCCCCAGTCAGAGTCAAATGTCTCCCTATTCCAGCCATGCAAATTTACCTGAGTGTACCTGTATGGTCCTGCCTTTGTTAGTGATGCTTTTGCGGCTTTCATACCTGACCTGGAAATAAATATCAGGCTAATTATGAAGCGGGCAGATGGGGAGCGTGGCCTTACTGAGATTATGGCCACAGGGAGAAAAGTCCTTGCAGTGGAAGAAGCTGACTTGGAAGGCTGGTCAGACACACATACTTACCAGCACATCCACAAGGATTGCTCACTGGTAGGAGATGACCCCCAGCCTGTCTCCTCCTGTCCATGATGGGCCACACACCAGGCGGGACAGACCATGCTAGATTCTTCTAACACATCCCAGACTTTTAAACATTTCGGTTCGGCTAGTTTCCTATTAATGTTAATAGCTTGGAAATTATTTTTCGATCTGTGTAACAGATTTGTATCTGCATCCCAGAATTCTGATTCTGAAACTACTGATGTCCCAGAATCTTAAAAATGTTTAATGAGAAGTGTCAATTTAATTGTACTACTTGGAATTTAAAGAGCCAGGGTTTCTGACAAATGTCATCCTTCGGATGCTGATCTTGGCTACAGATTAGGTTCACCATTGCCGAAATTACATATCGGGAAATGAGCTCTCTTTAGTGAAACAAAAGACTTTTTTTGTTTTTCATTTAGTTGATTAAAATGCCACTTAGGACCAGAACAAACTTACAAGTATATTAAAGCAGTCTGGTTTGGTAATGGTTATTATCTTTGAATTCTGACACAGAGGATGCTGTGTACCTGGATGATGAGAAAGAAAAGGAAGAATATGTCCTGAATGACATCGGGGTTATTTTTTATGGAGACTTCAATGACATCAAGAGTAGAAGCTGGAGCTATGGTCAGGTGAGCCATTTAACATTTGTCATTGTCAAGGACATTTTTCCTTAATATTTTTTTGTCACATGTATCACTACAAGGCCATATGTTGATATCAGACATACACAATTTCCTGCATTTGAGGATCTGAGACTCCAAGGCTGACAGCACAGGAGCAGAGACTTCAAAAGGCAACTACGTAATTTATCCGCTGAAAGCACGTATCTTCAGGTATTACAAGGTTACTGAGATCAGAGATTCTATGGATAACATAGCATTCTAGTGAGAAATGCTTGGCATCCAGTACAGTCAAATCTCATTACCTTAGAACTTGTTCTTCAACACGGAATAGGTTTTTTCCTCTTCTTATAAGGAAAAGTGTTTTGATGCTGTTGCAAAGGATACTGTAAGGTGTGTGCTCAACTCAAAGAAATCCCCTTTTTTAAATTGTTGTTAGTATAAGATCCTAGAAAATTAGAAATTAGAATTAGAAAAGACTATCACCATTTCATCAAAGGAGGGCCCACTGGACTTTTACTTTGAGACATTTTATCAACTAGAATCTCACATTACTGTTTGGATATAAAGTAATAAATAGTATTCCATTTAAGATATTCAATAATCAAAACTATTTCAGTTGGATATCTCTAACAATGTAAAAAGTGACTGATTTTTCTGCCATATTCCCCTAAGAATGTATGTCCTGTGATTCAGCGAAGACCCTTCATTAGCAACATAAGAAAAGATGAGTGTGTCATTTCTCAGAGTTTGGATGAGATGACTGGGATTGTGCACCATTGCCCTGCGTATCCAGGATGGTAGATTTCATGGAACCTGGCCTCACCAGGTTGCGTCATATTTTCTTGGTTTCTGATGCCTTCTTTTGACTTCCATGTGAGCTTTCCCTGCCTCCCTTACCCCTGATCCAGCCTGCCCACTGGGATCAATGTCATCACTAGTTCTTGTCTTGTCTGCCTGACTTTACAACCCACTTCTCCACCTGGACTCCTGAGAATTGCATGCCCAGTGCTCAGCCTTGGTCACCTGCACTTCTGATGTCCTACCAAGCTAATCATCTGTGTGCTCTTCTCCTGTTTTTGGATCCCAGCCTGGCTCCCTGGTTACAAGTCTTCCCCTCCTGAATAACATACAACCCATGATACTGCCTATTGTCTAGTGCCCTAATTCCTAATGTTTAGGTGTGATTCTATTTGTGTCCCCAAAGTAACATTTTATAGAGAGCTAATAAGGAAAGAAGACACCAAGATGGGTAACAGGGAAGAGAGGGAAAGAATTCCAAGTGATCAGGGTTTTCCTCAGCCAGCATGCTGAGTAGCCTTTGGGTAGACACCCTTGAGCAGAGCCCCATCTGTCTCTGTTGCCACCCAGAGTCCCTTAATTTGGGTCTTTTAGTCAAAACAAATATCCAAGCCAGTAGTTTGCAATGGTGCAGGCAAACAACTAGTCCTGTGACTATCTCTTTACCTCTCCAGTTCACTCTTTTAAGTCCCACAGATTGAGAGATGGTACTTAATAAGAACCAGAATAATGAGTTCTTTACATATCTGAAGAACTAGTGCCCTTACATTATAACATCCATACTATCAGTTTAGGGTCTCCAGAAAGTTGGTATTTTAACTAGATTTAATAAAGAACTACATAGTAATTAGCCATTAAAATTGTGGTTTCTGTCACAAGTACGTGGGTGGATACACAAGGTTTTCAGATCTCTTATTCAGTGAGATCCAATATACGAGAAATTTCCACATTTTGCTATTTTATTACTATTTTTTCCTTGTTCCTTTTTTTAAAAAAAAAAAAATCTGGTGTTGCATGGGGCCAGTAGTTCTTTCTAAGGAAATCAAACTATGAACAGCCTCCCATGCTCCTCTCTGTAAGAGGTCCTGAAACATCTTTAAGAACAGAGAGATCCTGCAATGGAACTGACTTCTAATCTGTTCCCTTGATAATGTAATCTTTCTCTAGACCTTCCCACCCTCTCTTTGGAGGAGTTTACCTTGTTCTACAAGGTAGAGTCTTTTAAGACTTTAAGATAAAGAGACCATGGAGTCTCCCTTATTTTAAAAGAGGAAAAAACTTGGACAATCATTCATGACACAAGGTGTCCTGCTATTATCAATGCAAGGTATACAGGTCTGAAATACCTCCCTATGACACACCTGAGAGCCATTTATTTTTGAGAAGTGAAAGGATTTATGTTATTTTTGAGGTCTCAAAACTTTGGCCTGACTTTGGTACATCATTTATTCCTTTGCCTTTGACACTAGAGCCCACATGTTGAAGAAATCTTCTAAATTAACTTAACACAGTTTTCTGAAGAACTTCAAGTCAGTTCATGATCCTTGAGTATACCAGCTCTCCAGTAGTTCTATTTATGTTTCTAACTTGCTTTTTTTTTTCATTTATTTATTTTCAGCATATCAGTATCATTATTTTTTCACCAGACCCAGTGCTCCATGCAATCCGTGCCCTCTATAATACCCACCACCTGGTACCCCGACCTCCCACGCCCCCCCCTGCCACTTCAAATCCCTCAGATTGTTTTTCAGAGTCCATAGTCTCTCATGGTTCACCTCCCCTTCCAATTTACCCCAACTCCCTTCTCCTCTCTAACTCCCCTTGTCCTCCATGCTATTTGTTATGCTCCACAAATAAGTGAAACCATATGATAATTGACTCTCTCTGCTTGACTTATTTCACTCAGCATCTAACTTGCTTTTAAGTTTTTATCCATTTTACTGAAAAACAAAGGAGGATGTTTTCTTCCTCCTACTTTAATATGTCATACTAAAGATTATGGGTGATTATAGGAAATGCGCACCTCTAAACATCAAGGATGTGCTTTCCTTTTTTTTTTTTTTTTGGCAGAGAATGTTGGGCTTGCAGAATGGACATTAAATAGATTCTCTTTTTTTTCTTTCTTTATATTTTTCATTTTATTTTTTAATTTTTCCCAAATAGTTTGAAGATGGCATCCTTGACGCTTGCCTGTATGTGATGGACAAAGCACAGATGGATCTTTCTGGTAGAGGGAATCCCATCAAAGTCAGCCGTGTTGGGTCTGCAATGGTAAGCAATTACTGATTACTATGTTGATTACACATCATTTGCCTCAGTATAGATGCCAGTTCATTAAGAGTTGTTGAAATGATGACTTATACTTGAACTTTTATTTGAATTCCCTGGACTTGTCAAATGCTATGAAACAAAATCTTATCTCAGTACTATATGTTTCTTTGGCTTCAGACAAATGGTGATAGATGACATGATACCACAGACCACTTATTCTTAGACTCTCTTGCCTTGGGACTGAGGAGTGACCATGACAAAATGTCAACAACTATAATCTATTGATCAAACAAAGAAACATCAAGGAGCACCAAAAAAAAAAAAAAAAAAAGAGAAAAAGAGAGAGAGAGAAAAAATTACAATATATAGCTTTTCTCCATTTTCACACCCACTGTAAGAATAAAGAAGTAAATGAGTCTAAATCCTAGCTTCTATTATAATAATACCTCACGATAGGGCTTTATAGTTTATGAAAGTTAGTTTAGCTTATAGTTTGTAGTTAATTCTTCACATTAATTGCGTGAGATAAGTAGGGAAGACATTATGCATACCATTTTACAAGTTAGGAAACAAGGTGATAAAAGTTTGTCAGTGACAAAGCCTCAGCTGAAACTCAGGTCTGCAGATTCCCAATCTAGACAATTTCTTCCTTCCATGCTGCTCTCTATAGGAGATCCTGAAACAGCTTCAAGAATGCAGAGATCCTGCAATGGAATAGCTCCTAGGAAAGGGAATAGAATTATCATTAATAGGAAGGTTTGTGGTCAGGTGGTCAAGTGGATAAAATGTGATGCCCAGGTCCTGTGTAGTCCTGGACTGTCCTGATAAATACAGCATATGGATCCTGCCTTTGGTGCATTAAAGCATACCAAATCTGGTTGGTGAGCAGAATATTCCTGAGGAAACACTAAGCAGGATACTATTTCATACAAAGACTGAGAAAAAAAATAAGTCTATCTTATTAATTTCCTTAAGTTTTCTATAAAACAAATTCTCTCTCTGGAAGAATTTTGTCTTTGAGTTTGGTTGGAGTTAAATAAAATCAATATTGTTCATGCAAACATATTAGAATGAGAATTATGTGAAATATAATTTCTGTTAGCTTTTAAGAAGTGCTGTTTTTTATTGGTGGCTAAGCGACATGTAAATTTAGACAAAGCCGATCTCTTAAGACAACTTTGTTTTTTTGTAGTTAGTTCACATTGTAGAATGAAAAGATGGTTAATTCTAAGGAACTTAGGAATTTCTTTATAGTAACTATTTATTACAATATTTATTAGACCTGTAAATGATCACTGCTATTCCTGTTTCCCAGGCAAGATTCCCATTTTTCTTTTTCTTTGAAGTTACCATTGTAGGTTTGCAGTGAGAAGGAAAAAACAGCTCTCAGTGATTAAATATGAACTAATACCTTCTTTAGCATTCTGAAATGGCATGCTCACCTGCCTAAGCTTACTCACACATTGTGAATATTTTTACTAATCTAAAAATCACTGCCTAACACAAGCCACTGCAAGAGGGAAGTAAACATAAAGCAGCTAACCCAATACTTTCTCTAGTGGCATCTAACCAAGTAGAAGCGGTAGAATCTTGTGTTAAGCACACAATCTTAATGCAAATTGCCTTGAGTGTTATTAGTTACAAAAAGCCTATGGAGTTCTAATTTTGAAAATCCATAACCCAAGTATAAGATTTAGAACTAGACAGAATCTATGGGGATAGGAGGGGAGGGCTGGTTTGGTTTGGGTTGGCTTTATTTTTGAATGGAGTAGTCTTGGGCATTAGGGGACAGAGGCCCTACTCTGTGCTGTTTTGTTTTGGTTTGGTTTGGTTTTGGTTTTGGTTTTGTTTCAAGTTTTTATTTAAATTCTAGTTAGTTAACATGTAGTGTGATATAGGTTTCAGAAATAGAATTTAATGATTCGTTACTTACATATAACACCCAGTGCTTATCACATCAAGTGCCCTCAATACCCATCACCCATTTAGCTCATCCTCCTCCTACCTCCCTTCCATCAACCATCAGTGTGTTTCTCTATAGCTAAGAGTCAGTTATGGTTTGCCTCTCTCTTTTCCACCCTTTCCGTACCCTCATCTGTTTTGTTTCTTAAATTCCACATATGAATTAAATCATATGGTATTTGTATTTCTCTGACTGACTCATTTCCCTTAGCATAAGACACTCTAGCTCCATCTACATCACTGCAAATGGCAAGAATTCATTCTTTTAGATGGCTGAGTAATATTTCATTATACATACCACATCTTCTTTATCCACTCATTAGTCAATGGACATTTGGGCTCTTTCCATAATTTGATTGTTATTGATAATGTTGCTATAAACATCTGGGTACATGTGTCCCTTTGAATCAGTATTTTTGTATCCTTTGCATAAATACCTAGTAGTACAATTGCTGGATCATCAAGTAGCTTTATTTTTAACCTTTTGGGGAAACTTCATATTGTTTTTTGCAGTGGCTGTACTAATTTGCATCCCCACCAACAATTTGAGAGTTGCTTTTCTAAAAAAACAAATTTTCTCTTTGTTTCTTTCTCTTTCTCCATATCTTCACGAACATCTGTTGTTTCCTGTATTGTTGATTTTAGCCATTATGATACGTGTGAGGTGATATCTCATTGTAGTTTTAATTTGTATTTCCCTGATGATGAGCATCTTTTCATGTGTCTGTTACCCATATGAATATCTTCTTTGGAAAAATGTCTGTTCATGTCTTCTGCCCATTTTTTAACTAGATTATTTCAGGGGGTACTGAGTTTGATAAATTCTTTATGATTTTGGATACTAGCCCTTTATCAGATATGTCATTTGCAAATATCTTCTCCCATTCTGAATGTTTTCTTTAAATTTTGTTGATTGTTTAATCCTGGGTTATTTTGGACAGTAGTTGTTTCCACCCCCATTGTTGTACATACACAAAACACATGTTTGATAGTTTTCAAAGCCTTTTCATATCCATTTTCTCCTTTAATCCTTAGAAGAGCTCTGTAAATCTTTTCAAAATCTATTCAGTTATAATGATTTTAGAAAGTGAAATATTGAGCCTCTGAAAATTCTGGTCATTTAGGCAGCTCCTCTCCTGTTCACAAATTTTAGATATCTATCCTGAAATTGTTGAGTGAAGTCAAACAAAGACTGAAAGAAAAACAAAACAAAGATCCCCCTCAAATTTCTCAAAAATTTGCCTTAAAATATGAGATGTGTTAAGAAAGCCCAGAAAGAAAATGCTCTGAATTTGCTTGAGTCCAATCAAAACATCGATGCCAAGGCAGAGGAGCCTGTGCCTGGTTTCTCAGGGGGCTGGCCTCGTCGGCAGGAAGAACAGAGGCTGCTGCTGGGTATTTTAGGAATTCTTCTTATATATCTGCCCAGCCTGATCACAAAGGCTGGAAATTGCTTTCACAGGATACCAGTGCTAGAACAGCCAGACATGGTGACATGCAAATTCTCTGGGAGAGGTACGGCACTGACTTCAGTTCAGTTTCCTGGGATCAACTTCTGCCACAAAGGAGTTGGAATGAGCAACCTGAAGAGGCCCCAGTAGCAACAAGAGGCAGGAGCAGATGACTGAGACCCCAAAGACAAGTTTGCCTACTGTGGTCATGACAAAGTCTAGCACTGAAGATCGCAGGGATTTGCAGGGAGTTGGTGGGTGTGTAATGCTAAATGAGTACAGACAATAATTCAGGTGTGAAAAATTTCTAATGATAATAATAGTATTATGAATCTGGATGTTGAGGGCATAATCCCCAGATAAAAATCTTTATTGTCCAGTGTCGATGACCTTGGATAGTTCCTTGTTGTCGGGGCTGGTCTGGGCACAAGAGGATTCTAGCTGCATACTGGCTTCTACCCTAGAGATGACAGTAGCACCTTCCACCCACCTGTTGTGACAACCAGGAATGGCTTCAGATATTTCCAAATGTTCCCTGGGGGTCAGAACTATCCCCAGTGAGGACCACAGCACTAAACCTTCCTGTGATTCAGTTTCCCAGTCTATGCAATGGACATAACCTTCTCCTCTCACCCTCCTTACCTCATTCAAAACCTGCTGCTTTTCAGGAAATCTGGTTGGTTCAGTTGTTTAAGCGTCTGTCTTCAGCTCTGATCCTGAATTTGGCATCCTGGGATTGAGCTCCACACTGGGGTCCCTGCTTGGCAGGGAGTCTGCTTCTTCCTCTCCCTCTGCACCTCCCCCACTCACCGACCTGCTCATGCTTTCTCTCGCTCACTCTTTCTATCAAATACATAAATAAAATCTATTTAAAAAAATCAACACCTGCTGGTTTTCGTTTCTCTACTGAAACAAAAGTGGAGGTAGCATCATATGAGAAGAGCTCTGGCCCATGTCAGATCAGAACCCTCAGCTCTGACTCTACCACTAACTTACTATGTGACTCAGGACAAATCACTCAACCTCTCCAGGCCTCACTTCATTCTTAAAACAAATTTTGTCTCTCTGCTCAAACCACGTTTGCTATTCCCAGTGGTAGCACATATATCCTTTTATTCTTCAAACCAATATTCTCCTTTCTTCTGTTTTTTTCCTTTATAAATTCAGTATCTTATTTTGTCCTCATTTTGAGTTGCTGTTATTTCACTTTGATGTGAAAACTAGAAAAGTTTATGACAATCTGGACAGCCTTGGGCTACTGGATTTTCGCAAGAGAAAGAAAGTCTAAAAGTCCTATATCTCATTGTTGGTGCATTGGGTCTGAGATGTTATAACCTTACATAAGCTGACTTTTATTTAGGCCCTTCTAAATACTTAGTGGTACATTTTACCAAAGCCACACTGCAAACTGACTGAAGAGAGAAAAATTTTAAATAGAGGAAATTAGAAAAAAGAAGAAACTTGCCCAAAGTTATACTTTCTCCTTTAAATTACATTGTGTGCTTGTTGTTTTCTTTCTACCTCAAATCTGATGTGACAGGCCCCACCAGAACAATTGACAGGAAATGTGCCAGGAAAATTGTAGAAGGATGCTTTGTGCCTTCTGAAAATTCATTTTGCTCACAGGGCATTAATAAAGCATCCCATTGCTGGCCTTGAATCACTGTGAAGAAACCAGACATGGACTCTGAGCCTCTGTCAGACTATCCGAACAGTGTGTTATGCCATCTGAGACAAAAACAGCACAGTTATGGGAAAGGGGAAAGGCAATGATAGTATAGCCTGGCAGCTGGGTGGTTAGGCTACCTGTCCCACGACTGACTGGATCTGGCGGAGAAGCTCTCCAGGGAGATACACTGCTGGTTGAGTGGCCACTGTTGTGGATACCACTTGCTTATTTTCTGTGAAATTCCTAATATTTCACCTCCATACAGGTTCCCTCTTTTGGGTTGAGAGTTTATCAACAGAAAATCTGTGTTGAAATGCACACAGTACCAGTACATAAAATCTGCAAGACTCTCCAGGCGTCTGATAGGGGAAGAAGCCCTTGGAAATGATGTCCCTTAAGGTCACGTAACAAATAAATGGCTGAACTGGAAGTAAACAGTGTTCTTGCTGTCAGATCATATTACCTTAGAAGGCCACTACCAACACGTTAGTACTATAACACAATTACAACATCAAGTTAAGTAGCTGTCTCCTAGGGAAAACAACCACCACCACCACCACCAAGCAAATGGCATCCAGAACATCCAGAATAAATGAATAAATGAAAAAGGGAATAAATGAAAAAATGAAATGAATAAATGAAAAAAGGTGTAAACCAGAAAATTCTAAATAGCTAGAGGCATTGGGTCCCTCAGGAGAGAGTTCCAAAGAGGATAAGCACCAAATATTGTTTGATGGTGGTATTGGTTGTTGACGATGGTGCCAATGATGTTGGTGGTGATGATTATGGTCATGGGATGACCATGTTGGTGATGGTGGTAGTGATTGTTATGATGGTGCAGATAGTAGTAAAACACTCAATGTTAACTCATTCATTCAACAAGTATTTGTTGGGAACCTTTGAGAACCTACGAGTCTAGATACTCAGGTACAGTGTAGACAAAACATAATGTCCACCTTCAAAGACCTAACAGTCTAATAGAAAAGACAGGCCGATGAGTAGAATATGTCAACACAACATGGCATATTCTCTGATGAAATAAGCATAGGGTTGTATGGGAAACCAACTCTCTCAAGCTTTGCATGGAGTTTTCCCAGGACTAAACACTGGCCTAGCAAGTTTTGGGATATTGGACAAAGAGCTAGAAGAAAGGCTGACAAGGGCCCACAGCAATAATAAACTATGCTATTATTCATGGAAACCCTTCTCTGAGGTGGAAATTATACCCGAAGAGCCAGTTGCCAAAAGCACTACAGGAAAATGTAGTTGGGGGTAATTTGTTCCTCTAGGGGCATAATTCAATAACAGTATTAATAACATTAATATTAATAATGTGATAATATTGGGAAATTTTGGAAAGAGACAGAGGAAAGAAATGTCAACATAGTTTCGTATTTTAAAATTCTAGTCTTTATACTGTTGCCAGCCTGGACTTTCCTGCTTCCCTTGAGATAGCCACATTTATTTTTAACCCTGGTCTTTTGCTAATATCGAACCACAGTGCCATCATTAATCCCCATTAATACCCTGTTCTGACTATTCCTTTTGGGAACTAACTCAAGTTTGAACTTTTTTTAACCAATCGATATTTGGTATACTCTTTAGTGTTGTAAAAGAATCTTGAACTCCAGCTAGTAAATCAAATTGACCACAACTGGAGGTAGGTCCTGGAGTTTTGTAGGGCCCAATACAAGACGCATGGCTGTAGAACTTGCAGACAAGGCAGACTCCAGGGCTTCTGATCCTTTGGCATACATGATCTCGTGGATAAGCTGAAAATAGAGCTATCGTTTACCTTACCCATTTTGCTTTCACTTCTCTTTGTCCTAGTATTTAGAAAGTTTTTTTTTCTTTGCATGCATTAAAAAAAAAAAAAAGTACTGACATCACTTCTTTGATAGCTTGCCAAGCAGTTCCACAAGAGGCTTACTACAAAACCATGCTTTTATTTTCCTCCAGTTGTTGACTTTGGCATCCTACTGTAGGTTTCACATCAAGCAAACTTCTCCAAGCAGCAAACTAGTATGACTACTCAAATTACATTTTAAAATTCACCTGGGTTAGAAATTCCATCCTTAGTCGTCCCAAATAAATTGTGAAGTCAGAGATAAAAACATGAAATCTATTCCCTAATTATAAAGGGCAACCATAGCATAGTTCCCTAAGAGTTTTATTTTTAAAATAAACTAAAAATTTAAAAGGCACCATCTAGCTGAGCCTTTGGTTTATAAGCAGCTAAAACTGCCTGTATTGGAGCAAATTGAGGACCTAGGTGGTCAGTGACCATTGTCCTCTGTCATACCACCACTGTGGAGTTTTTCACATTTCCCCATATGCATCTTATTTTTGGAAACTTTTCATCTACTGAAAAACCATGAATATGTAATAATAATTTTGTTTCCCCATTCTTGTGTCAAAAATTTACATTATTGCCAATCAGAACTTTTAATGGTGGCCATAGTACTGGTATCAGTGCAGATAATTAGTAAGAGTACACTGAATGTGATTGGTGCCACCTTTGTAAAGGTAAAGATACTACTTCCTTGTGGTGTTTTGGAAGAGTGGCAACGACACACACCCATCTGCATTACTAACTTTACAGATTCCCATGAGTTAAAATTTCCGGGCTGGTGACCATTGCCAGAGCTAGGCTTCATGATGGATTTGATTTGGCTTTTGTATTTTTTTTTCCTCTATGATTCAGGCCCAGGAATGTCAGGCATGACATTCTTCATTTTGGTATAGCAGAAAAAGAGACCTCTCCTACTCTTTATCGCTTTTCCAATGATGACACACCTCAATCCGTGATGGCAGTTTTGGAGAACCTACAGATTAGAATTAATGAAAAATATTATTATAGTCCAACAGCATAAAAGACTAAAATCTTAGTTCTAAATTAAACCCTTAAATTTGGAATCAAATTTTCCCTCAGCATGGGAGGCACTCCTAGAAGTTCAGGAAGGACCAAGCAATCCGATCATGATTTTAAACTAAACATGCTACCATACTGTCACCTTATTAGGTGACTAGGGATTTTCATTTTTGCTTTTTGAAGAATTGTTTACAGTTAACAAATACACTGGAAGCCAGTGGGAGAATAGAATCTACCCAGCAGAATCATTTTCATGGCCACTTCTGAGAAATTGTATTCATTCCATAAACAAACAGCATGCAGATGAAGACGTTGGCTATCAGGAAGTTAAACGACGTGCCCAAGGTCACTGGAGGAACTGGAAATGGATATTAGGTTGTCTGACTTCAACCTTCCATACACAGTGTTATATTTCCCTGGATTTATCCTCTCTGCCTGTCCTCTTTCTCTATGGCATGAGCTCCTTAGATACAAATATAATGCCTTTTAAAAGCTCTGTCTGATTCGGTCCTTCTCTTTTAGATCTGGGGATGGTGGGAAGAGGACAATGAACTGACATCATTTTTTTTCTCTAATGGTAAAAGTCAGCAATGTAATGAAGTTTCCATTTGTGGGCAAACAGCTTGATTTCTCAATTATTAAGGTTGCATTTCTTATGCCTGTTGTCACCATATTTTTGGAGGAAAACAGACGTTTATTACCAACCATCTCTCCAATGTGATAATCGTAGTCAATCTAAATGTCTGCTCTCCCTGAATTGCTTTCCCAGAATGAGGTTTCAATGCTGCATCTATTTCATAATCGCATAGGCTATTTCTGAAACACGGGGATGATTTTCAGCACTCCCCACCCCCACCCCAAGCTGTGCAGTTGGGGCTGCTCTGCTCTTCTAGGAGAGCCACCCCAGGATGGACGGATCCAATGCAGCAAAGACTTTAAGATATGCCACGAGAGACTATGGACTCTGAAAAACAATCTGAGGGGTTTGAAGTGGCGGGCGGGTGGGAGGTTGGGGTACCAGGTGGTGGGTATTATAGAGGGCATGGATTGCATGGAGCACTGCGTGTGGTGAAAAAATAATGAATACTGTTTTTCTAAAAATAAATAAATTGGAAAAAAAATAAAATTTAATCTAATTAAAAAAAAAAAAAAACATATGCCACATAGTGTTATGCGCTTTTGGATTCCTTTGTGCCCTTTCCTTCTTCTCCCTCCTCCCTGACAGCCTTCTCCTTTCCTCTCCCTACCCTGCTTTTTTGTATTTCTCATCTATCTATTTCTTTCATTCAGGTATTTTTGGAGGCTTGTCTATACCAACCCTAGACCATGCAACAGTGGTATAACAATGACAAAAGCAGACAGTCGAAGAGCTTAAAATCCCAGGCTCTCTCTCTCGGTCCACATTTGGTTCTTTCTTTCATGATTATCAATTAGTAAAATATGTTTTGGCCGAGTAAGGATCCTCAGTTACTAAGGGAACAAGGTTAATAATCTCTAGTTGTAATGATTTCCATGAAAAATGAATCTAATTACCCACCCCTGTCAGAGCTTGTGTGGAGTATATATACCAAAGTCCATTTGCATAACAGTGGTTATATGCTTCACAATATAGGTTAGGGTTGATTCATGAGTTGTTTCTTTCTTGAAATAAAATTTACATATAGTGAAATGCATATTAAATGCAAATTTCAGTGAGTTTTGATTGAGGAAATCACTATCACCAAAATAGAGACATGATCTTCAGCCCAGAAATTTCCCTTGTGCTTTCTTCTAGCCAATCCACACTCGCATAGGCAATCACTGTTCTGATTTCTTGCAACAGTGCCTGTTCTTTAATTTTGTATAATGGGGTTCATACAGCACCCTTTGGAGCTGGCTTATTTTTTCAACCAGTTGTTGCATGTGACTTTAATGTGTTCCTTTTTATTGCTAAGTGGCATTTCATTGTATTTTCTATCATAATTTGTCCATCCTTTCACCTGTTGAAGGCCATTTGAGATATTTCCAACTTGCAGCTATTATGGGTTAAGTTGCTATGAATGTTCATGTACAAGTTTTATACATATGTTTTCATATCTCTGGGGCAAGTAACAAAGGTGGCATGTCGGGGTTATGGGCTCTATATATGTTTAACTCTGTAAGGATCTGCCAGTTGTCCAAAGTAATTGAACTATTTACATTCCTGGCAAAAATACATGAAAGTTCCAGTTTTTCTACAGTTTCACCTTTTGGTGTTTCAGCTTCCTTAATTTTAACCATTCTAACAGAAGTATAGTGGTATCTCTTTAGGGTTTTAATTTTTATTTTTCTGGTGACTGATGATGATAAATGCACCTTCCCATGCATTTATTGGCCATTCAAAAAACCTTTTAGTGTGGTATCTTTTCAAGTCTTTGTCCAATATCTTACTGGATTGTTTGTCTTTTTATGAGTTGTAGTGGCTGTCTATATATTCTGAATACATACCTTTTGTCATATGAGTATAGAGGGTATTTTCTCCAGAGTACAGTTTGCCATTAAATTTTCTTAATAGTGCATTTTAAGGAACAAAAGTTTTAAAATTTTATGAAATTCAGTTTTTAAACTTTTTAAAAAGAATCCTCCCGAGGAAGTGATATTATTTCCACATGGTCATGAAGAAATTCTGTATTTGGGGTGGTGGAGCTTTATAATTTCAGCTTTTACATTTAGGTCTATGATCCATCTTGAGTTATCATTCTGTGTGGTGTGAGGTAGGGGTCAAAGTTTAAATTTTTTTCCTGGTTTATCCATTTATTTCAGTACCATTTGTTGAAAAGCCTGTTGGGAAAAATTTCATTTGTCACAAAGACTTTCATTTGTTGAAAAGACTATCTTTTCCCCCATTGAATTGCTTTGGTAACAGATGGAAATCAAATAACTATATAAAGGTGGATCTATTTCTAGATACTGTTCTACCATTGATCTCTGTTTGTCCTTATATACCATACTATCTTGATTACTGTAGTGTTACAGTAAATCTTCAAAATCAGGCTGTCCTCCAAATTTTTTTCTTCATTTTCAATGCTGTTTTGGTTATTCTAGATCCTTTTCATTTCTGTATAATTTTAGAAACAATTTCTCAATTTCAGCAAAATATCTGTTACATTTTGATTAACCCATTTGCCCTGATCTAAGAAATATTAAAAAGTGACCTACAACCACCTTCTACTGATACCATATCCATTCATTCTGCAGAACTTATTGAGTGTTCACTCTGGGCTGGTACTGAGGATACAGAGTCAAACGGTGTTTTATCTTCCATCCTCACAATGAGAGCAAAGACAATCAACCAATGACACAAGGCAATATGATAAATAGGAGAGCATTACAAAGCAAAGAATACTGTACAAACACGGAGAGAGGACATTGAAATCAAAGTGATAGCTAAAGATTTCCAGAATGAAACCAGCTGAATTGCAAAGAATGAGTAGGCATGCACCATATAAAGAAAGGGTTTGAGTATGGAAGGATATTCAAGAAAGAGAGGATGACATTGCTAGAAGCACCAAGGCAGAAAAGAGTTTGTTAAGTCCACCACTATAAAAGTCAAGGAGATTATAGATGGCTTTCTTACTCTTTGGATCAAAATCCTAGCTGTTAGAGGTGTTATGAAAGTCCCAAAAGGATCAAAGATGAGGATCCAGACAAGGGAGGAAATAGAGTTCTTGCTACCCTATTTCTTTCTCTCATGCCTTTGTTCATCTCCCTCAGACTCACCACATCGCTTGACAAATGACACAGAAGACACAAGAAACAGATCTCTACATTCCAAGATGAATAAATTTTCAGATTTTACTTTTGGAATGATTTTTTTTTTTTTAGCAATTATCACTTGAACCCAAATACAAAAGAAATAAGGAAAGAAAGAAAGAAACTCTTGTCATTGGAAAGAGATGGTGCCTGAAGCTACCACCACCATCACTCAATCATCTCCTCCTCCACCACCCAACACAATGACCACTGAGCTGCTTTTGCAAATCCCTAAAGTGTCATGGGCATAATTCGACATCCACTACACCATTTTCACACACAGCTAAGATTGATCACCACCAGATTGTAGCTGGGGGCTTGTGGTTCATAAAACCTGGAAAGAATTTCACTCAAGAAATAATTATTTTCCTTCCCAAATTTAACTCTTCATCTTGAAACTAGTTCATATTCCCCAAAATTTATATCCAGTGGTCTTCAAGAAATTCTTATAAACAAGATTAGGCATAAAACTGCATTCTACAAGAGTCACAGAAATCCTAGCCTTTATGAAAACATAACTTTTAACAATGAAACAACAGAATATAACAAAGAAAATTTATTTCATCAAGCCATGTACAATGTGCACACAGTATAAGAAAAATATCTTTACATAAAATACCATGTACAATGGTACCTTTGGTACCTAAAAAATACCTTTTCATTAAAAAGCCATGTGCAATGTGCACACAGTATAAGAAAAATACCTTTACATACCTTTACCTTTACTTAAAAAGAAGAAGGAAATTGGGGCACCTGGATGGCTCACTCAGTTAAGCATCTGCCTTTGGCTCAGGTCATGATCTCAGAGTCCTGAGATTGAGTTCTGCATTGGGCTTCCTGCTCAGCTGCTAGTCTGTTTCTCCCTCTCCATCGCTATCTCCCCCTCCCTCTCCCTCTGAGATCTCTCTCACTCTCTTTCTCTCAGACAAATAAAGATCTTAAAAAAAAAAAAAAAAAAAAAAACGAGAAGCAGGGGAAAAAAAACTGTAATTATATAAAATGTAAACATGAGGGGTGCCTGGGTGGCTCAGTGGGTTAAAGCCTCTGCCTCCACTCAGGTCATGATCCCAGGGTCCTGGGATCGAGCCCCGCATCGGGCTCTCTGCTCAGCAGGGAGCCTGCTTCCCCCTTTCTCTCAGCCTGCTTCTCTGCCTACTTGTGATCTCTCTCTGTCAAATAAATAAATAAAATCTTTAAAAAAATAAAATGTAAACATGTATGTTTCAGGAAATTGGAGAATCAAGAAACGTCACTTTTCTGTTTTTCAATATCAGGTGAAAATCTGTCCAAAGACCAAAACTGGAGAGAAGTCCAGTATGGGTTATGCTTTAAGGTCCTCCCTATTCTTTGAATCCTATAGGAACTGGGGACATATTCTGACCCTGGGATGGAGATCTACCCAGCATTGCCCCAGCACCAGACCCTAACGTCACGGAACCAAGCAAAGGGTAGTCCTCCTGCAGTCATCCCATTCAAAGGGCTTCTCACCCCGAAAGCATGAATTCCTGATGGATTTCCCACAGTCTCCAGTCACTAAAGGCTCAGTTCCTAAATCATTAGCCTCAAAGAACATTGCCTCTGCCTTTCTCCATATTGAACAAATCCAGTGTAATCACTCCCCATGGACCTAAGTCTGGAATTCAGAAATACCCCACACCACTGAGCACAGAATGAATTTTAACTATTCTTTCCCCTAAGGTACATACATGAGAAATTTCTAAACATTTAAAAAACTAAAAATTTATATATGTGTACACACATATAAATATATAAATATAATATATATATAAATATATAGATATATGTATATATCTATATAGATATATAAATATAATATATATAAATACAGATATAAATAGATATATACATATCTATATGTACATGTATGTACATGTATGTATCTATATACATCTATATACATAGATATAAATAGATATATACATATACATGGAATATATACATATATATGTACATATATATGTATATATTCCATGTATATGTATATATCTATTTATATCTATATTTATATTATATATTATATGTACATATATATGTATATATTCCATGTATATGTATATATCTATTTATATCTATATTTATATTATATATTATATTTATATATATATTATATTTATATATATTATATTTATATATATATTTATATTATATATTTATATTTATATTATATATAGATATACATATATAAATATAATATATATTATAAATACATATATTTAGATATACATATGTATCTATATATAATTTTCTTCATATGTGCATATTCATACATATGTAAATATACAGATATACACATATGTATATCTCTATAATTACATATGTACATATATATTCCTACTTCAGGAATTGGACACAGTATATTATAATGTTATAATGCTTGGAATGCCTGGATGGCTCAGTTGGTTAAGCATCTGCCTTGGGCTCAGGTCATGAACCTGGGATTCTGGGATCAAGTTCTGCAACATATCAGGCTCCCTGCTCATCAGGGGAATCTGCTTCTCCCTCTCCCTCTGCCCCTCCCCTTGCTCATGCTCTCTCTCTCTCCTTCTTTCTCAAATAAATAAATAAAATCTTTTTGAAAATTATAATGCTCTTTAAAAAGAACTTAGACAATTCAGAAAAATTTAAAGATGAAAATCTTTAATAAATTTTTCCTCAAAAAAATCAACCCAAATTGTGAATGGATAAGGAAAATGTGGTCCATATACACTATGGAGTATTATGCCTCCATCAGAAAGGATGAATACCCAACTTTTGTAGCAACATGGACGGGACTGGAAGAGATTATGCTGAGTGAAATAAGTCAAGCAGAGAGAGCCAGTTATCATATGGTTTCACTTATTTGTGGAGCATAACAAATAGCATGGAGGACAAGGGGAGTTAGAGAGGAGAAGGGAGTTGGGGTAAATTGGAAGGGGAGGTGAATCATGAGAGACTATGGACTCTGAAAAACAATCTGAGGGGTTTGAAGTGGCAGGGGGTGGGAGGTTGGGGTACCAGGTGGTGGGTATTAGAAAGGGCACGGATTTCATGGAGTCCTAGGTGTAGTGGAAAAATAATGAATACTGTTATGCTGAAAAGAAATAAATTTAATTTAAAAAAATCAACCAAATTGTACCACCAGGCAATAACTATTATTAATATTTGATGTCTATCATTTCAAGTAGACACATAGATATTTAAGAGGTAAATGTTGTTTAAAAATCATAATGATATTATACTATAGATGCTACTTTAAAAAGTGTTACATTTACTCTTTATAGCTTTTTAAAGATATAATTAATATACAATAAAACACACATATTGAAAGAACACATTTTGATAGTTTGATGCATCCATGAAATCATCACCAAAACGAAAATAATGAACATCTGTGTCAATCCCCAGAAATTTCCTTTATAATTTCTCCTTTTGACAAGTCTCTGCTTTGTCTGCCATCCCCAGGCAATCATTCCCCTGCTTTCCATCATTCACATTGATTTATATTTTCTAGAATTTTACATAAATGAAATCATGCAGTATGTACTCTTTTTAACTTTTTTCAGTCTTCTTTATCTCATTTTGAGATTCTTTCATACTAATATTTGTATTCCTTCTTCTTGCTGACTCATGTTCCATCATATAGAAGAGCCACAATTTGTTTATCCACTTACTTGTTTGGATATTTGGGATGTTTCCAGTTTTTTCCTCTTACAAATAAAGCTAGGGTTATTCATACAAAAGCCTTGACATAGACATAAGCCTTTTTTTTTCTTAAATACCTAGGAGTGGGATTGCTAGGTCATATGATAGGTATATGTTTAGTTTTTTAAAGATTTTGGCAGAACTTTTAACTGCCAAAATGGTTGTACCATTTTACATCACCACCAGGAGTGTATGAGAGTCCCATGTATTCACATCTTCCCCAACACTTGATATGATCAGTCTTTTTAATTTTTGACTTTCTAATAGGTGTATAACATTATCTCATTGTGGTTTTTGTTTGCATTTCCCTCTGGCTAATGATGTTGAGCATGTTTAGTTGCATTTGTTTGCCATCCATGTATCTTCTTTGATGTGGTACCTGTTCAAATATTTTGCCCATGGTTTAAATTTTCTCATTTTCTTATTACTGAGTTTCTAGTGTTCTTTACAAATTCTGAATACAAGTCCTTTATCATATGTGATTTGTAAATATTTTCCCTCACTCTGGACTTACCTTTGCACTCTCTTAATGATGTCTTTTAAAGAGCAAAAGTCCATAATCTGATGAATTCCAATTTGTAAATATATTCCTTATGAATCATTTTCTTTTCTTTTATTTTTTTTCTTATCTTTTCTTTTCTTTTCTTTTTGGTATTATAGCTAAGAGATCTTTGCCTAACCAAAGGCTATAAAAATTATTTTTCCTGTTTTCTTCTGGAAGTTTTATAGTTTTAGGTTTTATTTTTAGGTACATGATCCATTCTGAGGTATTTTTATATGGCGTAAAGTATAAATCAAAGTTCATTTCTGCATATGAGTATCCAATTGTCCAAGCACCATTTGTTGTAAAGATTATCCTTTGATCATGAAATTATCTTTATGATTTTGTCAAAAATTAGTTAATTGTATTTCAAGTCTATTTCTCTGTTCTCGATTGTGTTCCATTGGTTTGTTTGCTTACCTTTATGCCAAATAGTGTCATGCTATTTAATTCAAAAGCATTATGTCTATTGTACTCAAATTCTATTTAATTTTAAGTTTTATTTAATCTCATTAAATTTTGCTTTCACAGAAATAAAAATCTGAACTGCAACAAAAGACATTGTTAAATGTCAAATAAATGTTTCTTCACTACAAGAAATACTATTTCTTAACAGATCTCTCTAAGATCATTTATAAAAACCATTAAAACCATTAAAAGAATAGATTATTTATTTTTAGATTATGTTTTAATTTTAGATGATGCAAATTAACTAAGAGAGCCCAACACATTAAAACATCAGCACTTTCATTCCCCCTCTTACCTCCCTCGTGTCTAATTTTTTTAAGATTGTTATTATCATATTATCAAGTTTTAAAATTCATATTCATTCTGATACTACAATTCCCAAAGGTCTTTAAACTTATATGGGGTTTTTCTCATCACTGGCTCTTTTGCCACAGCATCTTTGTTCGTGGGTTCTTTGTTTGGTTCAGCCCTTAATTATCTTGATATCACTTTTCAAGTAGTTTGGTTTTAATGGGTACTAAATTCCCTGATATTCTTCATGTTTGAAAATGAGGGCTGGCTGCCTTTATACTTACAGAACCTCTTAGCTGTGCATAAGATTCTTGGGTCAACCTTTCTTTTTCTCAAGACTGCGCAAATATTGATTGACTGTGTTTTGCCGTTGAATGGTGCCACGGAGCTGTCTAAAGGCAGCGTTATTTCCTCCTTTGTTGCTAATTTGCGTTTTCTGCCTGTATGACTGAACAATTATTTCTTTATTCCTAAGTTCAAATAGCTTAATTAATTAAAGTTCCTAAGCAACAAGAATTCTGCATCAAATTACGTTGGAGCACAGATTGTTCCTTCAAGGTATAGATTCAATTTTTCCTCAAGTAAAATTTTCTTAGATTATGTCAGAAATATATCTTCTGCCTCATTTGTTAGGTTCTCAATTTTTTAAGATTTTATTTATTTGTTTATTTATAGAGAGAGAGCTTGAGCAGGGGGAGAGGTAGAAGGAGAGGGAGAGAGAGAATCTCGAGCAGACTCCACGCTGAGCTCAGAGCCCAACTCAGAGCCTGATTCCACCACCTTGAGATCATGACCTGAGCTAAAATCAAGAGTCAGATGTTTAACCAACTGAACCATCAGATACTGCATTGTTGGGTTCTCTATTTTGAACCTACTAATTATCCTTATGTTGTATCATCATTTTTTCCATAACTATTATCTCATTTCCAAATAACTTCATCTTTTTATATTTTCCATAGTATTTCTTTTACCTCAAGCTTTTCTTCTGTCATTAATTTTTCATTGTTATTTAAATTCAATTAGCCAACACCTAGTATACATCATTAATTTTATTTTCTACCAGTATCTACTCTGTTTCTTTTTTTTTCCAATTTATTTATTTTCAGAAAAACAGTATTCATTATTTTTTCACCACACCCAGTGCTCCATGCAAGCTGTGCCCTCTATAATACCCACCACCTGGTACCCCAACCTCCCACCCCCCCACCACTTCAAACCCCTCAGATTGTTTTTCAGAGTCCATAGTCTCTCATGGTTCACCTCCCCTTCCAATTTACCCAAAAGCACATACCCTCCCCAATGTCCATAACCCTTACCCCCCTTCTCCCAACCCCCCTCCCCCAGCAACCCACAGTTTGTTTCGTGAGATTAACAGTCACTTATGGTTTGTCTCCCTCCCTATCCCATCTTGTTTCATGGATTCTTCTCCTACCCACTTAAGCCCCCGTGTTGCATCACCACTTCCTCATATCAGGGAGATCATATGATAGTTGTCTTTCTCCGCTTGACTTATTTTGCTAAGCATGGTACACTCTAGTTCCATCCATGTTGTTGCAAATGGCAAGATTTCGTTTCTTTTGATGGCTGCATAGTATTCCATTGTGTATATATACCACTTCTTCTTTATCCATTCATCTGTTGATGGACATCTAGGTTTTTTCCATAGTTTGGCTATTGTGGACATTGCTGCTATAAACATTCGGGTGCACGTGCCCCTTTGGATCACTACGTTTGTATCTTTAGGGTAAATTCCCAGTAGTGCAATTGCTGGGTCATACGGCAGTTCTATTTTCAACATTTTGAGGAACCTCCATGCTGTTTTCCAGAGTGGTTGCACCAGCTTGCATTCCCACCAATAGTGTAGGAGGGTTCCCCTTTCTCCACATCCTCGCCAGCATCTGTCATTTCCTGACTTGTTGATTTTAGCCATTCTGACTGGTGTGAGGTGATATCTCATTGTGGTTTTGATTTGTATTTCCCTGATGCTGAGTGATATGGAGCACTTTTTCATGTGTCTGTTGGCCATCTGGATGTCTTCTTTGCAGAAACGTCTGTTCATGTCCTCTGCCCATTTCTTGATTGGATTATTTGTTCTTTGGGTGTTGAGTTTGTTAAGTTCTTTATAGATTTTGGACACTAGTCCTTTATCTGATATGTCGTTTGCAAATATCTTCTCCCATTCTGTCAGTTGTCTTTTGATTTTGTTAACTGTTTCCTTTGCTGTGCAAAAGCTTTTGATCTTGATGAAATCCCAACAGTTCATTTTTGCCTTTGCTTCCCTTGCCTTTGGCGATGTTCCTAGGAAGATGTTGCTGCGGCTGAGGTCGAAGAGGTTGCTGCCTGTGTTCTCCTCAAGGATTTTGATGGATTCCTTTCTCACATTGAGGTCCTTAATCCATTTTGAGTCTATTTTTGTGTGTGGTGTAAGGAAATGGTCCAATTTCATTTTTCTGCACGTGGCTGTCCAATTTTCCCAACACCATTTATTAAAGAGGCTGTCTTTTTTCCATTGGACATTCTTTCCTGCTTTGTCAAAGATAAGTTGACCATAGAGTTGAGGGTCTATTTCTGGGCTCTCTATTCTGTTCCATTGGTCTATGTGTCTGTTTTTGTGCCAGTACCATGCTGTCTTGATGATGACAGCTTTGTAATAGAGCTTGAAGTCCGGAATTGTGATGCCACCAACTTTGGCTTTCTTTTTTAATATCTCTTTGGCTATTCGAGGTCTTTTCTGGTTCCATATAAATTTTAAAATTATTTGTTTCGTTTCTTTGAAAAAGATGGATGGTACTTTGATAGGAATTGCATTAAATGTGTAGATTGCTTTAGGTCATAGACATTTTCACAATATTTATTCTTCCAATCCAGGTCTACTCTGTTTCTTATAGTTTGTACTTTATCTTTGGTTTCATAATCATGTGATTTGGTCCTCAATTTGGTCCTTTAAGTCTGTGATCTCCCAAGAGATGTGAGAAAATTCTTTCCATTTCTTAATTTTATTTTCTCCTAAGTATTGCTTTTTTTTTCATATTCTGTCTCCCTCTCTTCCCCATCTCTTTCCTTCTCTATCTCTCTGTCCCTCCCTCCTCACTGCTTCTTTTCTTTTTATTCACGTTCATATTTGCATAATTCTTCTCTAAGTGTCCTGTTTGCTCTAATACAGTGTAGTGAAATCTTGACACTTTCCCCTTAAGATTAGTTTTCCCCCTGAACTACAGCTTGAAGCCAATGTTTTTTTGTTCCATCTACTCTTTTTTTTTCCAATTTATTTATTTTCAGAAAAACAGTATTCATTATTTTTTCACCACACCCAGTGCTCCATGCAAGCCGTGCCCTCTATAATACCCACCACCTGGTACCCCAACCTCCCACCCCCTTCCACTTCAAACCCCTCAGACTGTTTTTCAGAGTCCATAGTCTCTCATGGTTCACCTCCCCTTCCAATTTACCCAAATTCCCTACTCCTCTCTAACACCCCTTGTCCTCCATGCTATTTGTTATGCTCCACAAATAAGTGAAACCATATGATAATTGACTCTCTCTGCTTGACTTATTTCACTCAGCATAATTAAGTACCCTAAGAAAGGTTGGCGTGGGGAGAGGAGGGGAGCTGAAGAGATGGAAATGTCTTTTAGAATATTCGGCTCTGCTCTTTCTTTTAAGGTTCTGCTAAATTTCTCAGCGGATGATCTACCTCACCTAACTGGATATGTATCTCCTTTCCATGGGGGGATGGGTAACTCTCATGCTTTAGGTCACTCTCCCATTCTAGTTCCAGAAAGTCTACTTCTTTAGAGGCGCAGATCCATTCTCACCCATTTCTCCACAGCAGTTGTTTCCACTCTTCTGGTCAGAACAAGAAAAAAAAATTGGCTTTTTAATTCCACTAGTTTCTTTCCAGATTCTGAAATACAAATGAGAAGTCTTATGATTTTGTGGACTTGACAGTGGGCTTCTGAGAACTGGAGATGAGGATCAGTAGCTGAGCCGTGCTGGCTCTCTATTCCAATCTATAATCCTCATTTTTTTCTTAGAACCAGATTTTGGAAATTTACTGAATTATGTTATGCCAATGAGGTTGCGGATAATGACTGTTGGGGGGCCTGGTTTTTCAGTTTTCCCATATTCTAGGTATTATGGGAAGACAATCTAGTGCAACCTTAATGTAGCTAACACTCCCTGTCCGAAGTCCTGCACTCATACCATCTCCTAGACACTCACTGGTGAGTGAAACAACTCCAGGACTTTCATTCTGACACTGGTCAAACTCTGAGTTCCTGACAGGGTATTAAAACGGTCCATTGTGGCATGAAAAAGAACCAGGATGCCCTTGAGCTATTCCCCAAACATATCTTGTTGTCTAAGGGAGGGAGATATTACTTTAACCCTTTATATGTGTCACAAAGACTTAACTTCTTTCAGAGTCTAGGCCCCTCAGAAATCAATATTCTAATTAGAAAACAACAGCTAATCCAACCAAATGCTAATAAATGAGAACTGTGATTTATCTAGCAACAAGGAAACAACTCAGCATTAACAATTTAAAGGTCTGTAGATAAGAGAGTTTTTTTTTTTTTTCTTTCTCTTCCCCTTAGCAGATTGGGTTCAGCCAGGTGCTATAAATAGTCTTCTAAGTTAATGGCTATCTGTTTGAAAGTCAGTCATTAGAATCATAATTTAGGAACTTTTACCTCTGAGATTCATAGGCTCTATTTTATTTCTCAGTGATAAAGATATGAGTTAAACCTGAATCTACCTATCCACAAAGACCAAACTACATCATAGCACTCTTCACACTTCATTATGATAGATACAGATTTTTAAATAATCAATTCAGCTGCAAGGAGATGTGTTGATCAGTAATAGAGCCAAAATGCTTGTCTAAACCCTGTTGCATTCCAGTCATTTTCATATAGTTATAGGATAAAGTTGAACTTTACATCAAAGGTGTGAGTTTACAATTAGCTGAACAAGGTCCTTCAGAAATCTCAAAGAATTACTTTTTCTACTTTAAACAAATCAACTGAGTAGTTACCTTTACTTTAACTTGAAGGGACAGAATCAAGGGGAATAGTACGTCTAAATCAAATTGAATGGTGATCTAGTGAACACTTTCCAGAAGCACCCTCTTTGGGAAATGCCGCTCAGTGCTAGAGTAAATCTCATATTTCAGTAGAGGGTTTGTCATTCACAGTAGAAGCACATTTTAAATGTCTCCTTTTGGCATTTTATATTTCACCCAATGTGGTCTATTTACATAACACCCATGTAGAACTCCTAGTAGGTCCCTGAACCTGCCGTATTGTTTTATGATACCAAGCATTTATTCAAACTGTTTCCACTGTGTAGATGGCCCTCAACCACTCAAGACCTAACTTTCATGTAATTTCTCCTATTCAGCCCACTACCACCACAACCCTCCAACCTAATGAAACTGATCACCACCTCCTTTGTGCTTCCGCCTTACCTGTACATCTTTCTGTCTTAACATTAGTAAACTTTACTTCTACTTGATTCATTTCTTGTTCATCTCTCCCCAGGGAGAAGGTCTTATTCCTATTCAGATAAATAATAACTACATGCTTGTTGAATATACAAGTGGCTATTCAACCACTATTAAACACATTCTCTTTGCTCATACTTGCTAGAAGTAAAAAAGATATAGGTTTTTTTTTTTTTAATCTCTACTTTCAATGAATTCATGACCCAGTGGGGTAGAATAGACTCCTATACAACTAAACTCAGGAAGCCTAAGAAAGGGGTCTGCCCAAGTGCTGAGGCTGAGCTGTTAATTGGCAAGGCAGTGCACATAAAGTCCCCATGTTTTAATATCTACTATGGTTTTCATAATCCAAACACACCTGCTTCAATCATATGTTTCACATTGCCTGCTAATGTTTTCTTGGCATAGTCTAAACCTGCTTCTCAAATTAACATTCACAGAAATCACCCCATGTTGTTGTTAAAATGCAGACTCTGACTTAGTAGGTCTGTGGCAGAGACTGGGATTCTGCATTCCTAACACGCTCCCAAGGGATGCCACTGATGCTGGTCCACAGACCACAATTGAGGATCAAGGCTCTAAATGCTTGTCATGTCAACACATAAACGTTGTTGAAGAGGCACCAGTTTTTGGAAAAACTCCCACTTCTTACCTAGATAGTCTTCTAAGTATAATTAAACATGAGGAAAGTTACACCAAGAGAGGTAAGATATAATAGTGCACCCCCAAAAAGTGATGCCTTGAAATGGTTACTTCTTAGCTTTTTTAATGTCTAAACACAAAAGGTCTTTGTTCCTGCACTTAAGGTCTGTTGCTACCAGAAGACTGTGCTCTAAATGTGTAGCAAGATTTCCCCAAATCTTCAAGATTGCCATTTTTAAATCTCTCCCATACTTACACTATAATACCCAAGCCCTTCCTGTAAATGCAGATATCTTTTAACAAAACTACAAAACTTTAGTCCCCTTAAACAATCATAAAGGAAATACTTGATAATTGTGACTTGCTTAAAATAAATGTTGTAAGTTATCCATGGAAATCTAGATTTTTATTAATTCTTAATGGTTCCTATGATATCTATTTACTTTGTCATAGCCTGCAATTAATCCTCAAAGTCAAAACTCATTAGACCATGAGACTTTGGACCCCCCACTCTACCTATACATTTTTGTCATGTGTCAGTTTTGAATGCTCCTTCCGCAAAGGCAAGATCCCTACTTGAACTGTCCTCTTTTGCAGTTGTATTTTCTCTCTTCCTCATGACTCCAACCAGACCAAGTGTCCTGTGCCTATCTTTTCCTAAGCATATAGAGAAGACATTACAACTCTTCATAGCTGCTATTCAACACACCACCTTAATTACAATAATATGTTATTTGAGAAGCTGTCTTGGTTTTTGGTTTTCTCTTGCACAGTTAGTTATTGCATCACTTTTCCCCAACAACACAACAGTGAACAGAACATTAGTAGGATTGTTTTTATTATACAGGACATTTGGAAGGCACTGGATGCCTTAGCTTGCTTAATTTCAGAGTCTGGAGAGAATCCTTCTATATGTTTTTTCTTCCTTCTTACCATCATGGTCTCATTTAGGTTAATGCCAAAGATGATGAAGGTGTCCTTGTTGGATCCTGGGACAATGTCTATGCCTATGGTGTCCCCCCATCAGCCTGGACAGGAAGTGTTGACATTCTGTTGGAATACCAGAGTACAAAGAATCCGGTCCGGTATGGTCAGTGCTGGGTTTTTGCTGGTGTTTTTAATACATGTAAGTAAAAAAAATGAGTAACATTTTTTTAATGTAAAGAGAATTTTACTTCAAGACATTTTATCTATAAACTGGCAAAGAGACCCAGCAACCCTGTTAGCTCTCTAGAATTTATAGATAGCTATTCTGGGATATAGTCAATGCATAATTAAATTGTACTGGGCCAAATATGCTCATAGTTTCTCTTTGACTGCAGAATCTTTGTAGAAAGAATGATGAACTATTTCCTACATAATCCATCATTCAACATCCAGAGAAATGGGGGTCCTGGGTCCAAGAAATGATGTGAGGGAAAGGATATGCCATTTTCTTTTCAGTAAACCCTCATATTTTAAAAAAGATTAAGTTAACAAAATTTAAAATAATAAATAATAATAGGTATACACTGATTATTAAAGTGTTATAAATATGTTATATGTTATAAATATGTTTAACAGCTTGTTGTTTACCACATAGTTTACCACTGAAAAAATTTGTAAGTATATGCACTTAATTTTTACTGTAGCTGTGGAGAGATTGTGACAGGTGGTTTCAACTCCATTTTTACATGGGAATCTCAATGCCCATGAGCAATTACATATCAGAACTTAATGAACAATCTTTACTCCCCACTTTCCCTTCTGGTTTTTAATCTACCCAACATCTAATCTATAGAGAAAAACATATGGGAACAGAATTAGTCTTTTCAGCATCATGCATCATTTCTTGAAATTCCATTTGCCCGTCTAGGACCAGACAATATTATTGTTAATTCAGTGAATATTTTTAAAAATACATTTATTTCAGTATGTCTTCATCATTGGTAATGATTTTCATTCACTTGCCATTTCTACAGCCTTGGAGAAAATATTAAGCTCAAGTTGAAGTGTCCTTTCTGCTTGCTCTTTAATAAAGAATGTTTTACCTAGTTAGCATTTTTCTTTTAATCAGAAAAATCAAGGAAGGGCTGGAGGTTGGAAACCAGGATGAGGCCTTTTTTTTTTTTTTTAAATCATCATGAAGCCTCGCAGTTTTAGCTCAAAGTTGTGACAGTCCAAGATTAGTTAGTGATCCAAGTGGGAAGAAATTATGCCTCTTGTGCTTTTGTTTTTCTGTTATTAAACTGAATAAGATTATTTTCTTAGCCAGTTGAATGTACTCAAGAGATAAGGGAATATATTTCCTGAGAGCAATAAAGTCCAGTGTTACCAGTTTCCTAGGTATGTTGGCCTCTGAGGTTCCAGATAGAACCTGAAATTCATGATGGGCTAATGATTAGAGGTAGCCACTGCCCCCTCTCTGTTCACAATCCTAGACTATGTAGAGAGTGTCTGATGGGAGCAGTCACTCTTAGGAAATGCTTCCAGAAAAACAGAAAAGACCCTCTGCCTTTCTTCCAGCTGTCTACAATTTCACTATCCCACCGTAATTCTTTTAGGCTTAGAACCAGATAAAATAGTGAACACCTTCCAAACACTTATGCCTTTTATATGAAAAGGTCATCAGATCTATGCCTGAAAACAGGCTTTGGTGGTAAGCTACGAAAAAACAGAAGAACATGTGGGGAAGTTAGAGTAAGAATGAACCCCAAGAGGGAAGTGGGAAGGAAGAAGGTACAGGTGCCCCAGTGTCAGGCTTCATCTGTCTTAAAATTATGAGGTCAGGCAAAGTCTGGAACAATTTTCATTCTGTGAATTAGTGGTAAGCCAGAAATAGAGCTAGAGTGCCAATCATCTTACTGGTAAAATTGTGGTTTGAATAGGGTCTGTGAATCAATATAGGAAGATGGAAGTAGGAAGCAGATGCCCATCATTTTTGTTTGGGGTATTAAGATAAAGTCAGATAATGAGGACACTTGAATGCTACCAGACTCAAGTTTGGATTTCCAACGTTGTTCTATTGAAGGAGGTGGATAGCCTTTAGTTAAAAATGCTAAACTATTCTGAAGAAAAAAAGGCAAGCCAAGTCATTAATCTTGAAATTGTCAGCTGAATTATTTTCAATGAGCCCTGATGTCTGGCATCCTGGGAGCCAGGGAGGGCATTTGGATTGAGTTTAATCAATAGGTACATATGGCAAGAGATGCATCCAGGTAATTTATTATCTAGCAATTAAAATGAATCTGTGGTGTCACCCTCCACCAAGTGTCACAAGAGCCAATTCCAGCCAGGAGAGCAAACCCCACTGAGGACCTCTATTATAACTTCCTATTAGCTGAGGGTTGCTTTTTTTTTTCCAGTTAAATTTTTTATTAGTTTCAAAGGTAGAATTTATTGATTCATCATTGCATATAACCCCCAGTGCTCATTCCATCAAGTGCCCTCCTTAAAGCCCATCACCCAGTTACCCCATCCCCCCACCCACCTGCCCTCTAGCAACCCTCAGGTTGTTTCCTAGAGTTCAGGGTCTCTTATGGTTCGTCTCCCTCTCTGATTTCATCTTATTTTATTTCTCCTTCCCTTCCCCATGTCCATCTGTTTTGTTCTTCTTTTTTTTTTTTCTTAAATTCTACATAGGGGTGAAATTGTGTGGTATTTGTCTTTCTCTGGGGCACCTGTGTGGCTCAGCCAGTTAAGCCTCTGACTTTGACCCAGTTCTTGATCTCAGGGTCCTGGGATCAAGCTCTGAATTGGGCTCCCCACTCAGCATGGAGTCTGCTTATCCCCCTTTCTCCGTCTGCCACTCTCCCTGTTTGTGCTCCTTCTCTCTCTCAAATAAATAAACAAAATCTAGCTGAGTTTTTAAAAAAAAATTATTTTCAGGAACACAGTCCTATTAGATGGACTAAAATAATACTATTTAAGTGATTGCATGATTAGCAACTAAACAATTAGAACCCCATTATTGGGATTTTAGTCCTTTTATTCCATTAATTCTGAATGAACATATAGCAAGGTTTCTGTCCACAGTCCCAAAGCTTGACAGTAGTTTCCCTTCTTCAGTATGGAACATTTGAGGATAAAACACGTGCAAAGGGCTTTTCTTTTGGGTAAAGAAGGAAGTCCTTTATGAGAAGGAATTGTTCACTATGTATATATTAAATTTTGGTGATGGGTTTAACTGTGGCCTGTCCTTTCCTGCAGTTTTGCGATGCCTTGGGATACCAGCAAGAGTTGTTACCAATTACTTCTCAGCCCATGATAATGATGCCAATTTGCAAATGGACATCTTCCTGGAAGAAGATGGGAACGTGAACTCCAAACTCACCAAGGATTCAGTGTGGTGAGTTTGATTTACAAGGGCACTTGCTGATATCAAATTAGAGTGACATTACACATTAACCACAAGACAAACTGGGTCTAATGTTTCTTTCCCTTCTATGTTAAGGGCTGTTCAATACCCCAGGCAAAAATGGCTGATTGGTAGAGATATTTTTTAGTGAATTAAAGAATTGTTCCTGAACAGGCAGTTTGCATTTCTAGTAATAAAGATCCATCATTACATTACGACAGCAACCCCTGGAAAGAGTCATGGTTTTAGCTATGCCTTTGGGTGAGAGTCCATACTAGCTTGTCTCTACTTTAGTATGAGAATACTATGGTGAGGGGCAGAAATAGTGGAGTCGAGTATTCTCTGTGTCAAGACTCCAGGAATAATATAGCTAACACTTACTAAGCACTTACTATGTACCAGTGTCTGCGTGTACGTGATTTCATCTTATTCTTTTAACAGCTGTATCATGTGGGTGCTTATTAGTATCACCATTTATGGAAGAGGAAACTGAGACCCGGAGAGGTTAAAGCAATTTGCTCAAGGTCACACATCTCATAAGCTGAAAATAAAACCCAAGTGAATCTGACCCTTAACCATGATGTTTTTTTTTTGTCTTTGCAGTATGATATTGCTCTTTAATTTCTTAATAAATTTACTTTTTTTATTTTAGAGAGAGAGGGAGAGAAAGAGTGTGCAAGTAGGGGGTGGGAGAAGAAGGAGAGAGAGAATCGCAGACTCCCCGCTGAGCATGGAGCCTGACCTGGGCTCATCTCACAACCCTGAGATCATGACCTGAGCCAAAATCAAAAGTCAAATGCTCAACCAAGTGAGTCACCCAGGTGTCCTTGGGAATGCTCTTTGAATGTAAAGATGTGGCTCTTCGTGACTTGTGACCTCATCTTTCAAACAGAGATAGGAATGACAGTAAAGTTACAATTGTCATTAATACCAACCACATCTTTCTTTCACTGCCCTGAGTAGATGCACCACAGCTGGCTAACTTTAAGATCCCAGAGAAATTTCCTATGTTCATGGGACTTACTCAGTCCAAAACAATATTCTAAAAACAGGAGAAAAAAACCAAACATAAAGGCTATTTATGAAAGTCTAAATGGGGGAAATTTCCAGGCATTGAACTAGTTGGAATCTCCAAGCCAAAAGTGTGTCTACTATGGTTGTTCTGTTTAAGTAATAAAGCGAAAACACTGTCAGTTGTAAAAGCATCCAAACGGGGATGGGAGGAAGTTACAAGCTCATTTGAAGAGACATTAAAAGTTAGAAGTGCCTTTACTCCCCCGTGTTACAAGAATGAATCGCAGTGGTAGGAGCGGTATTAACTTGCCAGTACTGGGAAGCGCTCATAGGAGGATATGGAAAGGAGGAAATCAGGGAACAAGAAGCAGTGTGGTACAATGAATAAAAAATAGTGCAGTTCATTTGAAGGGAATGAGCTGAGGAATGGTAAGCCAGAGAGTACAGGCAAGACAAAAACCTCACCTCTGTAAATTGAACAGCAATTTAAAGCATCATTTAAGCCCTTGGAATTACAGTATAGCATCCCTACATGTGTATGGAATTTAAAAAAAAAAAAAGACCAAAATAGCTGCCCTAAAAGCCTGCTGTGACAGTAGAAAATGGCAAAATGAGAATTATTTGGTATTCTGTACTTTGTGCCTTTTCTTACACACACACACACACACACACACACACACAACGCTTAATGCCTTAGTAGCCAACCGAAGTTCAAAATTTGTCCTTCCTATTCCTTGATCTAAATGCTTCCACCATGAATCCCCATGGACCCCCTAACAAATAACCCCACAAGGCCCTTAACAAAACTGATAACAAATTATTCACAAATTGTGAAGCTGTTAGATCATGCTCTTGGTAACCCTTTCCTCTTTTGGCTTCCTACTCTGAATTCCTTTACCTGTTTCTGTCAGCCTTTGCTCCCTCCTTGCCTTCCACAAATGCCCCATCACCCTGGGACTATGCTCCCTGCTCTGGGAGCCTCACCCATCCTCCACCACCAGACCACTGCCCAGGCTCCTCTTCCCTGCCCTTGCATGACTCATGGTGGGTTTTCAACATACTGTGACTGAAGCCTCACTAACTGGCTGATGTGGACCCAACTTGGGACACGTCTGACCATGGAGCACAAAAATGGAGGGGCTCAGTCAGGTCTGAGTCCAAAGCCTGGCTCTGTCAATAACCAGCTGTGTGACCTTGGGCAAGGAACAGCCTCTCTGTGCCTCTTTCCTCCTCTAAAGTGGAGATGACAGAATTTCCTATTTCACTCAGCCCAGAGAAGAGCATAACAGGTGCCTAATGAATGTTAGCTGTCATTATTGCCTTCATTATTAGTCACACAGCTGGAATTTCTTGGAGGCAATATGTTGCCATCAACCTAAGCACATTGAAGCAGTCAGAAAAGAAGGGGGGTGTTCCATGTCCTAAGATGACTGTGCCATTTCTGTACCTTTGGGATATTTTAAAAACAAAATCAGAAATGTGTGTCTCCCCCCAACACACTCCAGTGCAAACACTAGTGGACCCTACAAACTATATTTTGGTTCCATAAAACCAAAAGAATCTCTAGGACCCTCTGGCTCTGGCTTTGACAGTTACTTGCTGTGTGACCTTGAGAAAATGATTTCACCTCTCTGAGCTTCAGTTTCTTCATCAGTTGAATAAGGGTAACCATTTCCTGATGGGGTAGCTGTGACAATTAAATGAGGTAATGCAGGTAAAGTATTTACCACAGTGCTAGGCCCAGAGGGTGCAATCCCCCATGCCTACTAATGAGATTAGTAATAGCCTTGGGTAAGAAGCTGGAGCTGCTTAACTATACATTGGCGAGTAAGGGAGGGGGAGGGGCTGAAGGCTGACAGAGGCTGAGGTGAGGGCAGGGAGGACTTGGTGGGCATCAGCTGATCACTGAGGAGACAGCACAGCATGGCTTGGAAAACATGGCCTAACAGATTTCCTAGCAGGGGTCTCAGACGCAAGTGGCCTCCCCCAAGACCCCAGACTCACTTCCCTCCACAGGCTCCAGTCAGACAAACTCGCCCCACCTCCCTCCTGGTTTGTACATGGCTCCCGCGCTCCCTTCCCTGCCCCCTCCTTTCTAAAGGCAACCATGAGAATGACTTCTTAGTTTCTCTGTCTTGTGCTTCCACCATCTCTTTCACATGGAGGTAACCTGATGGTACACAGTTTGTGGTGAGTTAATTTGTCCAACTGGGTCTCTGTGACTGAAAGTTGTCCTCTTTCCCATGACTCAGCCAGGTCCAGTGTGGCCAGGGCAGAAGTAAACCAGTACAAAGGGCTCGGAGAGCCAGTGCATGAATGCTTTCAAGGGCATATTATGCGCTGCACTCCCCAAGGCCAGGGGTTGGGGAGCACAAAGCATGGATTTCAGTCCGTGCTCTGACTTCTCCCTCTAGCATCACAGACCATGGAGGGCTGACTGCTTATGTGCCTGACTCCCAATTTGGCACCTCGGGTCCCTCCAAGGTGAATTTTGGGAGCAGCAATTTTGCAGAGTGGACACACTGTTGATGCCCACCAAGGGAAGAGTCCACTTCTTAGCGATTCAGGAGAAGGAGGGGCCAAGGAACCTTAGAAGGGCACAGCTGGGCAGAGTAATTGGACCTCACCATAGCAAATGAAATTCTGAGTGGACCAATGCAAGGTAACATATCCTGGAAGGAGCAATTTAAGCCGCCTGTCCCCCGTGTGCTGATGGGTTTTGAATTATGTGTAACCTCTGGAGGAAGGCAACTATGAATCACTGCGGACAGTTTAATGAAGATGCTTGCACAATGTTTAGCTGCAGCGCCAACAGTGAATAGGGAGATGACGGTTCATTGAGGAGGGAGAACACGGCTCACTACGTGGGCAGGGGTAAAGTGTCGGTTTGGCCTCGCCTTGCAAGAACTCGGTTTGATCACCTCATTATATGACTATCACAGTGGAAATGGAAACAATTTTAAAAGAAAGGGATGGTGGCACTTATTAGTGTCATGAAGGTATTTCCGTGAAAGGCTCTTCTTCTTCTAAATGAAAGCATTGTCCTGTGTCCTTTCTGCTGGAGAGAATGTAGTCAGATTTGATGATTCTGGATGAAAGAACTATGCCCACCTCCTGGCTAGCCCCCACCAGACAGCAGCCCCCATGGGGGAGAGCAATGTCTGATCTAATTTGTTTTTGTTTGTTTTGTCAGCATGTAACAAGGTGCAGGGTGTAGAGCAAGAACTTGATAAATGGAATTGGTTGGAAAAATTTCTGATGCTCATTTAACTGAATAAATGTCATTTAATTCATTCAACAAACACTATGGTGCACTATTATATCCAAATACCAGATTCTAAGGATTCAGAGAGAAATTAGAGTCACTACCCTTCAGGAGCTTGATCCGATGTTCGTGGGTGAGACAACCACATATAGAACTCTAAAAAATTTAAGATAGGTTGTAACATGAGGCAGGAGGCACAGAGGTGAGGGGAAAGTGCTTCCATCCTAAGCCCAGAGGAGCAAAGGGAAAGGCTGTTCACGTGGGAAGTGGCCATGGACTCAAAGCCATTATCCCCCCTGCAGTCTTCTGGTTCTGCTATTCACAGACGGAATGCCCAGGAAATGACCTTAGCTCACAAACGAAACTCGGGGGTTTGTCTATAAAAGTCAAAAGCACTGAGATGAGACAACCAGAGACCAATCTGCCTCAAGAACCCTACAAGGAAAGAATGAAAGTTCATGCAGAGTTAGTCTATATTCTTATGACCACAGCTGTTGAAAATCAAACTCATTCTAACTCACCTTCCAGCCCCTTGCCACCCCTTCCTTTAAAACACCAAGAACAGCTGGCTCTTTGCCCACCATCCTGAAGGAGCTAAAGCCCCCAGGCTGTGCATTCAATGAGGAGCAGATGGAGTTAATACTGTTTAGGGACAGGGATGTACCCTTCTATCCTTCCTTCTGTGTTCTCCACCTATCACCCCCTCTCCTACCTCTCTACCCTCTAGGCACTGAGTCCTTTTTTTTTTTTTTTAATTATGCTATGTTAGTCGCCATACATTAGTTCTTGATGTAGCATTCCATGATTCATTGTTTTCATATAACACCCAGTGCTCATCACCACATGTGCCCTCCTTAATACCCATCACTGGGCTAACCCATCGCCCCACCCCCCTCCCCTCTGAAACCCTCTGATTGCTTCCCAGAGTCCATAGTGTCTCATGGTTTGTCTCCCCCTCTGATTTAACCCCCTTTAGTTTTCCCCTTTCTTCTCCTAAGGTCCTCTATGCTCTTCCTTATGTTCTACATATGAGTGAAACCATATGATAATTGTCTTTCTCTGCTTGACTTACTTCGCTTAGCATAATCTCCTCCAGTTCCATCCATGTTGATGCAAATGGTGGGTATTCATCCTTTCTGATGGCTGAGTAATATTCCATTGTATATGTGAATCATAGGCAGTAATCCCTGAGTCCTTTAAAATAAACCCACCCCTCACTCTTAGATTCAGAGGTGCCAACAGCCAACAGTACTCCAGATTCCCTCTTGGAACCAACAGCTTTGAGACCCTATGACTCCTTTTTGTCCAGCTTCTGAGCCCCTCCCTCACATGCCCCTCCCCATCCTGATCACATTCCCAGGGAAGTTGTTCATTTCCTGACAATGGAGCTTCAAGTCAGGTGGGTGGAAGCATGTGCTATCCATGCTCTCAGGATGTGAGGAGAAGGGGGCTGAACACATATGTGTACACCCAGGCCCATGGCTGACTGATCTGCTTCTCAGATTCTGGTTGATTAGCCAATTGACAGATGTAGAAACATCCTAACTCAGAGTTTTAAACATTTTATATGATATCAAAGATAATTGTAAAAACCATGAGTACTGTAACAATTAGCAAGTGTTTATTTCCTTTTCATTTGGAATTAAGTAGGGTTGATTAAACTGGCTTTTAACAATTTAATTTTTTTCAAATAATTGTGAACTAGCAAATATGTATTTCTCACTTTCAGTTCAATGCTGCAACAATCTAAGAATTAGTCAGTGATTCACATGGAAAGTAATCACAATTTTATTCTGTTTTTCCCCAGGGCATTATGGAAAAAAACACCAAATCAAGTCAAACTATTCTTGTAATTTTGCCCTCCCTCTCTCTCTCCATGGTGCAAGGCAATATGATTAGCTCTGTCATAATTAGCTGGGTCACTTCGGGCAACTTGCTTGATTTCTCTGGACCTTAATTTTCTCTTATGTAAATGGATGAGTTCAGTCTTAATGAGCTCTAGGGTCATTTCTAGCTCCCAAAAATTTTTTAAATAAATATCACTGTTCTTCCAGAAAGGTCTTTCCTTCTGTATACAGCAGGTTCTACCACTTGCTCTGTGTGAAGACCTACTCACATGCACAGGGTCAGCTAGGATCCACCCACTCACATATAAGTGCCGCTTTTCAAACGGACTTAACATCAGCTCCCAAGGAAAGAAAAACAAACAAAAATAACAAACAAAAACAAAAATCAGGCACACACCACAGAAAAATTTTGTAGCTGTAATTTATGGCCTCCGTGGAACTGGTTCTTTTAAAAAAAAAAAAAAATTCCAACTTCCTTCATGCTTGCTGGAAAGAGTACAGCCGTTATTGTTTTATTTTTCTCACTTCAAATGCAAAAAACAAAACCAAAACCAAAAAACCAAAACTCTGTGTAGTGGGTAGTATTGAATCTATAAACAAAGCTCTTTTGAAGCAAGTTTTAGAGCAGAAAGAAAACAGCCTTCACACCTAGGAATCAGCACAGGGTACCATACTGATCCTAATTCTCATTGCAGTCTCTGCGCTTGACGTAGGGGTTTGACAATTGAAGTCGTGTTTTTGAAATTTAAATCGATTTGTCTTGTTGTAGATGTTCAGTGTGATCCCGCTAGTTAAACTTTCATGTTCTTATATCACACTAAGTTTTAATTACTGTATGTGCAAAAAAGATTATACAAAAATGAATTCCAAATAAAAAGGCAGAGAAAATTTTCTGAATATATACCCAACTGCTTAAACATGTTTAAGGGTTTGTAAAATTAACCGGTGATTCATCTAGGTTGCCAGTTTTGAACATCTACCATAGATATTTCTTTTCAAGTAGATTATCTTGTTAACCGCATTGCTGTCAGCCAAGTTGTTTTTGAGGAAATCCCCTAAAACAAGATCACAAGCTCTGTCACTAAAGAACTAAGAATATACACTCTGAATCTATACCAAAGTCTTGAAGAAAGGATGGAAAAAGTTATTTGCCACCTCCAAGAACCAAAATGCTTCATGCTTATGGAATGCTTTCACTGTGCCAGGTCCTGATCTAAGTGGGTGACACATAGTAACTCATTTAACATTTTTAACAACCTGTTAGGGTACTTGCTATTATTGTCCGCATTTATAAATGAAGAAACTGAGGCACACTGTAACCTAACCACAGTTACCAGCTGAAAAGTGGCAGAGCCTGAATTACAAATCCAAGGGTGTTGACCCTAAAACCTACTTTTTTAAAATAACACCTTTACTGAAATATAATTCACATATCAATAATTATAAAATTGTGTTGCTGGGCTTGTATAGAAAGATGTCATCTGAATTACAGTAATAGCACAAAGGACAGGGGAAATGGAACAAAGTTTTTGCATGCAGTTGAAAATAAGTTGGTATTAATCTGAATTAGAATTCTCAGATTTTTAGGTATAATCCCCAGAGAAACCACTAAGGAAAAACTGAAAAATAAACAGTAAAAAGAAACAGAAAAAGAATTAAAATGGTATATTAGAAAATATCTTTTTACACAAAATAAGGAAGTAATGAGGAATAGAAGAAAAAAACATAATACCTATAGCAAGGAATTTGCAAAATGGCAGATGTAAGTCCTACTTGTCAGTAATTAGATTAAATGTTAATGAATCACATATTAATATTAAGATTTGTTTTATGGCCTAACATATGGTCTATTCCAAAGAATGTTTCATTTCCCCTTGAGAAATGTGTATTTCTTTGTTGTTGGGTAGGATATTTCATAGCCATCCATGAGGTCTGTTTTATTGTGTTGTTTTAGTCTTCTATTTCCTTGCTAATCTTCCACCTGTTAGTTCTGTCTGTAATGGAAAATGCAGTATTGAAGTCTCCAAATTTTATTTGTTAAATCATTTTTGTTCTGTTTGCTTGTTTGTTTTTATTGAGGTATAATTGACATATTAGTTTCAGGTGTGTAATAATTATGTGTGTATATTGCAAAATGGTCACCACAGTAGCTAATATTTGTTGCCATACATAGTTACAAAATGTGTGTGTGTGTGTCTGATGAGGACTTTTAAGATCTTACCCACCAACTTTCAAATAACTGGAAATTTATACCTTTTGACTCCCTTCACCCATTTTCCTTACTCCTACTCCCACGTCTGTTTGAATTGTTAAATTATCTATTTTCCCTTTTGTCAGCTTTGACTTTTTTGTATTTTGGGGCTTTCTTATTAGATACAGATGCTAATGATTGTTGTTTTCCTCATGACCCTTTAATCATTATAAAATGTCCTTCTGGGTGATGTACTCAACTAATGAATCATCGAATATTATATCAAAAACTAATGATGTACTTGGCCAGTTGAATTTAAATTAAAAAAAATGTCCTTCTTTGTCTCTAGTAAAAATATTTGTCATAAAGTCTATTTTGTCTGATATAAATATAGCCGCTCCAGTTATCTTTATGTCCTATTTGCACAGTTTATATTTTTCCATCTTTTTACTTTCAACCTATTTGCAACTGTGAATATGAAGTGTATCCCTTAGATACAACACACAGTTTTGTTTTTCATCTTGCCAATCTCTGCCTTTTGATTTTAGTATTTAGTCTACTAATGTTTAATGCAATTACTGATAAATAGGGTTTATATCTGCAATTCTACTATTTTCTTTCCATATGCATTATGTCTTTTTTCTTCCCCTATTCCTCCATTACTTCTTGCTTTGTGTAAAAAGATATTTTGTAGTATACTATTTTAATTCTTTTTCGTTTATTTGGACATATTTTTCAGGTTTTTCCTTAGTGTTTCTCTGGGGACTACAATTTAAAACCATCATGAGAGACTATGGACTCTGAAAAACAATCTGAGGGGTCTGAAGTGGCAGGGAGGTGGGAGGTTGGGGTACCAGGTGGTGGGTATTATAGAGGGCACGGATTGCATGGAGCACTGGGTGTGGTGAAAAAATAATGAATACTGTTATGCTGAAAATAAATAAATTTAATTTTAAAAAATAAATAAATAAATAAGTGATTAAAAAAATAAAACTATCATTTAAAACAACTTAGTTCATAATAATACCAATAAATTTCAGTAGCATACAAAAACATTGTCCCATTTCCCTTGCCTTTTGTTCTGTTACTGTAATACAGAATACATCTTTCTATATTATAAGCCCATCAACACAATTTTATAATTACTGCTTTATAAAACTGTTTTTAAAATCAGAGGAGAAAAGAATTCAAACAAATATAAATTTATACTGGTTTTGTCTATTTCTCTATGTAAGTTACATTTGCCTTCTTTTTTAAAGGGTAGTGTTTGCTAGATATACAGTTCTTATTTAATTTTTCCTTTCAGCAATTTGAGTACATCATTCCACTGCCTTCTAGCTTCCGTGGTTTCTGATGAGTAGTTAGTTTTATCCTTCTGATAAACTCCTATAGATAATGAATCATTTTCTCATATTGCTTTCAAAATTCTCCTTTGTTTTCAGCTTTTTTTTCCAATTTATTTATTTTCAGAAAAACAGTATTCATTATTTTTTCACCACACCCAGTGCTCCATGCAAGCCGTGCCCTCTATAATACCCACCACCTGGTACCCCAACCTCCCACCCCCCCGCCACTTCAAACCCCTCAGACTGTTTTTCAGAGTCCATAGTCTCTCATGGTTCACCTCCCCTTCCAATTTACCCAAATTCCCTACTCCTCTCTAACGCCCCTTGTCCTCCATGCTATTTGTTATGCTCCACAAATGAGTGAAACCATATGATAATTGACTCTCTCTGCTTGACTGATTTCACTCAGCATAATCTCTTCCAGTCCCGTCCCTGTTGCTACAAAAGTTGGGTATTCATCCTTTCTGATGGAGGCATAATACTCCATAGTGTATATGGACCACATCTTCCTTATCCATTCATCCGTTGAAGGGCATCTTGGTTCTTTCCATAGTTTGGCGACTGTGGCCATTGCTGCTATAAACATTGGAGTACAGATGGCCCTTCTTTTCACGACATCTGTGTCTTTGGGGTAAATACCCAGGAGTGCAATTGCAGGGTCATAGGGAAGCTCTATTTTTAATTTCTTGAGGAATCTCCACACTGTTCTCCAAAGAGGCTGCACCAACTTGCATTCCCACCAACAGTGTAAGAGGGTTCCCCTTTCTCCACATCCTCTCCAACACATGTTGTTTCCTGTTTTGTTAATTTTGGCCATTCTAACTGGTGTAAGGTGATATCTCAATGTGGTTTTAATTTGAATCTCCCTGAGGGCTAATGATGATGAGCATTTTTTCATGTGTGTTTTCAGCTTTTGACAGTTTGATTCTGAGGTATTTAGGGGTACATATCTCTGAGTTTAATCTTTTTGAAATTTAACTTCTCAGGTGTCTATATCAATGTCTTATCAAATTTGGAAAGTTTTTAGCAATTAGTTTTTTCAAATATTCTTTCTGCTCCTTTCTCTCTTTCTTTTCTTTCGGGGACCTTCACTATGAGTATGTTGGTACTCTTGATAGTGTCCCACATGTCCCTGGGGCTCTGTTCATTTTTCTTCAAATTTTTTTCATTTTAATTTACTTATCTTCAAGTTATTTTCAAGTTCACTAATTCTTTCTTCTTCGTGTCTACCCCAATATACTTTTGAGACCCACTAGTGAATTTTTGAATTTTTCATTCTAGTTATTATATATTTCAGCTCCAGAATTTCTATTTGATTTCTATTCATAATTGCTATCTTTTCATTGATATCCTCTGTTTGATTAGACATTATTCACTTGGTTTTCTTTAGTTTTTGAACATGCTTATAATACCTGATTTAAAATCTTTGTCTATTAAAACCAATGTCTTGGCTTCCTCAGTGACATTTGACTGCTTTTTTTTTTTTTTTCCTGTGTATGGACCATACTTCTCTGTTTCTTTGTGTGTCTTTCATTTAAAAATAAAAAGTGCTAGACATTTTAAATAATACAATGTGACAACTCTGTAAATCAGATTTCCTGCTCTCCAGAGTGTGTTATAGATGTTTGTAGGGTTGTTGCTGCTGCTACTCTTTGTTTAGTGACTTTCCAGAACTAATTCTGGAAAGTCTGTATTTTTTATCATGTGTGGCCATTGAAGTCTCTGCTGGGTTAGCTTAATTGTCAGTTAGCAATTGGACAGAAATTTCCTTAGTTAATTGACTTAAGAAGTCCTCAGTCCTCAAGGAGTTCTTTGTGTGTTGGGGGAATGTCATCAATGCTCCACCAGTAAATTTGCAATTCTGCTGTAGCTTTTACGTCCTGTTTGCATCCACCATATCTCAAGATCACTAAGAGGTGAAATATTAGAACCCTCTTAGGGCCTTCCTGGCCATGCTTACTGACCTGCACATCTGTGTAGCTATTCAGACTCTTAAGAGTATGTCAGAGTTGTTCAAAACCTGCTACGGACATCTCTGTCATTAGGTTTGCCTTTTACGTTCTTTTGGGGGGCAGCCTTTTATTATTACCAATTGGTATCATTCCTTAAGGCAGCTGTGATATCAAACAGTCACTTCTAATTGTTTTTGAAAAACAGTCTTTGGGTAAGGCTATTTGCACAGGGTGAATTCTGAATCTAATCAAGTAAAAAGAAATCCGGAGAATGGAGTTTTCAGAGAACCCCCAGACAGATTAGTGGCAATTCTTTGGAGATGGAGCTTTTAGAGAGTTCCAAAGCCAATTTTCTCCCCTTAATTTGTTGCTAGGTTGCAAGTTTTTATACCACAGTTGTGAGGCTCTTGACTTTCATGACTACCGTGGAGCTATGGAGAGGAGTGGGGATAAGGCAAATTCCAATGCTACAAAGCTCACGATTCTTAATGAGACTCATTTGTTTTTGTTGAATAAGTTCCACCTCAGATTATTGTAAGTCTTTGATCCATTCCCAAAGTTCTGAAAAATTTGGTTTGATCATGTTTCTTAACATTCCCTTTGTTTTTATGAAGGAACAGTTTCTTGGAAGTCCTTACTCTGTCATTTTAGAAATGTTTCCTTAGAGCACACTCTTAACCACAACACAAATTAGGAGTCTACCACAGTCCTTGAAAGTTTTACATATTGTAGTAATATTTAAGTATCCAGTGTCATCTTCCTGATATCCTATTGAAAAAAACATAATATTTTATGCATATCCTTTTACTTCTCTTTCTTTTGTACATTATAGGGCATTATATTGCTCTTTTAGAAATTGTATATAAAAATTATCTGTGGATTTCATTTCAGTACAATAAAGAGATGTTATAAAGTATTTGTTTTAAAACTAGGAAGGGACATTGTTTTTTGAAGGTTGAAAATCCCTTACTCGACTCTCTTCCCATTCCTATCATAGTCCTGAAGAATATCTCCAAAGAGGCCTGAAGTCCCTATTCTACTAAAGATTCACTTTAAAGAAAAAAAAAAAGAAGGAGTTTAAGAGGTTAAAAAAAAAAATCAGAGGTTACTACAAATACCTCTTGGAAATTAGAATGGAAAAGAAAGTGGGAGCCATTTGATAAACCACATAGAAAACAGTGAAATAAGTCAAGCAGAGAAAGTCAATTATCATATGGTTTCACTTATTTGTGGACCATAACAAATAGCATGGAGGACAAGGGGCGTTAGAGAGGAGTAGGGAATTTGGGTAAATTGGAAGGGGAGGTGAACCATGAGAGACTATGGACTCTGAAAAACAATCTGAGGGGTTTGAAGTGGCAGGGGGGTGGGAGGTTGGGGTACCAGGTGGTGGGTATTATAGAGGGCACAGCTTGCATGGAGCACTGGGTGTGGTGAAAAAATAATGAATAATGTTTTTCTGAAAATAAATAAATTGAAAAAAATAATAAAAATAAATAAATAAATAAAATGTCAAGAAAAAGAAAACAGTAAGGTATTTTCCATAATGAGAAAAATATCATGCTTTGGTTAATCATAAATTCTGTCTAAAAGTCATCATATATACCATTCAAATTTTGCCAACTTTCAAATGATTAGAAGCTAATAAAATAAATACCATATAGGCTATATTGAATGTATTAATTTCTTTTGATGATTAATAAGAGCTCTAGAAAAACCTTATATAAATAAGAGCTATCAACCTTAAAATATTATACTTATAAATAGCTTTATAGTACAAAATGGTGACTTGGTACCTATTTAAACTATTGGCTATATATTTTTTAAATTCCTTCAATAATTATGGATAAACCTGGCCATAATTTATTATAGACATTTTTTATACTTTAGAGTTATCCAAAAAAATATTCTCAAAATCTAATTTTTTCTTCGTTTTCAGGTGTAAGATGAATTCCCAATTTGTGATGCCAGAGAGAGTAGTAAAGGGGAACAGGGTCTTATTTTCAAAATGAATCTAGTGCATGGAACTCAGGCGAGTTACAGAGAGTTTTCTGCTAAGAAGTAATGGCAAATATGTTTCATATGGATGAGTGGCATCTACTTTCTGAGCATTTTAAGGATTATTTATTTTGTGTTTGCCAATTTTTGCCAAATTTAGTTTCATTCTCTGTCTTGCCCATTTTCTGATGCCACAATAAAAAAGTAAAACAGATAATCAAAAGAAGGGAAGCTATCAAAAGAAGAGAGAAAAGTAAAATTAAAAAAAAATCATTACCATGAGAGACTATGGACTCTGAAAAACAATCTGAGGGCTTTGAAGTGGCAGGGGGTAGGAGGTTGGGGTACCAGGTGGTGGGTATTATAGAGGGCACGGATTGCATGGAGCACTGGGTGTGGTGCAAAAATAATGAATACTGTTATGCTGAAAATAAAAAATAAATTAAAAAAAATCATTGTAATAAGGCTGCTATAAAATGCTCTTAATAAATATTTAAGAAATCAGTACCTGAAAACTTAAGAATAGAGCAGAAAGGCTCAAGACTAAGGAAAGACACACTCCCAGAAAACTTCGTAAATGGAAACAAACTTCTTAGGTACTGTGGTACCATATATGTAATTGAATACATCTGGGCTGGCATTTATTCAATACGTACTGGTAGGGACATACAGCATTTATATAGGCTGAGTGTCCTTTCTGATTGGTTGAGATTTCCAGTCGGTTCATGTCTGTGTCTGAGCAGTTATTATTTTGATTATTACCCCTTTTATAAATATACCACATAGTTTCATTTTGGGAATAACAGCACATCCCCAAGCCCACCCCCTTTATCTTCAACACCCCAATTGGGATCTTTCATGCTACAGAAGATTGCTTAAACCGATTTCTCAATTATCATTGGAGGACCCCTTCCCTGCAAAGGATAAGCAAAAACAAACACCTTCATCACTTCACTTTTTTCTTGGTTGTAGCTGGTTTCTAAAGAGGGGTTGTCCTGGTCTCCAGAAGATTGGACCTCCAACCTTTGACTAACAATCCCAGAGAGACTTTAAATGCGTTCCAATAGCCCCTGACAATAAACAGCTACATTCTGAAGTAGTGTACTGCTCCCATCTCCCAGCTCCATAAAAGATTCCTCCAGCATGCCTCCTTTTCTCTGAATAATTCCTTTTCATTGTTTTGCTTCATTACCTTTCCTAACTGACAAGTTTTTTTCTTGGTCCAAGCTTTTGTTTCTGCTTTGGAATGTCTTGCTAGACAAGCCTCAGAATTCATCAACTTGTCTATACTTCTTTCAACTCCCAGCCCACCCATACTCTCTACCACTGAAATGGCCAAAGCTCAACAATTTCAGGGTTTGCTCTCATTTTTGTCACCAATAGCATTGCCTGTATTAAGAGTATACCAAAAGAGCCTGGGAAGTGGGGTTGCATGCATATGCCACAAATACCCAATTTACAAGATAGTTAAGTACCTTTCGTCCACTCCCTCTCATTTTTAAAGTAAAAGAATTCAAAGAATTGTATACATTTGAAATTGGCCCAATAAATCTCCTTGAGGGCTTTCAGTCAATCTTATTCGTGCTTTCCCTTGAGCCATTATAAAACTGCAGAAACAGGGTTACAAGCCCACACCTCTTTCTTCCCTTGTAGGGAAATGTTCCTGGACAAATTGTAAATGAGACTACCCTGTGGAGCATTTAAGCCATTAGCCAAGTTAAAGGCAGTAAAGGACGCCTTGCTTAAATTATCCAGTTTATTGTCTTTGAACATCTAACATGTAGAGACCCAAAGCCCATCTTGATTTCAGCTGTGTTCTCTCTCCATTTCTCCATCATCCCACAGGTTCTTGCGACTCCAGATGTGACCTTAGCCAGTGCTTAAAACAGGACAGATCGTTAACTGTGCTCTATTTTCTTTTAACAAAAAAATAGTCCACTTATGTGTATGTGTGTGTGGGGGGTAGAAATTAGTTCATGTTTATTATAAAAATTTCAAACGTTGCAGAAAAAAATACAAAAGTCAGAGTCATCCATCTTCTAACTCCTCATTTTTTACTGCTGCATAAAAAATTACCAAAAACTTAGCAACCTAAAACAACACAAGTTTATTATCAGTTTCTCTGGGTCAGCAGTTTGGGCACAAGTTAACTGCGTCCTCTGCTCAGGGGCTCAGATAATGGCAATCAAAATGTTAGGGGAGGCTGTGGCCCATTTGATGTCCAGTACTCTCTTTCAAACTCATTTATGTTCCTGCAAGGATTCAGTTCCTTGAAGCTATAGAACTCATGGAAGCTAACATCTTTTACAGGGTCAGTAGGAAAATGTCTCTGCTGCTTCCAATCTCCAGCTTGCTCTGTCCCTAACCTCTAGATCCAGATTTAAAGGGCTCACCTGATTAGATCAGGCCCACCTTGCTAGCTCCCTTTTAACTAACTCAGAGCCCACAAATTAATTATATTAACTACATGTGCAAAATCCTCTTTGCCATGTAAAGTAACATCATCACAGGAGTGATACACCATCCTATTCATAGATTTCACCCACATTCAAGAGGAGGAAATTATACAAAGGTGAAGGTCATTTAAAATTCTGCCTTCCACACATAAGTACACACACAATATGTGTTCTGTCTATGATTTCTAAAACTTAATATTCCATAAGTGTCTTTCCTGCCTAATATATGTAGATTTTCATTTTTATGATTGAATAATATTCTGTTTTGTATTTCAAAACAGTCATGTATTAGAGAAACTATTTCTGATTTTTCCTTCTTCCAAATTATGCAAGAATGAACATTCTGAAGTACTTGTCTTTGCATCTGTGTGAATATTTGCTACACATAAATTCCAAGGAAAGGGGTTAATCAAAGGATAAACCAAACCAATGCTGTGATGTTCTCTGAAGGTCCCTCAGCAATGCATGATGCTGTTTTTCTAGAAAAGCTCTGCCTTTGGTGAAGATTCTGCTGATCTTTGTACCAGTTCTGCTGAGTTATTAGCATCCTTGAAAGGAGTTCTAGAAATCACTAGCTGTCACTGCAGGAAACTTGAAAAAAGTAACATAAAGCAAAGTGGTGTTCTTCACTTGTCATTCCATCATTATTCTCCCTCAAAAAAGTTATTTTCAACTTGATTAAATAACTCTCAATGAAATGGGGCTTTATTTTAATTTCTACACTGCTTCTTTAGAAAGTGGCAATATGAAAACTAGATCATTTTGAAGGTTTCTAACTTCTCTTTTACCTTTAAAGTGACACCATACATTTTGATCATACAGTGGGAAGTGAGAAGTCAAGTTCCAAATGAAGTCTCTGAGAAAATGAATCTTAATAACAAATAAGCAAATGAAAGTTTAATTACACCTGTCTTGGAGATGTCCTATGCTTGCTAGGAGTTGTCCTTGTCTTTCGATCAAGCGATACTTTCTGAGCACTTTCTAAGGCCTAGCTCTAGGGTGGGGAATGTGTTGGTGAACAAGACAGAGTCCCAGAAGTGAATCAATCCCTCAACGAATGCATAATAAAATTACAAGATGAAAACAGAAAGACTATGACAGAACTAGATAAGGAACTTTAAAATAACTTTTCAGGAAACATGTATATTCCCCAACCTACAGACAACCTTGTTGCAAATGGAATTCAGAAATGTCTGTAAATATTAGCCCCTTTCATGGGTGACCTTAAAATGAAAAACAAACATGTGTACCCAGAAATACTTAACATCCAGCCAAAAGGGAACCATGGCATGAGTGGCCCAGGACACATTTTCCCTGACCATTCTTGAACAGAGAGAACAGCATGATTTGGAAAAAAAAAAAAAAATCTGTGGCTTTGGAGGTAACATCCTCCCACTCTGTTCACGACGAGCCTGGGAGCCCAGCCATTGGCTTTCTACCCGTTGACTAAGGCCCAACCTCAACTTGGGTTCTCTATCTGAGATCTGAAATGCAAAGCTTGTTTATCTTGTTCGAGGCTAACCTTGCCCAGGATATTTGAATTTAAATAAGGAGGTTCTGGCACCTATTAATCTAGGGTGGTGGTATAACAGTGAAATCATAGCTAGAGCCAGGATTGCTAAACACAGGTTGCCTACACGGATTGTGTAGGAAGCAGGACTACGTCCATTTGGATTGCAAATGTTTCCTTGCTGTTTTCCTGGATCTCTCTGCCTAATGATGCAACTTTCAATGTTCTGGAGGAAGGCTAACAGTCATGTTTAAATTCACAGTGACCTTCTTTCCAGCTTCAGAGGAAAGATGCAGGCTCTCAAGCAGGAACCAACCTCAGGTTCCTGTCCAACACCTCCATACCTTGACCCTGATCTACACCCACACCTCCCTGTCCCTGGGAACAATGCCTCGATCCCCACACCTGGCAAGGTTTAGCAGTCAACCTCATCCTTCTGCATTCTTGGGAGTTGAATGTCCTCTTACTCCATCTCTCTATTCTCTATTCCCACTCCCTGCCCTGGTTCTTCCTCCATAAGCATGATAATCTCTGCTAGTGTGAAAATAATCAAAACACTCTTGGCTGTGTTGCATTACCTTCTAGCCATGGTCCTATCTTCTCTTTTTCCCTTCACAACCTAGATCACTCTGAGGAGAGAAACCTACACTGCATGCCTCCATTTCCATGCTCTCCTCGTTTAGCTCTGCCCCCCATTCTCCTCCACCGTAAGTGAAGACGCTAGCAACTGGTTCAACCCTGAGTGTCTCACAGATATATAAAAATGTCTCTAGGGTTTTGTCTCCTGGGTTTCTCACTGGCTCTCAAGTTCATCACATCCGAAACTGAACTTGTCAGCCACCCAACACACACACCACCCAACCCAAACTGTCCTTCCTTCCTCCTTCATTCAGTCTTGGTCAATGCAACCATCATATTCCCTGGGAACATGAAAGTCTTCCTCCACTCATCCAGCTCTCTCATCTCCACATGCCTGTGCCCGCTGATGGCTCCCAGTCGTCCCCACGGGAGTGGAGGAGTAGAGGTCAACTCAGCTCCAAGGCCCATCCTGCCTCCCCACCTGTCTTCCACAAAGACAGATTTGCAAATCTAACTTACCCAAGAATGGAGTCTAATTGTTTGATCTGGGATAAAAGGATTTTACAGTTTCATCCTCCCTTATACCACAGTTCATTGTTTAAGAGCTTGAGCCCTGGAGCTCTGTCACTAACCAACTCTGTGACCCCAGGCAAGATTCTTAACCTCTCTGGGCTTCCCCTGCAAACTGGAGATAATAATAGTAGAATCTTTCTAATAGGGTACCAGAATGTCAGATGTGCTAATATACATAAAATTTTAGAACAGTGCCTGGCACACAGTAAGTGCTGTGCATTTTTGTTAGTTTTGTGATTCCCTGCCTACCCTTACCAGCCACCCCTCTCCCCCATGCACACAAATATGCAAGCATGCTGCCCTCACACCACAACGAACAGTGTGCCGTCCCCCAAACACATCGTCTGGGCTATTTCATACCTCTACAATTTTGTTCTTACTTCTCTTGTTGACTTTCCAAACTCCCACATTCCCCAGGACTTAGCTCAAATATTACTTTTGCTGTGCAACTTTTCTTCATACCCTAAGAGTTTCCCCCACGGAGACCCCACTGTACCCCAAATGAATTTCCAGTCCATCACGTCTATGAATTACTTTTAAAGGTCTGAGACTTAACTATTTTTGAGCACTTATCACATGCCAGGTCCTATTCTAAGTGCTTTACACCCATTATCTTGCTTACGCCTCACAGGAAAGCTCTGAAATGTTGTAACGATTGGTTTACCTTTTCATCATTCCTCCTAGATCACGAGGGTCTCTGTAGGCAAGAACCTATGTGTCGGTCAGTCCCGCATCCCCAGCACCTAGCCTGGTACATAAAGGGTACACAGTGAAATTAATACCTCCAAATTGAGCCAATCAAAGTGGAGTCAAACTCAGAGATGGGAACATGTACAAATTCCTGACATTGAAGGACACTTAAGTAAAGGATGAATGGTAGCTGGAACTGAAATTCATCCATGCTATAGACAAAGACTGCTATAACTACTTCTCCCCACTGTTAAATCATTATTACTAGATGAATATTTTCTATAGCGCAGACGGCTTAATGTGCTCTCATTGGTTTCTGTACTGTCATATAATTTCAGGTCTTTCCAAGGACATCATAATAGAATTCATGATGACATTTTATTCCATGCTCTTGCCTCAAGGGTCATATGTAAAGTTCTGTAAAGTTTTGGCTTGTGGGTTGCCTACCTTTGATAAAGGGTAAAGAGATACTCACCCTGTCACCCTTTTCTTCTTGGACACCAAATGGAAATTTGCCCAAATTAGAGACAATTATAGTCAGGAGTAAACGTTATAGTTTCTATGGCAACAGCCTAAGCCCATAAACACAAGCATTTTATTGCTTGTTACAAGAGATCTGCTTCTTATAAATCTAGTATGCATAAATATAAACATAAATATAAAAGAAATGCAAAGATATATATATTTCGGTTTCAATTAACTTTTCTATCCTTTTAGCGCATAGTATTAACTTTTCTTTTCTACCCTTTTAGCACATAGTATGCTCTGTTTCATTAGGCAGCAAAGGATGGTTGAGACCAAAACTGTTTCATGCACTGGCTGGCCTTGAAACTGATATTAGTAGGTAAGAGAAATCCAGCCACCTGATGCCCCCCCAAGGGTGCCAATGGGAACGCATCTGTCCAGCAAACTCAAGTCCAGGACATCTCTGGCGAGTCTTCAATTTAGTTTTTTTTTTTTTTTTTTCCATTCCAGCAACTTGTAGGTAGTGTACTCACAGGAATTCTGGACACCTTTTGATTTCTTGGGGCGTTGACTGGAACGGGAAGTTTAATCTTCTTGGGGTGGTGTTTTTTCAGGAACTACCACTGCTGGAATGAAGCCTGGATGACAAGACCTGATCTTCCCGTTGGATTTGGAGGGTGGCAAGCTGTGGACAGCACCCCGCAAGAAAACAGCGATGGTAAAATCGCATCCTCCCTCCAGGAACTCATTTCACAGCAATCTTTCTTTTGCTCTTAGGGTTGCATTTGATGTGCGGGCAACACTCCCACTGGGAACCAACATCAAAAGCGTGTTTCCTGGCCCCATGTACAGTATTAACAGCCTGTCAATCAGTTTAATTTCATCTCAATGGTCGGCTTTCCCCTGATTATTCTATAACTGGTTAAAAAAAAGTGCATAAAACTTAACATATATAATTCATCTACTCTTGCTTTGATAAGCAGTTTTGAAGACAAGAGAAAAATGTCCATGTAGGCACTTTTACTAGGCTCTAAAATATACCTCGGCCCTCTGTGATGCACAGTGATAAGCTATAAGGCAGTAGAGAAAATAAAGAACTCAAAAAATAGTTACAGATCTAGTTGTTTTTCCAGAACCTGATTTCTTTTTATGTTGTGTGATTTCTTCCAAAACCTAAGTATGTGGGTATTTATCATCTAACTTGCAGTCTATGCTAAGCAATGAGTGGCAGTTATGACCTCCCCCAGATTTTTATAAAATCACATCACAGGCCTCCATTTCTCTTTAATAGGATGATAAAAATCAGTGGCCTGGGGACATTATGTTTACTTCCTCAGGTGTTGATATGAGATATTGACGTGTGTGTATATATACGCATATATCCATAGACATTCATAACTTATTCATAAGAGACTCATGCTTTATTTATGCTGGATTTTGAGGGAGAATGTTCAACACTTTCTCTGTTCTCAATTATGTATCATGAGGAGACGTCAGAGATGACTAATGGCAGTTAATCTCTTATTAACCAAAGATAGCTGGTTAAAATGTAAAGAACTTTATAAAAGTAATCATGTGCCTACTGACTTCCTGAATGCATGTTTGGCATTGATCGATGTCCAGATTCCCCAATTTAACACTTGACATCCATCCATAATGTCCAAAAACAAAACACAAAAATCAAAACAAAACACAATCACTGGGGACACATTACCATCTCCAGCATTCCAGAGACCGGTGGGAAATGGATCAGTCCTCTGTAAGCAAACAGCTCAGCCTCAACACAGACATCTGAAGTTATGTGTTCCAGGTGGGAGACCAGACACAGACATCGTGATGCCCTGTATTTTGGTTTGAGGAGGCATTTCCAACGAAGCCCTCTTGATGACACACATTGGTCATTGGCTGTCTCTGGCCATGGGAAGCATTGGGGCTATATCAATGTTGAAGTTGGGAACACTTGCCTCTACAGAGCCTGTATCTGTTTCTGGACAGAACTGGAGATAACAAACTCACATTTCCCTTCCTTTGTGTGATACAGGCATGTATCGGTGTGGCCCAGCCTCTGTTCAAGCCATTAAGCATGGCCATATTTGCTTCCAGTTTGATGCACCCTTTGTTTTTGCAGAGGTAAGTAGTAAGCTGGAGAGAAGTGCCACTTTCTTCCCCAACCTCTTAACACTTGAAAAATAAGACATCAGGTTGTGACTTCTAAATTTCCCAAGTCCGTGGCATGTGTTTATGTCTACAAAGTCGGCTAAACATCATTCCAACCTCCAGGCTCTTAATTCTAAATGTAATTCTTACTTAATATTTTTCTCTCCTTGATGTTTTGAGATTTTCTCCTTGAAAAGCAATTGTGTTACTAACTTTAGTTGAGTTCTTCGCACCCATGAAATAGATACCAACTGCTCCTGAGAAATTAAGTGACTAAATGACTCAACTAAAAATTGGTGGAGACGGTCCATGAATTGAAACTTCAGAGCGTACTAGTTTACTCCGACACTAACGTAACAGTTCTATAAAAACAAAATCCAGACACACCCCATCCAGGGGTTCAGTCTGGGAACTGCAGCCCAGTTCCTGCCACTCCAGTCCATCCATCACTGGGGAGGGAAAGCAGAGCTGCTAAAACAGGGAAGGGAGGGAATGACAGCTAGGAGGCAGCGTACTTCATGGGTTGATGGGGAGTAGATGAGGTAGAGACTACACCAAGGAGAGCTCTAAAAATCAAATTAAATATAAAGGGTATTGGTAAAGGAGAAGGCTGGGAGGCTGGAAGGCTGAGGACAGGCAGTGAAGAGCAGAGAAATACGTCAGAGGCTAAGAGGCAGGTTTTACCCAGAGTACAATTTCACCAATAAACGCACTGAAGTAATGTCGGTTGTATACAGAAGAGTTACTTTGTAATCACTATGCCTACCATTTGAGACTCTTAGCCACCCTTCAAAATTAGTATTATGATTCTTCCCTTTTTACAGAAAGGAAAATTGAGGCAGAGTGGTTAATAACCTGTCCACACTCACTGAACTAAATAAACCGTCATGCTAAGATCTAAAGCCAGGCAGGGACTGAATGAAACTCATGTCAGTAACCGCCACACTCTACTACTACACTGGGATTGGATAAATCCCTATTATAAATATGTGGTGAGCACTGTCCTGTAGGGAACTCAGAATTTTATGCCTTTATGAAACTAGATTCTTGGGCCGCCTGGGTGGCCCGGTCCATTAAACCTCTGACTCTTGGTTTTGGGTGATGGAGCCCTGGACAGGCTCTGCGTTCAACAGAAATCTGCTTGAGATTCTCTCTGCCTCTGCTTCTCCCCCTGGTGCTCTCGCTCTCAAATATATAAAAAAATTAAAAAAAAAAAAAAAGAAATTAGATTCTTGGTGGGAGATGGCAACACATAGCACACTAAAGGTTAAATAACAGTAGTACATGAGGCTCTGTGGAGCTAATTGTTAGATGAGCCATGTAGGTGAAGAATGATCTGCATTTAATACATACCGATTCGTTAATTGAGGAAGCCGGGTCAGGAACTGAGTGGGACAGTAAAGGCTATAAGACACCAACAGGGAGGGAGGGTGACATGAGGATGGACAATAAGGACACCTGTGTGAGAGCCACAGTGGATGGACAGGAGCATGGTGGGAGCACATGGAGAAAGGGATAGGGAGGCTCCTTGGAGGGTTTAGTGCCTCAACTGTGTCTTGAGGGAGAGTTTGGAGTTACTCAGTCCAAGTGGGTAAGAAAGAAGCCGGAGGAAGGAAAGAAACTGAGGTAGAGGGGACAGTCTGAGCCTCTGAATGGTGTGTGAGGGAAATGACAAGTTGTGCAGGCTCACGGAAGGTGGCATATCCGGGGTACAGAAGATGCAGGCAGAAGGAGCCTGAGTCCAGTGGAGCTAGGACTTGAAAGAGGTGGCCCCAGGGGGGAGGTCAGGGGGAAGCCTGTGTTTGCCCCACACCCACCCGAGAGGGCGGGGCCTGAGCTCCCCAAATGGCAAGAGGGGGGAAGGAGGAGGGAGCATCCGGAAATGTTTAGGAAGCAAAATTACCGCGAATATTCAGACAGCAAGATCGGGAATTTGAATACACAAAGGGGACAGTATTTCTTACATGGAGACTTCCATTACAGTTGCTAGAAGCCTGGGGAAAACAGGCAGACTGTATTTCGAATTTCATCCCCCTCGATTTCACTTCGGGATTTGGAGATTTATCCGACCTCCCCAGCCGCCAGCTGATAGTTTATGATGCTGGGAGAACCTCTTAATGGGAAATCACTCTAAAATTCACAGAACCACGTTTCTTATATTTTTATTATGCTTTGTTGCTGCAGAGAAAGAGGGAGCAACCTCTTTCCAAGAGCGAATTGCCTAATAGCTGTTAATGCGAACGGTTTTTGCTATTATTAAATATAGATCGGGGTGTTAGGCATGTCATCAGGATTCGCAGATTATAATTACTCCTCTCTCAACCACTGCAGACTTGTCTGACAGAGCGTACGATTTGCTGCTTTGGCACGGGCTGAGCCCCGGGGCTGAGCCATTTATAAGAGATGCTCAAGCTGTTGAAAGTGTATGAGGAATCTTTTCTCAAGGGTGCCCAAAGGAGGACCACACGGGGGGCGTCGTATTTAACTTTAATGAGAGTGTCCATGACTCAGGTTCAGATGGCATCCTCCCTTCCCTGCTCCATCGTCTGGCTGCGTAAGCCTGCCTGTCACACCCCAGGCAGGCAGCCCAGTGTGCCTTTTCTTGCCTCTCACTGGTCATTCCTTACTCACTTCCGGGCTGGATTAAACATCATGTTCACTGACGTTTTTTGATCATCTCAGAGCCGTGGTCTCCTTTAGTGAAAGCAAAACCCAAAATAAGAAGTGAATGGGAGCAGAGGATACAGGCTTCCAGTTATAGAATAAGCCACGGGGATGAAAGGCACAGCATAGAGAATATAGTCAATGATGTTGTAATAGTGTTGTGTGGTGACAGATGGTAGCTACACTTGCCGTGAGCACAGCATAGAGAAGTTGAATCACTATGTTGTACACCTGAAACTTATGTAACATTGTGTATCCACTAGACTCATATTAAAAAATTAAAAATTAAAAAAGAGGCAGGTACATGGGAAGCATCCTATCTCTGCCCCATTTCCTCTCCTCCTCTCTTTTAGAAAGGTATTCTTCACATTTTTAGATTGCTTCCAGGGCTTGAAGCTTATTTCTCTAACTCCTCCTTTCTCATGCCCTCAGTGCCATGGAGAGGACCTCCATTCTGGAAGCCCATTTGCCTTTTCTTTCCCCAACTAATGGTGGCCTTTGGCTTCTAAAGGGGGAGAGGAGAGAGCAGAACAATGCTAAGCTGTGGAGTCGTCTCGTGAGTTCCCGTGTTCACTTGATTTTAAATTCCTCTCATTGGCTCTGTCTTCCCCATCATATCAGACCACCCCAAAACTGCATATACATGCACACTCGAGCACATGCCCACTCCCCTCCCTCCCTGTTCCTGAGATGATTTCTGCAGCAAGGATGACTGGTCCCCCAGGGCCACAGTAACTGCTCCATTGCTCAGAAGTTACATAGCAATTTCCCTTGATCTGGGCCAGAGGCACTGTGGATACCAATGGTACAGATGCTTCCTTCTCAATTCAAGGTTATTTTGCTACCACTTGTTAGCCCATTTTGGGGGCTCCTATTCTGATCTAAAATAGTTCATCCATTTATTCAAATAATGTATATGATTTTAGAATCAGATTGGCTTCTCTTCTTAATCTCCTTCATGCATCTTGCCAGAAATACCTTCTAAGGGTATATACCTCCTACACTGTTGGTGGGAATGCAAGCTGGTGCAGCCACTCTGGAAAATGGCATGGGGTTTCCTCAAAAAGTTGATAATAGAGCTGCCCTATGACCCAGAAATTGCACTTCTGGTATTTACACCAAAGATACAAATGTAGTGATCTGAAGGGGCATGTGCACCCCAATATTCATAGCAGCAATGTCTACAATAGCTGAACTATGGAAAGAACCTAGATGTCCATCAACAGATGAATGGATAAAGAAAATCTGGGATATATATATATATATAATGGAATACTATGCAGCCATCAAAAAACCCCAAATATTGCCATTTGCAACAACGTGGATGGAACTAGAGGGCATTATGCTAAGCAGACTAAGCCAATCAGAGAAAGAGAATTATCATATGATCTCACTAATATGAGGAATTTGAGAAACAAGGTAGAGGATCTTAGGGGAAGGGAGGGAAAAATGAAACAAGACAAAACCAGGAAGGAAGACAAACCATAAAGGACTCTAAATCTCAGGAAACAAACTGAGGGTTGCTGGAGTGGAGGAGGTGGGAGGGATGGGGTGGTTGGATGATGGACTTTGGGGAGCATATATGCTATGGTGAGACTGATGAATCACAGACCTGTACCCCTGAAACAAATAATACATTATATGTTAATTTAAAAAAAAAAAGAAATGCCTTCTAAAAACAACACGCATCTATCCAAGTCTGTGATGCTGATCCTTTGAACTCTGTACAATACTGAGCTCTATGAACTTGATTCCTAGCCTACCTCCCTTCTCTTGTCTGACCCTTTTCCTCTCTATTCTCCACAAACTAGCCATAATTATCCTTTTAGAATGTAAATAAAACACATTACTCCACCTTCTAGTGGATTTCCACCACCCTTACAATAACATTGATCACAAGTCTTTACAAAAGTCTATGTGATCTGGCCCCTGGCTTTCTTTCCATCTCGTCCCTTGCTCATTTCCCTCCAGGCCATACTGACCTTGCCCTTCTGGCAACATGTAAACTTCTGAGCTTTTATATATACTGTTTCTTTTTCTGGAAAAGCTCTCCCCTACCCTCCACCACACTTTGTACACCTGACCCCTCCTTGCATCCAAGTCTCTGCTCAGGTCCCCTCCTCAAAGAGACCTTGACTCACCCTATCCCACCCCCACCGAAAATCTCACTTCCTGACCCATTGCTTTTATCTTTCTACCCTGCCTTAGTGTTATTATTTCTCTCCCTTCTAGAACATAAGTTCTGGGAAAGTATTGTCATCACTGAAAGCAAGTTCTGGCACAAAGTAGTCTTGGATAAGTACTTGTTGAATGAATGAATGATGGGTGGATGGCTGAATGAAGCAAGCAAGCAAACAAAAGCAGATGCAGAGGACCCTGCTAAGAACAGAATCTCGGAGATTAGGATAGGATCCCAATGGTGTCCTCAGAGCTGGAGATCCTGGTGGGAGACAAAGCACAGGGACAAAGCAGCAGGGAACACACACAGGGGTCTGGCCTCATAGCCAGCATCTACAGGCTGAAGGAATGGCAAGCATAGAGTAGAAGGATGGCAATTGTGCCAGAAGGTTCATGGACAAGGTTCATGGACCCACTGCCTCCATGCCTCTCAGAGGAGCACCACTTTCTCTCCACAGCCTATTTTTGTAGCTATCTCTACTTGGGAACAAAGGAGTAAAACAAATCTTGCTGCATCCTATAAAAAGAGTTTTCATCCTTAGCAGTCACAAGCATAGCTTCTGCCAGCAGTAGACATAAGCTTACATTCTAGGGGTACACGCTGAACTCTGTAGAGAGGGGAACCTCAGCTTGCAATCCCAGTCCACCTTTGCCAGGACTCTGGAGCTCAGTAAGTACCTGAACAGAGGCTTAGTTCCTGTGTCTGACAAAGAGACAAAGGTGTGGTGGACTGAAACGAGCACCAGATTCCATGCTGGGATGCCCAGGTTCTGCATTCCACAGTCCCTTCAAGCATCGGAGTAGGACTAGATGGCCATTAAAACTCCTTTTCATTCAAAAGAAGTTAGCTTTCAACATAGGGCTTTCTCCAGCAGTACTGATCTAGCTTTCTGCCTTGCAAGAATGGCATTATTAAACCCAAGCTGAGAGACATTGAGTCTTGCCCAAAGTCACAGAGTATAGATCCAACATAGATCCAATATTCTTTCCAGCATCACCTGCACTTACTGTCTGCCATCGACATGCAGTTGGCTTTGGCTGGGGGCCTAGCACCATTACCCTTTTAAGCCCTCAGTGGCTCATACGCAGCCAGGTTGGAGGACCATTGCCCTGGCAGCTGAAACTGAAAAGAAAGTTTGCTCCATGCAATCTGTGCCCTCTATAATACCCACCACCTGGTACCCCGACCTCCCACCCCCCGCCCCTTCAAAACCCTCAGATTGTTTTTAAAATAATGAATACTGTTATGCTGAAAATAAATTTTTTAAAAAATTTAAAAAAAAAAGAAAGTTTCCTAATGTTGATCAGAAAGAATACTTTCTCTCCACACCCCCATGACATACATATGCAAGAGCCATTTCGTATGTGGGTTCTCCTAGCCTTTCTCCACAAGGGACAGTGTTGCTGGACTGGCCTGAGATTTTAGCCCAAGTAAATTTCCTAAGCTCTACGTTCAAGAGAAGACAATGATTTAGCCACTGTCATATTTACCCTCGTCTCCCTGGAAAACTATAAACTGAAGTAAGGGTTCTTATTAAGAGGATATTTATCAGCATTGTTGCTATAATTTGCAAGTGAAGGAGGAGGCTGTTTGTGCTCCCATGGCCTTCTCCAGAGGGGAAGCCAAAATCCTCAGGAATCTCATTTAAAGTTTCCTTTCCTCCCCCCGCCCAAAATGACAAATATTCCTGATGTCTACCCTATCATGGCCCATCTGATTCCTAAATTCCTATTTTGGTCTTGCACATCCTAGGACTAGTGTCACAAAGCCAGGATTATTCTGCTGAAGAATGAGGTCACCATTTATCACCCCTCAGATATCTGAGCCCCATGCATGGGACCACTTGTACCCCAAGCATGAAACCATCTCCCCACCTCATGGAAGTCCTTGAGGTGAAGCAGGGTTGTATGGGAGAAGCAACATACAGTGAAGGTCAGGGAATGGGCCAGCCCAGGGGGAAGGTCAGGGAACAGGCTATGGGCTAGCCCAGGGTTTTCTTCTCTAGCAGCTCCCAGCTATGGGACCACCAACACTTTGCTGACCTTTCTTAACCCACTTGGCACACTCATCTCTAAAACACGGATAAGAATACATACCTCACAGGTGGTTATTGCTGCGAGGTTTAGATTAAATAATCTGTAAGTGTCCCTGAAACCTTGTAGCTGTTCCCTAAATGTCGGCTACTTGCTTTCACCTCAGTGGAGGTCAGAGTCCATGTAAATTCAGAACATTTTGTGAGACAGTAGAGAAAAGTTGCTCTTTGTAACCCCAACTTTGAAAGTTAGGGTTTTATCATCAAGTTCCTCCTTACCTAATAAAAACCACTACATTTTCACTCTGTTTTAAAGTTTACAAGTCATGCTCACATAGATCCTAGCTCGCTTGGTGCTGTCTCACTAACACGTTACTATGAGATTGGCAGAACAAGTATAACCATTTTCATTTTATAGAAACAGGAACTGAAGTTCAGAGAGGATAAGGTAGTTTTCCAAAAGTACACATTCAAGATCAGAACCCAAGGATCTTGCAGCTAATCCAGCCTGGCCCTGATCCGTCCTCTCGGGACTGTGGCTGGGGCAGTCCCTCTGCCTGTCACCCCCTTCCTTTTTCCATTTTTTTTCTTTATTCCTTTTAGCTTTAACAGGGTATGATTAATGTAAACTATTGTACATATCTAATAGATACATCATGATGAGTTTGGACATATGCCTACACCTGTGACATCTTCCCCATAATGAAGGAAATATGCATGGCCACAATGCGTATTCCCCACAATGCGTATTCCCAACCATGAAGGAAAGAACGCATGTGTTCTTTCGTGAGCTTCTGTGGGTTGGTTGGTAAGAACAAGTAACATGAGCCCCTTTAGTTCACTGACTCCCATGCATCTTCCAGCTTTCAACTTGGCTGTTACTTCCTCGCCACCGTCCCACACTGCCCCGCCCCACCCCACTGCCCCAGGTGCTCTCATGGTATCTTCAGCACCCCCCCCAAGTACTTATTGTACAGAATTGTTAAGTCCTCACATGCCTCTTATCTCTCTACATGGCCATCTTTGTATTGTTGGCAGTGTTTCTCTTCACTGTCCCAGGGTGGCTACAGAAGGTCCAAGCATCACCTCACTTCACGTGAAAACATTGAAAAGCAGGAAGGGAAGGGCAAACCCTCTCTTTCTATAACAGAGAAGAATCCTTCCAAGAAGCCACCCAGCAGATTTCTTCTTCTTCCCAGAAGGAGGTCACAAAGCCACAGCCAGATTAAGAGCAGTCTGGGAAAGTGAGCAATGGATGTGATGGTTTGGGCTCCTTTCTGAAGAGGCAGAATTCACAAGCAAGAAGAAGGGGAGAAAGAAGTGATTGAGGTTTAAACAATCAATATCCAAATACTCTTCATTTATAATGCCTGATGACTAAAATAAGCTAACTTATCCTTCAGGTTCATTTTTAAACAAATTCAGCCCTGTGAATCCCAGTGTTGTTGAAGAGAAGAACATGTCCGCTCTAGGGATCCGGACGGCTACACCACGGAGGGATTTTGATGACAAGAACTTCAGAGGGTAGCTAACGCTCTCTTCTCCTGTTTCTAGGTCAACAGTGATCTCATTTACATTACAGCCAAGAAAGATGGCACTCATGTGGTTGAAGCTGTTGATACCACTCACATTGGGAAAATGATTGTGACCAAAGAAGTTGGAGGAGATGGCATAAAGGATATTACTGATACATACAAGTTCCAAGAAGGTAACTTACTGCCCCTGAATGAAGATTCAGTTGCCCAAGTTTGTTTAATATTACTTACTGTCACTATGAAATGTGTTCTGGAGAAAATACCCTAAATTTTCATGAGGGAGACATCTCACACCCACAATTTCTCCTTGTAGTTTTCTTGATTTGCTCTGAGCAGAATTCCCCTTTGCATCACTTGTGAAGACGATCTGGTTTAAAGTCATGTCTTTTTTAACACAATCTAGTTCTTGCCCACAAAAACATGGAAGAATCTTAACTTCCAATAATAGAAAACACTGTGCAACTAATGTGACTTTAGTTCAATAACAGAAATTTAAACAACCGTTCACTGCTGTTTAGTACTTAACAAACTATTTTTACATGCATTGTTCCATTGAATTATCAAAGAAGTCCCTTGAGATAGATAATACAATATCAACAGGAAGTGTGATCTCACTAATTCAGGTCCATTAGGTCAAAGTCCCATTTCAATCATAAAATAATGTTAATGTTAATAGTGTTTATTGGGAGCTTCCAAGGGAGCTGTGGAGTTCAAAGCCATTTTAGTCAGTACCAGGCACCTACTCTAATGTCTGGAATTACATTTGGTGCCAGGGATCCCCAAGGTGAGCAGGATTCAGTTTCTCTTCCTGGAAAAGTGATAGGATCATCATGTGGAGTGTTTGGGGAGCAAAAAAGAAAGACACTCAGTCCAGCCAGAAGTTTCAGAAAAAGCAGAGCAGGATGAGAGAAATCACAGGCTACAGTTAAAGAAATCTAGATGGGGGCTTCCAGGCACTGAGAACACGACCAAAAGCATCTGGGAGGTGTGAGTTAGTCGGTGTGTTTAGGGTTCTAAAAACATCAAGCTCAGAGTGCCAGTGGCTAGAGGCAAAGCTGCCCAAGGTCAGTAGTGGACAGGAGTTAGAGGAGTTTGGGTTTCTTGATGGGGAATGTGGTGTATATTTTACAAATGATTCACCAGCGGCAGTTCTTAGGAGTGGCATTTATTTTAGTGAATGGAGAGAAATGACAAGTAATTAGCATATACCTAAATATTCATCAGTATTCCTGAAGTGCTAAGGAGGGCAGAATTTGTTTTAAATATTTTAGATAGTCTCTCTGCTCTTATTTAAAAAAGCAATTTGCACTATAAAGAGAAAGTTTGCTGAACTGAGAATTCTCACGCATTGTATTAGAAATTCAGGATTTTTGCCACCTGAACTAGTGAATTTTTGCTGTATTTCTGAAATGGTTCATTCTTTTCTTCTAGTGGTTATCATCCATTGCACAACATAGATACAAATGTGGGGTGTTGTTTTTTTTTTTCTTTTTGGCTTTTTCCTGAAATGAGAGTTTAAAAACCCGTAAGTACAATAAAGCAAACAAGTAATGCCCTCTTGTTATAGAGTTATGGGCAAAAAGGTTTGAAAAGGAAAAACAAAAGTCCATAGAAAAAGAGAAAGAGGGAAACCTGGGTGGCTCAGTCGGTTAAGCACTAACTTCCACTCAGGTCATGATCCCAGGGTCCTGGGATCAAGTTTTGCATAGGGCTTCCTGCTCGTGGGGAGCCCGTTTCTCTCTGCCTGCTACTCCCCCTGCTTGTGCACGCTCTATCTCTCTCTGAGAAAAAATAAATAAAATCTTTAAAAAAGAGAGAGAAAGAAACTAACTGCAACATTCCATAATCTATTCATTCATCCATTCAACAACTTGTTCTTAACCCCCCACCATATTCCCAGCACTGTTGTGTAGGGATGAGACACACAGACCTGTCTCCCCATCTAGCTGGAGAGATGATCAGGAACCAAGCCCTCACCATGCTGTGCAGCAGGTGCCCAGAACAGGGCACAGAGAAGGGAATTTCCAAATCAGACTTGGAATCCTGAAGGACATTAGTGATGGGCTCACTGAGACAAAAGGAGAAACAGGAACTGGCCAGGTGAAACACTACGAGGGGAGACTTCTCCAGGAAAAGGCAGCCCATCAGGGATTGTGGATAAACTCCTGGTGTGGAAGAAGTCTTGAACAGACAGTGTAGAGAAAAAGCCGTGGCCCTACAGGGAGCCATCCAGACAACCAGCTGACTCTTCTAAACCACACGGCAGAGCGCCATTGTCATCAGCTGTCATCCGTGGAGGTGACAGTGAAGACCAAATCAGGGTCGAATGTCAGAAGAGAAAGGACCAAAGTCCAGTCCAACAGAAGAGGAGTTGGAACTAGACCAGGGCTGGACACCAGATTAGAAGAAGTAACATGTGCCCATTCCAGATGAGGAAGATAGCTGAGGTACAGGCTTCCAGAGTTTGGCGAGAACACAAGGCTCAGGGTGGTGGACAGTGTGGGGGTCTGGTCCAAGCAAAAGAACCCCTAAATCTGCATAGATAGTTATGAGACTCTTTACCTGGCTTCTGGGTTGGAGTTCGATCCCAGGAGGTTAATTAGCCTTTTAATCAAGAATGGCAGCTACATTTTAAATTCTGACCTTAGGAATGACCAAGTGGGGAGCGATTTTACAGAAGGATTCAGAGACCATGCCTGAATCTGGTGGGACCAACTGAGTGATTATAGACGTTGCCACGGGCCCCTAGGAAAGGCTGCCGGCATCCGTGGTCACACATTTGTCACTCTGATTCTCATTATTGAATCTCTCATATAATTTCTCTAACCATAAATGCTGAACGTGGCCACTAAAATGTGGAGATGAATAAAAACATAGAGAAGAAATTATTATCAGATTCAGGGATTAACTATTTTAATTAACTAAATTGTGAAAAGATCATTTTTCATGTGGATGAATTAAAGCTTAATATTAATTTTACACTTTTTTTTCAAATATGTAAGATAAGGAAACTATAAAATTTTGAAAACCAGAATTCTTAAAACCTCTGCGGCCATCTGTCTTCTTTTATGATGGTGTCTGGATCCCATTTCCTCTTTGTTCCATCAATCACTCCCTCTGTCGCTTGTATTTCCATGTCTCCTTCCCTATTAGCTCCTTCTCATTTGCATTTAAGCAGGATCCGGTGTCACCTGTGTTTAAAAAAAAAAAAAAAGGCAACCTTTTTTCAGCAATATATTCCCCACCAAACATTCCCCGTTCGTTCTTCCCGCCATTCTCCACAGCCAGGCATCTTAAAAGAGCTGCCTGTCCTTGGCAGCCCATTATGTGCCTTTTCCTTTCCTTTCTCACCTACCATCCCCTGGATTCTGTCCCCAGCCCCAGATCCCTAAAGCTCCTCCTCCTCCTCCTTCTCCTCTTCTTTTTCTTCTCCCTCTTCTTCTTCTTCTCCCCCTTCTTCTTCTTCTTCTTCTTCTTCTTCTTCTTCTTCTTCTTCTTCTTCTTCTTCTTCTTCTTCTTCTTCTTCTTTTTGGGAGGGGAAGGTCTTGTTTATTTTTATTATTTGAGAGAGAGTGTGAGAGAGACCACAAGTAGGTTGAAGGGCAGAGGGAGAAGCAGACACCCCGCTGAGCAGGGAGCCGGAAGCAGGACTCCATCCCAGAACTCCGGGATCACGACCTGAGCCAAAGGCAGAGACACTCAACTGACTGAGCCACCCAGGTGCCCCTTGAAGCTCCTCTTCTCAAAACTGCCAGCACCACCTGATTGCCATGTGGAATAAATGTTTGCAGATCTCAGCTTGCCTGAGCTTCTCGTACCTTCTCGTACCTTCTGATGCGACTGCTCCACCCCTCGAATCTTGAAATTCTCTCTCTTCTTTGTTCCTAGGACACCACTTCTCTGAGTTCCATCCCAGCCTACTTGACTCTTTATTCTAAACCTTTCTGTAACTCTAAGCTCCTCTTTTCCCCTCACCTCTGAATGGTACTCATTCCAGGCTCACTCCTCAAGCTTCATTCCTACCCATTTTATGTTCCTTCTCCGTGGCTGAGTCACCTATCTACTCATTACCCAACTCCCCATCACCGTTGGTGTCTCTGGCCCAGCTTCTCTGTTCAGCTTCACATTCCCCTAAGTCTCCTGTAGAAACCTGAAACCAACCCTTCTAGAATGTCACCTTCTCTCACTCCCTCCCTTGCCTGGATCTCTTTCCCCTACTCCAGACTCCAGTGAAGAGAACCACAGTCCCCCCAGGTTTAGCAACTCGAGAATCAGTCAAGCAGCAAACTCTCAAAATGTCCCCTTTGAAATAGTTCAAATTCATCTCCTTTCCTGTCTCTCTATATGTGGGCATTCTGAGAATTCAGTGGTATCAGGTGTGGAAAGCCCTTAGCATAGTGCCTGATACAGAATAAGTTTCCGATAAAGTTACTTTCTGCTCCTGCTAGTAATTCTCTTCTTACCATGATACTCATACTATTGGTCAGTGTATGAGTATTTTTCTCCTGGCTACCTTGGGTTACTTCCCAAGGCTACCTTCCCGCCACATCCTCTCTTTCCCTCTGTCTAACCTGTGCATTGCTGCCAAAGTCACATATTTAAAATATAAATTTGAGCCTGTTAGGATACTGCTTAAAAGCTCTTGATCTCCTCTGTTGCCTTGCAGGGCCCTTCAGTCAGAGCTCACCAAGCCTCTGCTGTTTGCCTTTTGGGACCCTCCAGCTCCTCCTCCTGACCACACCCACAGGCTCCCTAGGCAGCAGCCCAGAGAGCTGCTCACTCAGGGTCCTCTTGAGAGCCAGGCTGCCATTTTCTTCATGCTTTTGCTCTCACTGCCGAGAGAAAAACCTCTCCGAGAAGTCTTTCCTGCCCCCAGGGGCTGTTGAGTCTCTCCCCCTGTTCCCTGCCCCACAGGCAAACATCTGACCCGGCAACTGTGATGGACACACATAGCGATCCCTCTGCACGTGTCCCTGAGACAAGGGAGGGAAGGCTTGTGCTTCTCATCTGGCCTAACACAGTGCCTGGACATCACGGTGGCTCAAGCAGCACCAAACAGTCAAATAAATGCTAATGCAGGTGACACTTCCACAGGTGAATTTAAATGCACATCACATACCCCCAAACTGGACTATCTCGTATCCATTATAAAGATGAGAGTTCTGTCTGTGGATGAAAGCAAAGTGTTTTTCCAAACCTTGATCTTTCAAAGCCTCTGTGCCAGGCTGGGTCGTAGGTCCTGGGGACAGGGAGATAGGTTCTAGTGAGGAAAATAATGTTATGCAGTGTCAAGTGCTTGGAAAAGGACAAAAACCAGGGAACGTGTTAGGAAGAGATGAGAGGACTGGGCTTGGGGACACATTACACAGGGTGATGGAAGGGGGTGCTCTCTGAGAAGGTGACATTTGAGCTAAAAATCTGAACAATGAGAAGCTTATCAAACATAAAAGGGCAATTTCATTACATCCCGGTTAACGGAAAGATGCTTTTGACCTTGCTCCTGCAGGCTGCAGAGGAATCTCAGAAAATACAATCTGGCTTTAGATCATTCTCCCACAGCACTAAATTCATGGCCCTGAATTATGTAAGATGTCAGAGCGTAAAGCACAGCTGCAGAGAGACGGGAATTCTGCAGAGCTCTGGGGAAACCCTGATGTTCCTGCCTCCTATTCTGGGCCTGTGCTTCCTGGAACAACTGGCGGGCAACCCCTGCTCATGGGAAGCTGATCCCTTGAGGAGACCGGAGGCTCCTCTGTGATGCCATAGAAAGTCTCTCGTGGCTTGCCACAAGCCTTCCACTGCCCCTTCCCCTCATCTGGGCCAGCTCGGCCTCTCTCCCTCGGGATGGCACCTCTCTGCCAGGTAGGTCCCTGGTACTGGTGTTCCCCTCCTGCATTTTGTCTAAATGCATATCTGGTGCCCATCCAAAGCAATCATCAATAAAGCTCTCCCAAGGAGCTGTTGGCCAGGTGCTTTCTGCTAAAATATTTCACCCCCTTCCCTTCCCTAAAATAGCCCCCCCCTTCCCTTTACAGGGAGATAATGTCTCCCTCCTATTGATCTATAAACATGTGCTCTGGCCAATGCTTGTCCTAGACCAATTGCTCCTGGCACATTCTTGCAATCTTGATGATCAGAGAAATTAACACATACACACATTCATGTTTGTTTGCAAGACCTACTGGCACTGTCTGTCTTTAAAAAGTACCAGTTCTTATGCATGCCTCCAGACCTCCTAAAAGCCTTCTGATGAAAGTAGCCCCCCCCCTCCTGTTTTTTTACAAACAAGGACATGGATAGCAATAATAGCCTCTTCCTTGTAGAGTTCTCTGAGGATTAACGGAGACAATGCCCAGTATACACTTCACCACAATACCTGTCACAGAGTTAGCTCTCAGGGATAGCTGTTGCTGTTAATTGACTTCCTCATCTGCCCTGCAGTTCATTGCTAAGTAAAGTAGAAGGCATTATCTTAAAATTAATGAATTTAAAAGCTTGCACTTTTATTTCCAGGTGATTCTTTTTTTGCTAGCCATTCCCATGACTAGTTTTTACAAGTCAAAGAATTTGCCTCTGTGTCTTCCACAATGCACCAAGATGTACGCAAAGGTATTCACATGGTAAGGAGAACAGAGACTCTCTCTGTCCCCTCAAGCGAGCATTTTGTCCAAAGCTCTGTAAGGAACGTCAGCCTAGCTCAGAGCCAGGAGGAGCGAGCCCTGAGGTCTGACTTGTACCTGTATTTCTTGCTTCCACACCTGCCCAAAGCTACTGTTCATTTCTTCCAGAACTCACCCCTTCTCCTTCTGTCCCTACCTTCATCTTCTCCACCATCACCCTGGATACTCCACAGAAGACATTTTCCTAAAAAAGGCACACACATCTTCAAATGCATTAGAACTTCAGTGTACCAATAGCTGTGCCAATAGGTGCCAATAGGCGTTCTTCAAAAAACAAAACAAAACAAAAAAACAAAAACAAACAAACAAAAAACGTGTTTTGCATCAGATGAGTTTGGGAAGTCTTATGTTAACTAAAATTCCTCGCTGTAGGGCTCAGGCTCAGAATGTCTGATAGGCTGGAATCCAGACAGTGAACATCTATCTGGAGGCACTAGATAACCCAGTGCTCCCTAAGGGAATTTGACCTTAGAGCCCTTTGACAGGGAAGACTTGTTAACAACTTGCCAGATCTGAGTGTATGGCGCTGTGCACTATATGCAAAAAAAAAAAAAAAAAAAAAAAGGGGGGCCGGGGAGATCTCTGCACTCTGTCAGGGGGGAATGGCAACAGGGGAAGGAGTAGAGGGACAGGACAGCAGCTGCCCAGAGGTCAGGTCAGCAGTAGCAAGTGGGACAGGCCCACGTGGAAAGAGAGACAACGAAGAAGACAGGTCTTATCAGAAAGATCTGTGAATAGGAGAAAACTCGTAGAGCACAGTATGGAATGGCAAGATGCAACTATGGCCAAAATCTTTGCTTAGAGAGCCCCGAATTCTAGCTAGGATTTGGGGAGGGAAGCAAACTGGTGTTACCATTTGAGAAGAGTGCGACTGGGCCAACTCTGCCCACAGAACCCCAAAGCAGCAGCCCTGGAGAAACAGCCCCCAGAGCAGCCCCTTAGCACCCCCCTTTCAGATAAGCCCTGGAAATGCCACTCGGCAGCCCAGGCAGGTCACAGTTCCCCGGAAACCTGATTTTGGAGAATTGGTAGCCTTGGAATAATGATGAAACCTGTCTCAAAGGGCAGTCAGTGGCTTACAGAGGCCAACGGATGAGTAGAGCACACAGTGCTTAGAGCGCCGAGTGTTTCATGATTTCTCTTGGATGGTTGCATTTCTTTTCCCCTGTCATAATCTCTGAGTCTCTCCTAGGCCAAGAAGAGGAGAGACTGGCCCTGGAAACTGCCCTGATGTATGGGGCTAAAAAGCCCATCAACACGGATGGCATCCTCAAACCCAGGTCTGATGTGACCATGAATTTTGAAGTGGAAAATGCTGTGCTGGGAAGAGACTTCAAGCTCACCATCACCTTCCAGAACAATAGCCACAACCGTTACACCCTCTCGGCCTATCTCTCGGGCAACATTGTCTTCTACACGGGGGTCTCCAAGACGGAATTCAAGAAGGAGACGTTCGAAGTGACGCTGGAGCCCTTGTCTCGTAAGCTAACGAGGGGGGCTCTTTTCCCAGGAACTTGTTCTCTGCCTCCCTGTCTGGCTTGGTGCTGTCGCTCATTCATAACTTCCTGTCAGGGCGCCTGGGTGGCTCATTCAGTGAAACGTCTGACTCTGGGTTTAGGCTCAGACCATGATCTCAGGGTCGTGGGATCAAGTCCTGCTTCTGGCTCTGCACTCTGCAGGAGTCTGCTTGAGGATTCTCTCTCCCTCTCCCTCTGCCCATCCCCCCCCTTTCTCCCTCTTTCTCCCTCTCTCTCTCTCTAATAAATAAATGAATCTTAAAAAAATAATAATAATAACTTCCTGTCAAAGTTGAAGTTCTACCTCAGAGCTCAGGAATATGAACCCCAGAGGAGAACCCCTTTCTTCCAGAGGGCCTCAGATTCCAGCTTCCCCTCTCATGCGTAGACGTGAACACTGCAATTTTCAAGTCCTGGAGGCAACCCCCCCCACCCGAGTCATGATAATTAAATGTCACTTCTTGCGACTCCAGGTATGGGCCAAGGACCTGAAGCATCAGAATCTCCCCCACAACCAGAGTGGGGGTAGGGGTGCAGTTTAGAAATACAGACTGTCAGCCCCCACCCCAGGTCTGTTGACCCGGGATTTACATTGTAACAAAATCCCGAGGGGCTTTTAGTGCCCAGGAAAGTTTGCGATGCTTCCCTGTGTCAGAAAGCAACCCCCCTACCCCACCTGCTGATATCTCTATCCCCACATCAGGTAACATTTGGGGAGACTGCCCCAGCAGGAATGATATGTTTTGTTTTACCATTGAGAAGGTCAAAGATCTGAGCTCTGTATATAGACCATTTCTGAAAACTCATCTGCTGATATATCAGAACAGGCGAGACCCCCCCATTGGGAGAAGAGACTAGAGACTTGAGACGTGCTGTCCAGGAGCCTCTGAAGGGCTTTGTTCTCTCTGCCACCTCTCATGGGGTCTCTTTCTCATCCTTGGTACTGCCCAGCCTCCTTCAAACACATGCCCTTGCAAAGCCTC